>NC_134082.1:113937981-114265898 GCF_000715075.1 Nicotiana tabacum
TCATCTAACATATCTTGTGCAACCCCACATATAGAAAGAACTGCTCCCTTCCCTTTTCCCCTCTCTTCACCACATGCACCCTCTCTCTCTCTTTTTCTTTTTCAGACTTCTTTTTACCTCCACTCCTACTCATCTCAGGCAACTCAACATCCCTAATGGGTCCAACCAGAACAAACCTAGTTTCTAAGTTTTCAACCACAGAAGAACTTACCTCAGAAAGAGATTCTTAAGTCTTTTCAGAGTCAGAAGACCCATGTCCATCTCCCCCAAGTCGCGGATTGAAAGGATTCAGAATCAGAGCCAGAATCAGACTTTGGAGCTGGGCTTTCTTTCACTTGGCTAGCTTTCAACCTTTCATTTAAAACCTTCCTCAGAGCCCCAGATGCTACAGTTTTTCGAGCAAATATTTTCTGCCTTCGAAACCTAGGTTTTTGAGATACACTGGGTGGAGTAGATGAGGATGAATTTGAGGGAGATCGTGGTGGAGGAGTGCCAGGATGATCTTGTGGGTTAGACATGATTCTTTGTTTCTTGAGAGAATTTGGGAATTTTGGAGAAAAGGACAATTAGAATTGAAGAGGAATTTTGACGGTTTTAGAATTATGAAGAAGACTGGATATGTGGTGTGTATTTAAAGTGAATTAGACATTAAATAAGTAACGACAGCTTTTTCAGGGGTCAAATAGAAGTCTAATCAAACTGAAATTCCAGAATTTTAATGATAGATTTGGCTTCCCTAGATATTAGGCAAAAATCACGGTTTAGAGTTCTAGATGGACGGAACTGGTTCAATGCTTAACGGATAGAATTTTCTAGGAATTTGACAAGTATAGGACTTCTACTCATGATTGAATTATTAATCTTTCTAATTATGCAGAGTATAAATAACATACATGAGCTTTCATATGAACCCATACTGATGAACCAGGTTCTTCATATAGAACTCTCTTGAACATGTTTCAAATGCCATAATAGAGAAAATGTTGTAAGAGATCAATGAGTCATATATACACATGTCACAGGAGTATACTAATTAAAGTATGAAACTGAGTATGAATTAATCTAGATATTTACACAAGGTTAGAATTCCTAGCCAAAACAGAATTCATTTTTTTGTGCATTCTGAGATGGATATATTAGGTGATCTTAATCATCCCTAATTCCAACCTATTCCTCTCAAAGTTTTCTCTACTCAATGCTTTAGTGAAGATGTCAGCAATTTGCTTATCAGTAGCACAAAATTCTATGGAGATCAAACCTTTCTCATAGTTGTCTCTTAAGAAATGGTGTCTAACATCTATGTGCTTAGTCCTCTTATGATAAACAGGGTTCTTTGTCATACTTATAGCACTAGTGTTATCTCAGAATATAGGAATGCAACCAACTTCAATGCCAAAGTCTACTAGCTGCTGTTTGATCCATAGCAATTGAGCACAACAAGAGGCAGCAGTAACATACTCAGCTTCAGTAGTAGATAAGGCCACTGAATTTTGCTTTTTAGTAGCCCATGACACTAGACATGAACCAAGGAAGTGTGTCATACCTGAGATGCTCTTCCTATCTACTAGGAAACCTGTATAATCAGCATCAGCATAGGCTAGATTGAAATTACTACCTTTGGGGTACCAAAGACACAGATCAGTGGTGCCTTTCAGATATCCTAGTATCCTCTTGACAGCAGTCAAGTGAGACTCTTTTGGATTTGCCTGAAAACGAGCACAAAGCCCTACACTGAAAACAATGTCAGGTCTGCTGGCAGTAAGATACAAGAGTGAACCAATCATACCCCTATACAACTTTTGATCAACTGATGAACCAAGTTCATCAATGTCTAATTTAGTGGCAGTTGCAATGGGTGTGTCTATTTCTTTTGATTCTTCCATTTTAAACTTTTTAATAAGCTCTTTTGCATACTTCTGCTGATGGATCATGGTTTCATTAGGACTTTGTTTGATCTGCAAGCCTAAGAAGAAGTTAAGCTCACCCATCATACTCATTTCAAACTCACTCCCCATTAATTTTGCAAAGTCCTTACTTAGCTTATCAGTGGTGGCCCCAAAGATTATGTCATCAACATATATTTGTACCACAAGGAGATCCTTACCTTTTTCCCTTAAGAATAAGGTACTGTCAATTTTACCTCTTTTGTAACCATGCTCCAGTAGGAATTTGGACAGTCATTCATACCATGCTCTTGGGGCCTACTTCAGTCCATAGAGAGCCTTGTCTAACTTGTACACATGCTCAGGACATTCTTTGCTCTCAAACCTAGGAGGTTGTTTTACAAACACTTCTTCTTTCAGGTAGCCATTCATGAAGGCACTTTTGACATCCATCTGATGAAGAGTGAATTCCATGTGTGCTGCAAAAGCTATGAGGAGTCTGATTGCCTCTAGTCTTGCAACTAGAGCAAAAGTCTCATCATAATCTATGTCTTCCTCTTGACAACCTTGGACCACCAGTCTTGCCTTGTTTCTTGTAACTGTTCCATCTTCATCAAGTTTATTTTTGAAGACCCATTTTGTACCAATAACTGATCTGTCCTTGGGTCTTGGAACTAGATGCCAAACTTGACTTCTCTCAAATTGATTGAGTTCATCTTGCATTGCATTCACCCAATCTGCATCCTGCAAAGCCTCAACAACATTTTTAGGTTCAATAAGAGATAAAAAGGCATCAAAAGCACATAGATTCTTTAATTGTGATGTAATTTTGACTCTAGATGTTGGATCAGTAATAATGTTCTCAATAGGATGAGAACTTTGATACTTGTGAGGTTTTACAACCAACTGGTTTCTGCTAGATGTTTCTCCCATGTTTTGTTGCTGAGGAACAGGGTCATGAACAGGTTCTTTTAGGGGATTTATTTCAATTCCTCTTTGATCAGTTCCCCCTATCAGGTTGCCCTGGATGGAAGAACCTGTTCCATCACATGTTCCTTCTTTTGGTGCCACTTTGACTTGTGCTGAGGCTTCAGTCAAATCCTTTACCAATCCAATGGCTTCATCTTCATGTTCCTGTCTCTCAGAAAGAATGTTAGTTTCATCAAATACTACATGTACACTTTCTTCTACACACAAAGTTCTTTTATTGAACACTTTATATGCTTTGCTATGTGAAGAATATCCCAAGAATACTTCCTCATCACTTCTGGGATCAAACTTACCTAGGGAGTCTTTTCCATTATTGTGCACAAAGCACTTGCATCCAAATGCCCTAAGATGGAATATATTTGGTTTTCTCCCTTTAAGTAACTCATAGGGAGTCTTCTCTACAAGAGGTCCTAGTCATGCATCTATTGATAATGTAACATGCAGTGTTTACAGCCTCTGCCCAGAAGCTATGGGGCAGTTTACCAGAAAGAAGCATAGTCCTAGCCATGTCTTCAAGAGTCCTGTTCTTTCTTTCAACTAATCCATTTTGTTGAGGGGTCCTAGGGGCAGAGAAGTTATGAACTATACCATTTTCATCACAAAATTCAGCAAACTTAGCATTTTCAAATTCAGTTCCATGATCAGACCTAATTGATGCAAGTTGATTTCCTAATTGTTTCTGAGTTTTTCTAACAAAGGCAGTGAACATGTCAAATGCTTCATCTTTAGATGTTAGAAATAGTACCCAGGTAAATCTAGAATAATCATCCACAAGTACCATTACATATTTCTTTCCTTCTCTGCTCATGGTTCTCATTGGACCACAGAGATCCATATGGACCAGTTCCAATGACTTGGTTGTGCTTACCATTTTCTTGCTTTTGAAAGATGATCTTACATGCTTCCCCCTTGCACAGGCCTCACAAACTTTGTCTTCTTTGAACTTGATGTTGGGTAACCCTATCACCAAGTCCTTAGAAACCAATTTGTTTAGCTGATTCAGACTAGCATGACCATGTCTTTTGTGCCACAATAGGGGATCATTATCCAGCACACTTAGGCAGGTTAGTTCATTTTCTGAGAGAGTAGACAAATCTACAATGTAAATATTGTTAACTCTTTTTCCCTGCAAAACAATCTTGTTAGTGGTAAGGTTAATCACAAAGCATTTAGTAGAGGTGAATGCTACAAGATTACCTCTGTCACATAATTATGACACACTGATCAGGCTGTATTTCAAGCCATCTATCAAATAGACATTCTCAATAGAGTGAGAGTCTGTCTTACCTACCTTTCCAACCCCAATGATCTCACCTTTCTTTCCATTTCCAAAGGAGACATTGCCTCCCCTTAAGTCCTCAAGTGAAAGGAACTGGTTCTTGCTTTCAGTCATATGTTTTGAGCAGCCACTATCCATGTACCATATTTGGCTGCTTCCCTTCACTTGGACCTGCAAAAAGAAATCAGGGGTTAGTCTTAGGAACCCAAACTAGTTTGGGTCCCTTTCTATGGGCAAAGGGATAAATCAGATTCCTTCTAGCCCACCCAGGCAGCCTATTTTTTTCTTGAACAAAAGTTTTGTTCTTTTGACTGGCCTTTTCTTTTGCATTATATTCATTTTTGTAATGGCCAGTCATGCCACAGTGTGTGCAAATTTTGTTCTTAGGAAGAGTGAGGTACTTGCTTTTAGGATCCCACTTAGGTGCTTGAGTCCCATAACCAAGTCCTCTTTTGTTGCTACTGTGATGTTCTTGTAGCCAGGAGAGTGCATCAGAAGCCTTGTTCTATTTGCAAGTTCTGTCTAGTTCATGTTTTACCTTCCTTAGATCTTCTTTTAATACTCTTATCTGCTCATCTTTCCTTTACAGCTCATCCTTCATTTTTCCTAAGTTTTCTTCTAAGGTGAGCTGTGTGTGATCAGCTTTCTTCTTTCCTGTTCCTAATTTCAGTTTTAAGTTCTCAAACCTAAGTTCTAGGACACTAGTGTCAAGTTGAAAAACCTGGTTCTTCAACTCAGTATTTTCACTTTCACTCTCATTAGACCTAGACTCTAGATTTTTGCACTTGGCTTTTAGGATCATACATTCCCTAGACATCTCTTCCTTCTTATTGTTAATTATCTCAGACTCATCAATGAAGTCTAGCAGTAGCTCAGACAGCCTTTCTTTAGACAGAAATTTAATCTTGTCTTTGAGATGAAGAATACTTACCTCTTGTTCATCATCTGATTCTCCAATGGTCATAAGTGCTTGTTCATCTCTAGCTTCATCTTCTGAGTCCTCATCTGATGTTTCTCCCCAGGCAGCAACCATAGCCTTTGGTGATCCTTTGTTCCTTCTTGGTTGAACCTGTTCCTTTTTCCTGTTCCTTCGTTCAGCCCTTTCCTTCTTCCACTCAATTTCCTATTAAGGTCAATTCTTGATCATGTGATCAGTCTTACCACACTTGTAGCAACCCTCATTGGTCTGTTTCTCAAGAGCCCTTGGTTTGTTGAAGGTTGTACCTCTTGAAGAACCCTTTCCTCTCATCATGTACTTTTTGAAATCTCTTGTGATCATAGTCATTTCATCATCCTCTAGATCTGAACCTTCAGCAATTCTGAGAGTCAGACTTCTTTCCTTCTTTGGTGCATCCATTTTCATGGTTTGCTTTCTCAGTTCATAGGCAGTAAGGTTTCCAATTAGTTCATCCAGCTTGAGGGTAGCAATGTTCTTTGATTCCTGAATAGCAGTGATTTTGCTTTTCCAAGAGACTGGCAGAACCCTTGTCAAAACCTTCTCAACTCTGTCTTTTTCAAGAATAATCCTTCCAAGAGACTTCTAAGTTCATTTGTCAGTGTGGTGAACCTTGTATACATCTCTTGGATGGTTTCTCCTTTCTTCATGGTAAAATTCTCATACTGAGAATACAGTAGTGTTCCTCTGGACCTCTTCACTTGAGGTGTTCCCAGATTTCCTTAGCAACGGTACATCTTTGAATTCTATTGTACTCATCTGGACCTAGTCCACACACAAGCCATTTCTTGGCCTTGGCATTCTTCTCCCACTTCTTCAGGTCTTCAGCAGTGCAGTCAGCTCTTGTCTTTGGCACATCCACTCCTTCAGCATTCTTCTTAGCAGTTGCTAGAGGACCATCAGTGACTATGTCCTAGAGTTCATAGTCTTCTCCTATGATGTGATCCCTCATCCTGTTCTTCCACCAAGAATAGTACTGACCATTGAAAAGTGGAGGCCTAGCAGTGGATTACCCTTCCCAGTTCCCAGGTGGTGCACTCATGTTGATCTTTTCCTAAGGTGTTAGCCTCTTCAAGGATAACCTGCTCTGATACCAATTGATGTTCTAAACGTCAATACCACACAAGAGGGTGGTGATTTGTTTGGTACCCAATTTTCACTCTAGAAGAACCTGGTTCTTCAAGGTGTTCTAACTACTATTGTCTGCGGAATAAAAAGTACATAAAATAAAGAACATAGAGGTTTTTACGTGGAAAACACCTGGCTCAAAAGGTGAAAAACCACGACCTACTACTCAGTCGGATTTTCCCAAACTTTCACTAAAATCATTTAGCCAAAACAGCATTTACAAAAACTCTTTGTAAACCTAAGGATTAACTCTAATCCTACAGCCTCAACTATTGCGACAACTTCAAGTTAGCTTATAACTTGAACACTCAAATTACCTAATACAATTGCTTCTATGAAATTTGAAAGGTACAACTTTAAACCACCTACTACAATTGAACTAGAATAAGAAAAAACACAATGAAACTAGTTCTTCTATCTCGTTCAAGTAGCTTCAGGAGTGCACACTCAAATCTCTCATAAATTACTTGCAAAATCACCTTGCTCTTTTGCTTTCAATTTAGTTTAATTTCTGCGTTTGTGCAATACCTGTAAAAGAGAACAATCACTGTCATTTAATAGGTTAGAAATCAGAGTTTGATTGGGACTCAACTTTTGATCTTCTATCGTAGTTGAGTCCTTGAAGATATCAAACTCTAACACTCTCTTTATCCGGATTGTGTTCTCTTCATATAAAGAGACTTTCTCCCCTTATACAATATGCAACCTTTTCGATCAGATCAGGAGATATTGCTGCTTGATCAGTAGGACTTATCACCTTCATGTGCATCTCACATGTGTAGGTTGATCATGACAGTGCACAAGATGGGTCTGGTCCATGACTCAGTTCATTTGTCATTCTTCAAAACTTCACTTGTTCTTGGGACAACATCTACTATTGTAAGCATCGACTACAAAAAGCTATCGACCTAATCTCGAGAGTCGACATCAAAATTCTAAGAGTCGACATCAAAATTCAAAGGCTAAACTCCGCGTGGTCGCTGAAAAATAAAGAATTCAAGACTGGAAGCTGAAATATTTTCTCACATTGCCAAAAAATATGTTTATATGGGGCATCTTTACAAGACCTTCTTTCCCGGGAAATACATACACAAAAAGAAAAAAAAGAAAGATGACGTACGTCTACTCTTCGCCACCACTACTCTCTAAACCATCTCTGGGATCCTCATCCGAAGTGGCCGAGAATGCCAATTCTTCCTCCAAATCTCGGGCCTTCTCGATCTCAGCCGAGAGATCGACAACTTTAGCGTTGGCTTCCTCTAGGGCCTGCCTCCTTGCCTTTGCACAAGCATAAGCGACTGTCCGAGCCAGCTTCTGCTCAGCCTTATCTAATATCTCTCGGGCTAGTTTGTTTGCAGTAGCGGTGCCTTTCAGGTATATAGCGGCATCCTCTTCGGCTCGGACTTGGTCGCGGATAGTGCAGCAACCTCTTCCCGAGCATTTCGGAGAAGACCCTAGGTCGATGTCAACTCCGAGATCACGACCTCGTTTCGCCTTCTCAGCTCGAGGATCTCCACATTCATAGCAGCAACTTCTTCCTAAAGTCGCCCCGCAAGAGCATCTTTCTGCCCGATCTGCAAAGAAAAAGATAAGTTGGTAAGCATCGAATTGTAAGGATGATGAACGAGTTTAAGAGTACCGAGTTACCTGATCAGCAAGGCCAACCCTTTCTCGGAGCACTCCCTCCAAATTCGCCCAAAGCCCGCTAAATTCCTCCTCCTTTTAGGCAGAGGAGACCTCCGACTTCTTCAGTCCCGAGGTAAGCATCTCGAGCTCCTTTCCACGTCATGAAAGCTCGTCTTGGAGCCTACAGAATGCATGATCATACATCTTCTTGGCCTACAACAAAATAGAAGAGTTAGAAAAATGGGAAAAAAATACTTGAGACATGAAAATTATATAAAAAGGTACCACCTGCTGCTGGAACTTCTCCGCTTCCTCGATAGCGTTGGGAGCGTCGAGATCAATGTCCTCACCGACATCATCGAGGAAGTTCTCAAGCACATCTCCTCCATCGTGAGGGCCCCCCACATTGGTGACACATGGGTCCTGCGCATCCTTGAATTCCCCTGGTGAGAATCGAGGACCCGAATTAAGGCCACCCTAGATATCGATATCTCCAAAGGGCAAATCCTGTCCCCGAAAAGCTCCGGGCCCAGGCCCTTCGAAGTCTTCAGCAACGAGCTCCTCGATAGGGACTGTACCATGTCCGGTTGGGAACTCGGGGATCGTATCCATACCCTCCTCGAGGGTCTCCATAACATGAGCTCGAACCGAATCGAGCGTTCCTAGTTTAGCGGCCCTCGGCACAGCCACCTACGGGACATCGGTACTCGACCTCGTCCTTCGTACCAGATGGTACTCATCATCATCGTCGTCTTCATCCCCAGTACTGGGACTTGCTCCAGAAGCTGAAGCCGAGACCTTGGCAGCAGTTCGAGGCCTGCGTGATTTGGGCTTCTTTGCCACATGAGATTCAACAACCGCCTTTTTCTTCCTCTTCTTGCCCTTATCAGGCTTCAGGGCCTCTTCCTCACCCTCGGGAAGCAGTCTCATCAGCACTCCATCGCCAAGGCCTGTGCAAGCATAGTAATCAAAGCTTGTCCATGCGAAAGAGATATTGAAACATGGTAGAGGTGACAACAAAAAGGCTTACCGTGATTCTTAGCCGACCACTGCGTTTTAGCCAAGTTGGGCCAAGAACGTTCAAGATAAGGGAATGAAGTATCCAACTGCCTAATCCACCCCGACAGGTCCTGGACCGCTTCAGGATACCAAACGATAGCTGCACAAATGAAGGGTAGATAATTTTATTTAGAAGAAGGTAAGAAGGCAATAAAGCTTGTTTGAGGGAGAGATACTTATGCTCCATATTCCACTCCTCCGACATCCTCACTCGGACAAACCTGCTCATCCACCCTCGATCCTTGTTCTCATCAATGCTCGAGAAAAATGGCTTCGCGGATCGAGAATAAAGCTTAATCAAGCCTCGATAAAGACGAGGGCTATACAGTCTGATCAAGTGGTCAAAGGTAAAAGTCATACCCACGACCTTGTTAGAGAAATATCGGAGCATATAGACTATCCTCCAGAATGATGGATAAATTTGGCCAATCGTCACTTTATACTTATGGCAGAAGTCAAGAATAACCGGATCTATCGCCGGAGAAGAAGGATCTGAAGAATCGGCAGGGCCCAAAGTGAATAGGTGTGTATATACATGAAGAAAGTCGGCCTTATGATTTGTTATGCTCTCGTTAGAACTAGGAATCTCAACCAGCACTGTCCTCTCCCATCGACAGTTGTCCCTCACTTTTTGTATATCAGTCACGACGTTGATATACTGGGACAGGTGTTCGCATCGGCCCGGTGTAGATGAGGGGGTCTCTCGATAGAAAAATCGTTCACAGTACCGAACTCGATAGGGGTACACTTTTCAACGGTGGGTGCCACTTCGGGTTTTCCCTTGGATGTTCGAGATGAAGAGGCACCATCCTCTTTTGGAGGTACTGTTTAAGAGGTTCTAGCCATGGTGGTAGAAAGGCCTTTCTGAGAAAGTAAGTAAGGAACCAAGAACGGAAAAAGGAAGAATGTGAAAGTCTGAAGATGTTGTAAAAGTGTGAATCATTAAACGATTGAGGTATTTATAGAAGTCGTATGGGCAGCGGAAAGGACGAACCAATAGCTATATGATTCTCGATAGTCGTGTTTAACAACGACACTTGCGCGGCTTTTTGAGTTATGGCATTTAATGCTCTGATAGGCTCATGTCATGATGATAGTGCCTAAGGAGTAGGAGTTCAAAACTGTTTCCTATCACTTTATTCTAGAAAATGCGGGGACTATCTGTATACGGTAAAATCGAAGGCCCGATTTTATGATCATTAAGGCGCCTCGTAGAGACCATCCCCGGAAGGCTCGAAGTTTAGCTCAGAGTTCGCCCCCGAGGGTTCTTAACGGTCGACCCCGAGGCAGTACAAATCGAAGGCCATGATGGACAGGCGGTAGGTTCCCAAAGCACGTGATTAAAGCTGACCTAGGTCTATTAGGCTAGCATGAGCCCGTACCATGTCATTAAATGGTTGTACCAGCCATATATCTTTATAATAAATACATTTGTACTATGTTGGGATTCCCCTTACATATATAAAGGGGATCCTTGTCATTTTGTAGGGAGATCCGATGCTCAATATTAAATATACAAGAACATTCTCTCTACTTCCTAACTTAACATCTTGATCTCACTACTTACATTTATTACTTATATTCATTGTGTTCTATTCATTGTTCTTCATTGTTCATTATTGGTCATAAAGAACTGCCATCAAATTTGTCATAACTATTAATCCTCCATCGACGACCCTTAGCCGAGCGCCCGACTCGACCTCGAGGCCCAGAAGATGCAAACTCGAGGCCCCGGTTTCCAGCCATTTGGTTTGATTATTCCACTATTTACAAGCTACTACATTATTTTCTAATTCCTCACTTAGCATCTATTGCTTAACAACTAGCATAAAAATAAATCACATATTTTTAGAGCCACAAAATCAAATTTAATTGTTATTACTATTTTTACGGTAAACAGTTAACATATTTAAAGCTCCCTATGTCTGTATATATTGTTAAATGGAAGTATGTGTTTGTCATCAACTTGATGTTTTTTTCTCTTTCAGTAAAATGCAGGAAAGTTTCCTTTCTGTTAAGAAGAATCAACTAAATGCTGATTTTCAACAGTAAAGTAATGGAATACTAACAGTTTTTAAGTAAATATCAAGATCACAGTAGGTTTTGCTACACATTTTTTCATATGAATCATGTGTAAGCATAGGCAATTTTGTTACTAATCAAAATTAGTTTCTTAATTGGTTGACTTATGGGAATATCATATGTGCCAATACAAAATTTATAAAAACATTAGAGACATCTTTAAAGTACTATTTTAAAAATATGTTAAATTTCTTTAAGTAAACAATGCAAGACATTTTACCTTTAATAAGAAAAAGAGCCTGAAAACTTCCAGTAAAAGATGACAACGCATCGATACACAAACCTTTACAACAACAACATTATAATCCAGTATTATGACATCAAGCTTTATTTGGCGACCCTATTCCTTGAAAGCCCATAGCTAGACCAATATCAACCTTCAAGACAGATGCAAGACGAATTATTATAGCAATATCTTAGCCAAACTCGCATGACAGAGACAATGAGAGTGAACATGACAGCTTAATTTGGAGGGTAGAAAACAAAACTACGAATAAAAATTTTGAACATCAGTTAGTACAAATTTAAATGCATATAGGCAAAGATAGAATTTTTCTATCCGATTCGAACTTTCCAAAATATGAGCTCATTCATCTATCAAACACAATTTGTGAGAAAGAAGAAAAACAAAGAATAAAAAGGGCGAATGATGCTACTTTAAAATTCAGAAATAACACACAAAAATGAAATGTGTCAGCATTCATACAACAAAAGAACATATTGAATGAAAGTTGTACTCCTTCGATCAAGCAAGACCCGAAAAGGATAGCGCTTCAACTATTATAATAACAAATTAGAAAATATTAAAACCATCATTAAATTCCGAGTCAATTTCTCGGAAGGTCACTATAATAAATTATTTGTGAAAATCACTTTACTTTGTTTTGTAACTAAAAAATTATTATATTTTGTTAATTGTAACTCAAAAGTCAATCTACACTTTTAGGGCATATTAAATATAATATTTCTTTTGCAACTCAACCATTTTTAAACATTTAAACATGACCCAACCTGCTAAAGGAAAATCAAAAATTGATGTGACTCAATTATTTCGTAACAAATCCAATTAAGCAATAGTAACTCATTAAGTAGCAATAGATAAATGTGGATCAGTTTTTAAAGTATATAAAGAATTACCTAAAGAGAAGTAGGAATTGGGTCCTCGCCTGTTTTGGAGTAGAAGAAGTTTATCCCACTCTAATATGAAGCAGACCAATTTACCTTGCAATTTAACCCAGTTTGAAATCAATCAGTCAAAAAGTTCTTATAAGAAGATGGCAGAGCAACTAATTAATAGAAGAGAAGTAAGAATGAGATGCGGTTTAGATGAGATGGACCTTCATAAAATAAATAGTTATAATAAAATTCAAATGGAGTAAGAGAAGAATAAACCTGAGAGAATGGTTGAATAATAGGAAGAGAGCAGGAATGGAACATTCCGTATATTTTGTTTAATGATGATGCAAGACGGAAGAAGCCGGTAGGCTTTTAACACGCGTTTCAGTAAGAAAAGCATAGGTTAAAGTGAAATACCAATTATACCCTTGGTCGACCATCTTCCTTTTCTATATAATAGAAATATAACTGCTTTGCCGTAGTAGGCTCGCTCATAAGCGCTCGGCCATACTAGGCTTTGTATCTCGACCAACTAGGCTCGCTCATAGGTGCTTGGTCATAGTAGGCTCGGTATATAACTTATCATTTGATCAGAGGTTGCCCAATAGGGGCCTGCCCATCGATTATAGTTCGATGGTAATGAAAATACTATAATACTGTATATATAGACTCTCTACTCTCTTGGCGGGAAGAAGAAAAAACTCAATTAAATATGAAGTCCCGATAAGGAGAATATTGTAACTTATCAAACTAGGAAAATATACATAAATTCGGCAAAGTTTAATTTTCATTGGCTCAAGTAATGGAGACAATTGCTAACGGTCTCGAATTAATCATCATCTTACTTGTTTGTCAATTGTTGGAAAATATACATAAATTCGGCAAAGTTTAATTTTCATTGGCTCAAGTAATGGAGACAATTGCTAACGGTCTCGAATTAATCATCATCTTACTTGTTTGTCAATTGTTGCTAGATAGAATATTAAAAGACCTTCCAGTGAAAATGTCAATTATGATACCGGATTCATTTTTTATCCGATATGAAAATATAAAAAAAGGAAGACTAGAATTATATAAGAAACCTACACTATACTAGGATTCAAGATACCTGACAACTAACTAAAAATAAATTAAAAAAAGATTCAACTCTCCAATTTTGTTAGCCCAATTCCTGCATTACGTTAAAACAAACTAATTATCTTAGTTTTCTTATTAAGAGATAATTCCAAGAAAAATAATTCCATGTTCATGGGATAGGGAATATAATTTTCGGTAATATCCACCAAAAAGATGCAGTGTATCGAGCTAGGTATCTTACATCTGGTACTACCAAATGTAGTTATAAAAATTCTCTTTATGCCTCGTTATCAAACTCACGTCTCGTTATCAAACTCACGTAGTTACGAGATCATGCCAAAATGAAGAAAGGGCTTAGCTTTAATATATTTGGAATAGGGAAAAATCCGTATGATTTTCTTGGAAAAAATTGCACCGTACTTTTTTAAAACCGCAAAATTTCTCCGTTGTTAAGACTTTAAAAATTCTCGCTGCAATTGTTAAAACTTATAGGAATCACGTTGCTTAAGGTATAAAATCTGATTTGCAATGTTTTTGAGAATGGAGAGTTCAAGACTTGTCAAAATGGCCAACGTTAGTTATAGTTAATGGGAAAAGGCTAACATTTGTAGGATTCTTTTTGTGTAAGAAATGAAGTGTCTTGGTATTAACTTATTGATTTTGCCACCTATATTAAAGAATGAGCAAGAGTCATAGATTTGGAAGTGGCTTGCTGCCACGTCACTCTTCCCTTCTTTATCCAAAAAATAATCAATTAACTAATTAGGTAATATCCCGCTACCCGGTAATTAATTAATTACCCGCATAATTAAGAATTATCTCAAATTACTTAAAATTCTACTTATTTTTAATACACTTTATATATCCCAATATTATGGTCATATGGTACTTTGTATGTTACTAGTCCGTAAATATCAGGTATTAACGCTCGGCCCGTACTTTATCCCCACATGCCAAACTTGGACGAAAATTTATTTTCTTTGACTTCCTTCCCTTTTCACCTTCACGAATTTACTCATCACTTGTGAAATAGCATAATCCTTATAATCTCCAAATAATCTTTTCCTTGGACTGATGTCAATTACTTTACGACAAATTCAATGTACAATACTACAGGTGCGACATCGTCTTAATATAATACTGCAGGACGTAATATCAACGTAATATTGCGGGGCGTAACAGAAGCGACCTCGCATCTTCGAGGAAATGGTCTGCATCTGCGGAACTGAGCTATTTTGCATGGGATCGCATCTGCGAGACAAGTACCGCTTCTGTTGTTACGCATCTGCGCTTGAGAGTCCGCATCTGCGGAGCCAGAAGTTCCCTTCAATATTCGCATCTGCGATAGGCGATCCCCATCTACGGAGCCGCACTTGCGATGATTCTTTCGCAGGTGCGGTCAACGAGCTTCAGACATGGGCAGGAATGACATTTTACATTTTCTCAACTCCAACCCCCCACAAATACACGACCTAGCCTATTGGAAACACATCTTTGGACATCTTTGGGCAGTCTTTGACCTATTTTAAGATAAGAACACAAGTTTTGGAGCAAGGGTTCTTACACACACACTTTAGTCTTGAAGATTTAAAGCTTTTGGTTGAGGATTTCTTACTCATTTATGCTCATTTCTTCATTTTCTTACTTTGTATTGTATATCTAAGTGTGTAGTGTTTATTCCAACACTTGAATCTTGTTTATGGAAATATTCTTGTTTAAAGTGTGGATTAAATATCTTGTTATGCTTATGTATTGAATGATTTTTTTATGAAGTGAGTTATTGTTTCTTTAATTATTCTTATTCTTTAATGTTTCTAAAGGGATTAGCTAGCCCTAGGACTCGCCCATTAACTTCGAATTAATTTTGGGAAAGATTATTTGGGGTTGGAAAAGATTAATTAACAAGAACTTGAGGCTTTCAACCTCATTTTATAGATTTTACCTAGGGATAGGATTGAACTACTTATAGCCATAATCGAGTGTGCTTAATCTCTTAATTGATTTAGGGATAATTCAATTAGGAAGTCTTGTTAGTTTTTGGAAGAAGCTAATATAGAATCATTACCCGAGGCTAATTAACATAAACTCGCTCATATTTGTAAAAACGTGAAATACATTGGATCGTTACTTGAGTGTAATTCCCCGTGTATCCATACTTGTAGCAATTGATCATTTTACATGTTTTCTAGGTTAGTTTACATTTTTGCATTTAGTTATAAACATTTTCACAATCACCATTCTAAGTGTTTGGCATTGCATAACAAGTGATAATTCTCTTACATTCCTAATCGCCTACATATTGTTCTTTGTGGGATTCGACCCCGACTCATAGTTGGATAAATTATATTGCATGCGACCGTGTCAATTTACTTTTTAGTAGTGGATTTGGACGTCATCAAAATTGGCGACATTGCCGGGGAACAATTTGGCGTAATTTAGGTTGTTTAAGAAATAAGCACAAGTTCTTTGGTCCAAACTTGTGAATATTCATGTAATTATCTTTCTTACCTTGGTCTATTTTTCTTGTTTGTTTATTGTTTATTTTCTTAGTTTTTCAAAAATAGCATCATATAATAAAAATTGGCCGGATGGCTGTTCATATATTTTAATGACCCTTGTCCTTATTGTGGAGGACCACACTCGTGGCAAAATTATTTAAATTCTCCTGGGGGCGGATTGTGCGCACAATCTCAAACCCATGAGTGGAGTATTTGTGATAAGTGTGGACGTCAAAATGGTCATTGAGAGTATTGTGCTTATTTGTCTTTCCCTTCCCCAAGTCTTCGCTATGATGATTCTACTTTTTGTGATGAAATTTATAGGGATGTGAGGTGGAAGAAATTGAGCATGGTCGAAATGGAGAGTTCAAGCTCATGTTAGAATGTCTACTTGAAGGAGGAAACAAAGAGCAAAATGCCTTGGAGGAGCTTTTGAAAAATAGTCTCCAAAATGACTTGGCGCTTGAAAGGTTGAACTCACAAATGGGAGAAATGCTTGAAGCCTTAGAGGTCCAAAAATCCTCGAAAATGAATGATAGACAAGAATCTTCCTTGGAGGTTGAAGCCGAAAATCCTTCCTTGGCACTTGATCAAAACCAAGAAGAACTCTCAAATGCTCAAAATGAGAAAATGATGCTCATGTTGGAGGCCATTCTTGAAAATGAGGAGAAGCAAAGCTTGACACTCGAGGACTTGAAACAAGGCTTGACTCAAAATGATGAGGATATCCGCACTTTGAAAGATCAAATGAAAATATTGGTTGAGGCTCACTATGCCCACCAACTTGAGAGTGTGGAAAGAAGTCAAGAAGAGTCTGACTTCGAGGAAGAAATTGAGCTTTACTTTGAGGAATCAAGAATTGAACATCCGCCAACCGACTTTATGAGTGTTAGTGATGCCAAGAAAAATATGGAATTAGAGTCAACGGGTGTAAATGAAAATTTGGTTGAGATTGACTCTAGTTCGGGAGAAAAAGAGGATGTCAAAATCCGGGAAGAATTGCAATTTGGAGGTTTGATGTCTCATTCCAAGCATTTTTCAACATTGAAATTGTGTGGGGATATGGGAATTGAACTACACGAGTCAATGAGGGATTGCGAGGAGGAAAGACAAGGGCCATGCATCTTACAATTTGAGAAAACAAGAAGGCAAAATGACATTCCTCACATGAAAGCCAAGAAGTGCAAAATGAAGAAATTAATGCTTGGCTTGATCATCTACTTACCACCCCCACTGCTCGTAGTCAAAAGCTTGATTCCAAGTTAGGTGCCTAGTTCATATCGTCCAAGTGGCGAGAAAAGTGGTAAAGTTGATCCGCGTCGTGCCACGACGTTAAATGCGACACTTGGTGGGATGCAACTCATCGTTTTCAAAATTTTTAGTCATTTTTGAAATTTTCCTTTTTAGTATGCTTATAATATTATTTTTGACTAATCTGCCAAGTTTCAGAATTTTTGACTTGAATTGAGGAGTTTGAGGTTTTGGAATGCACAAAAATAGTGGCTACAGAAATCTGGGCACCAGTCATCTGGTGTAACCGCATCTGCAGAACATTTCTCGCAGATGTGGCCACGCAGAAGTGGGTTTCTACTCGTAGAAGCGCAGTTTTCGCATGTGCGATTAAATTCTCGCAGTAGCGGCTACGTAGAAGTGCTTCTCTAATCGCAGGTACGAAAAATCGGGCAAGTTTAATGAATTAATCTCTCATTTCATCGGGTATTCTCTAAACTTTTTTCCCAAAACCCAAACTCCCCCATATCACACATACTCAAAATTCTCCATTGCTCTTGATTTCTACTACTCTCACACAAGACAACACGGGCATCTCTCATCTACTCCTCTCTTCTACTTCTCTTTTCTTCTTCTTCTTCCTCATTTCTGAGTTCCCATGGTTGTTCCCCTGATTTCCCATTTCCCTATGATTTATGTTGATATTAGGGTGAGGAAATTGGTTGAGAGTAGGTTTGTGTGTGCTGCTAATGAAGAAGAACAAATTTTTGGGAAATCTAGGAACCCAATTGTGTGAAAAAGCATAAATTCTCACCGCTTGCAATGTGTTTGACAAATTTTCCAAAAGAAAATTATATGCTAAGTACAACAAAATCAATCTCGATAGAGTCATAGGTTCATGTAGTGCACTAATTTAGAAGTCTTAAGTAAAAATTAGGCGCTAAAAATCATGTTAGAGGTGAAAAGAGTCAAAATTTTCTAGGTGTTTGAACCCTTGGATGAACACCGCAGAAGCAAAAAAAGTGACGCAGATGCGGCCTCGCACCTGTGTTGACTGTTCCACCAGTGCATTTTTTGGCAAACTGGGCAAAATCGCAGAAGCGGAGGAAAACCCATAGAAGCAGGACCGCACCTGCGATGGTTCTTCCGCAGGTGCGAAAACTGGGTAGTTTCTGCAGGAGCTTTTCGGGCCCGTTCAGCTTGATTCTTTGGCCTAATTGCATTGTTTTAAATCGCTCAACATGATTCTACTACCTGACTAATATTGTTCTGATTTTTCAAGGTACTTTGAGCTAAAATGGACCCAAACATGAACGAAAATGCTCTGCTTCATCATGAAATTAAGGAGCAGGCTGAGGAACCATTTGATAATTCACGCTTCATGTCCGCTGATTGTCATCATTGGTATTATGACAATCTTATCACAAAGAATATCGTGCTTGAAAAAGGGATCACCGAGGATAAATTTGCCGAGCAGCTCCCAGAATTCTATGGTCGTCTCCAAACCTCCGGATGGTCATGCTTCATTCCTACTCCGTGCAAAGCCAATGAGGAGTGGGTACGTGAATTTTATGTGAATCTTAAGTGCACAAACCTCGTCGACCCACAACTCATCATTAGAGTCAAAACTACGAGGTTTGGGACTGAGCAGATTAATGACATACTCGGAATTCCTAACCATCCACTTGAGCCAATGCGAGAAAAGGATCATTGCGACAATGAAGAGTGGCTTGGTTCTAAACTCTATCCTGCAAGAATGACAGCAAAATAGGCCAATAAGGGAAAGGGTTTGAAGTCGATCGACTTCACAGCTGTAGCCAAAATGTGGCTCTACATCCTCTGCAACAGGGTGTCACCCTATGGAAATAATTCAAATTTCTCCTACACTGAAGCCTTGATCATTGCATGCATTCTAGACGGCATTCCTATGAATGTTGGTCACTACATCCTGAGGGAGCTGAGATAGTATTTGTTAGACGACAACGCAGGGTTGATGTTTCCTTCACTGATCACAGAGTTGTACAGGCGGGCAGAAGTTGAGGTGCGTAGCATCGATCGTTAGTTGCTAGCTGACAAATCCTTTGAGAGTAACGGGTAAGGGTAGTGCAGTAAAGAGCAAGAAGAGAAAGTCACCACCACTGTTGCCGGACCAGAGTCATCCTCACAGGCAACTGCACCTGAGGCACCATTTGGGATGCTAAACTCCTAGCTTGCATCCATTCGTGACTTAGTGTCACAGCTCCCTAACGGGCCCTCATCTTCCCAGCCTATGTCCGCATACTTCACCAGGGAAGACATGAAGACCTACTTAGATGCACAGAAAAAGCATGCAGAGTCTTAGGAGAAAATAGCAGCATCTGTTGGCATACTCGAGACAGCCTATGGCAACTTGGTCAAGGCACATGCAGATCTTCAGTCAAACTTCCAAAAGGAGAAGGTGAAGAATAAGAAGAAGGGCAAGTTCATGATTAAGATGTGGAGAGGCATCAAGGCCATCTTTAAATGGGGGCAGCAGAACATGAAGATTCCAATTGAGGAGGACGATGATAGCGAAGAGTATTCTTTCATGTCAGATGTTGCCGATGATGATACCGATGATGCGAGTTCTTCACGGCAGTGATTAGCCTTCCTCCCGTAGTCTGCTAGTCTGATGCAGACCTTAGGGAGACCTTCAAACTACTTGTATTTTATTTTGATATTCTGCAGTGAGGACACTGCAATGTTGTTAGTTGGGGGTAGCTTTAGGGAGTACACTTTGTTGATAAATTGATACTTGACTTGTGCCCTTGAGCCCATTCTGTTGTATGGATATTGTGTGCCCTTGCCAGGCTTGTTTTGTTATTGCTTATCATGTGCTCTTGCCTAGCGTAGTTGTGAGTAGTTATATATGTGCAGATTAGTCATTGTTGTTGTTCTATTTTATTTTTTCTCTCTTCCTTTATTTATTCTTTAGTAGTTTTTAGTTAATGTTAATTTTGCTCCTTTAGTATTAGTTGCTTTTGTTAATTATCTTCTTTAGTAGTTTTCATTATTTTATTTTTATTTCTTTAGTAGTATTTTCTTGGGTTTTTTTTATGCTACAGTTCTTTCCTGAGGAACATTTTTATGTTGAACCGGGTGACTTTTCCCTATGATGGATGGCGTAATGACTTTCTTAAGGGAATTATGGGTTTTCTTTATGCTCCACTTTTGGATTATTTGGTACTAATAGAATTAGTCTCTTGTATGTGAAATGTGAATTAAAAATACCCTTCCGAATTTTGGTTTTAAATCGAAAAAGTAAGTTGCATGAGGAAGAATAATTTTGTGATAACTTTTTGGCTCTTTTGGTGACTCTTTGCCCATTAGTTAGTATGATATTGCTCTAGATTCTCTTATTAAGAAGTAAAATTGATCCGTCTTATTTAGTTCATATGCCATGAGTGTTAGTTTTTATTATAAATAATTCTTATGTTTACTTCTATCATGTAGAACTTACCCGGTTGGTCTTTCAATGCGAATGTTAGTTGTGTTTGGTTGGAGGGATGACCTTAGGCATTCTTTGTGATCTTTGAAAAAGCCTCTTTAGCCTTTCAAGTCTACCATTGCATAAATAGTATCATTGGTTTACCCCCATTTGAGCCTTTAACCTTTTTTTTGGCCACCTCATTACAAACCTTTACCCTTTTGTGAAATAATTCCCTCTTTTGAACTCGTCCCTCCTTGAATATTGAGAATGAGGTTAAAATCCTAAGTTGGGGGTGTTGGTGTCAAGTTGAAAATTGGTAAGGTTGTACATTGAGTGTAGAAACATATACCTCAAAGTTGTTCATATGAAATTACTCAAGCACCAAAAGAAAATAGTTATATAGAAAAATGTATATATAAATATGGATTCTTGAGAAAATTATAGAGGTACTTTAAGGGGGTAATTAAGAAAATTAGAGAGGTACTTTAAGGTGGTCTATGTTGGTAACTAGATGCCAATAAGGGTTATGTGGTTTAAAAAGAAGAAAAATGCAAAAAGAAAGACAAATGTGAGTAGTGTTCAAGGAGGGTGTACCACTTGTATCCCAAATGCTTATCCGACCCTTCCCTAAACCTACATTACAAGTTTAAAAAGTCCTTATGGGATCTCCAACCGAATGTTCTTGAATAGGAGGTGAATTAAAATAAGGGCAAGCTTATGGCATGATATTTTGTAACACTTGAAATTCTTTGTTGAGAGTGAGTGTCTTTGTGCATTTTTCCCTTGCGTTATTATTGTAAATATGGTAATTTTGGGATTTTTTTCTCGTGAGGGCACATGAATTAGGATGGATTAGTGACATTGATATATCCGAAAATGAATAAATTGAGCATATGTAGTAGACTAGTACTTTTGAGTCACTTCTTGAGGCTTATTGTTGTCACTTGATTATTTTGAAACGCCTTTGCATTTCCTGAATTTGTCTTTAAATAAGGGAGTTATTTGGTTAAGACTCATATGCTTGAGCCTAATTATTAGTACCAAGCAAATCCATAAGTATGGTGCTTAATTGGAGAATATGATTTGTAAATGATAGCAATACTACTTGTGCTTTAAATGGTAGAACCTCATTGAACTGTTGGTTTTGATTTGCTCGAGGACAAGCAAAAGCTTTAAGTTGGGGGTGTTGATGAGTGGTGATTTTACCATTCATTCAAGTCTCTTTTCTTTAGTTTTTATGTCCGTTAATTATAATATGAGGAGCGCTTATGGTGTGTATTGTTAGATTTTCAGGTAAATGATGCCATGAAGAGAGTTGTATTCAATTGAAGTGGAATTGAGCAAAAACGGGTTGAAATAATGTAAAACTTTTCAGTGATTCCGCATCTGCGGAAGACTGATCGCAGAAGTGACCTCGCATCTGCGAGGAAATGGTCTGCATCTGCGTAACTGAGCTACTTTGCCTGGGATCGCATCTATGAGACAAGTATCGCTTATGCGGTTGAGCATCTGCGCTTGAGAGTCCACATCTGCGAAGCCAGAAGTTCCCTTCAATATTCGCATCTGCGATAGGCGATCCGCATCTGCGAGGATTCTTCCGCAGGTGCGGTCAACGGGCTTCAGACCTGGGCAGGAATGACATTTCACATTTTCTCAACTCCAAACCCAAAAATACATGACCTAGCCTATTGAAAACACATCTTTGGATATCTTTGGGTAGTCGTTGACCTATTTTGAGAGAAGCACACAAGTTTTGGAGCTAGGGTTCTTGCACACACACTTTGGTCTTGAAGATTTGAAGCTTTTGGTTGAGAATTTCTTACTCATTTATGCTCATTTCTTCATTTCCTTGCTTTGTATTGTATATCTAAGTGTGTAGTATTTATTCCAACACTTGAATCTTGTTTATGAAAATATTCATGTTTAAAGTGTGGATTAAATATCTTGTTGTGCTTATGTATTGAATGATTTTTTATTTTTATGAAGTGAGTTATTGTTTCTTTAATTATTCTTGTTCTTTAATGTTTTCAAAGGGATTAACTAACCCTAGGACTCACCCATTAATTTCGAATTAATTTTGGGAAAGATTATTTGGGATTGGAAAAGACTAATTAACAAGAACTTGAAGCTTTAACCCTCATTTTATAGATTCTACCTTGGGATAGGATTGAACTACTTATAGCCATAATCGGGTGTGCTTAATCTCTTAATTGATTTAGGAATAATTCAATTAGGACGTCTTGTTAGTCTTTGGAAGAAGATAATATAGAATTATTACCTGAGGCTAATTAACATAAACTCGCTCATATTTGTAAAATATTGAAATACATTGGATCGTTACTTGAGTGTAATTCCCCGTGTATCCATACTTGTAGTCATTGATCATTTTACTTGCTTTCTAGGTTAGTTTACATTTTCGCATTTAGACATAAATATTTTCAAAAACCAATTCTATGTGTTTGGCATTGCATAACAAGTGATAATTCTCTTACTCCTAATCGCCTACATATTGTTCGCTGTGGGATTTGACCCCGACTCATAATTGGGTAAATTATATTGTATGCGACCGTGTCCATTTACCTTTTAGTAGTGGATTTGGACGTTATCACCCATTAAGTACCCATACTAGGGTTGGGTCACAACCCTAGCTAAGGGTTTAGCTACTCATGATCTGCATTGCAGGGTATCTATAAGGCCTTACATTGACAGGTGAAGTTCCTTCTTTCAATACGATTTTGTGATCATGAGCCCTATGAGGGGCGGTCCAAAAAGGTCAGCAAACTGCTGGAGCACTTCATGCACTTCTTCAATTTCCTAGCAGGAGTCACTATCTTTAGACATCTGTTGTAATGCTCCTGCTGAACTAGTGACTTTAGGGATTGTTCTTATTACTGCTACAGACATCATTGAAAGAGAAGCTGGCTGGGATAGTAATTTGTTCATCTGATCTTGATCCACAAACTTCATTGAAGGAGGTTGCATACCCCTGAGTGACACTTTTTTTCCCTGCATCATAAACTCCATCTTCAATTGTCTAAAGTTCCACTTGATATCTCCTAGAGTAATCAACTATTGAATTCCCAAAATTACACTACACCCACCCAAAGGTAGAATCAACATATTAGCAGCAAAGTTCACACCTTGCATTCTCCAGGAAAACCCTTCACACATATATTTACTATACACCATATTCCCATCTGCCACTGCAACTGCAAATGGAGGCATTGCCCACAGAGCACATCCCAATTTTTTAGCTGTGTTCAGGTCCAAGAATTTGTGAATACTTCCTGTATCAATCAAGATGTGAACAACCTTGCCCCTTACTGAACCAGTAATTTTTATTGTCCTATAATCCATCAAACCAGTCATTGCATGCACAGACACCTGGGGAATCATTACAGCCCCATTTTCTTCATCATACTCCTCATTTGGAGGCAATTACATCATACTCTAGTCTTGTGAACTATCCCCTTTTTCCCCTCCTTCCCAAAATTCGCTACAGTCACTCAATTCCATATAGAAAGCTGCCTCTTCTTAGCACATTGATGACCAATAAAGTACTTCTCATCACAATAAAAACATAATCCCTTGGCCTATTTTCCTCAATCTCAGCGGAATTCAGTACTTTAGGGTTCTTTGGTGATGGTTTATAGGCTGGATTATGAGAAAAATCTATTGAAGGTTTGTGTGGAGTTGGTCTTAGGGTTGGAAGTAGTGGAGGTAAAGATTTGGAAGGCTGTTTATGTAAGGATAAGGTTTGATCTTGGATCCTAGCTAGACCTATGGCTTTTGTAGGGTTCTGGGCTGAAACATTTTAATAGTAAGGCCAATCTCTAGTTTTACACTCCTTAAAAAACAACTAACGATGGACTCTTCACTTAATTCCACCCGAGTTAATAGCTTGTCAAATATATCAACATAATCTTGTATAGAAGAAGTTTGTTTAAAATCTTCCAAACCACCCATTGGGTCATCATATAATGCAGTACCAAACCTACCAAAAAGAGCTCTAACATACTCACCCCATATCGGCCATTCTCGAGTAATCCTACTTTTCATGTATCCTTGATGCCATTGCAGTGCCTTTCCTTCCAGATGCATTGATGCTAGTTTGACCTTCAAATTTTCTGACGTATTGTCGATAACGAAATATTGCTCACTTTTTGAAACCCAGTCCCTCAACTCAGTCCCATCAAATTTTGGAAACTGAATTTGATGTTTGCGAGTAATCAAAATTTCTGAATCATTCATATGATGCTCTTTGAGATTCGGATTTCCCCTGGGATTTGGGAACGATTTTCACTCATTGTAGGTCTGTATTCACTCATCCAAGAACCCAGGAAAGTTTTGAGTTCCTCCATGGACTGACCCTGTCGAACCTCCATAGATTTTCAAAATTCCTCAAACGATTCCTTCATACTATCAACTTCTTCACAAAGTTCGGCATAACGTGTTTTCCCCATGGCTATATTCCTCCGAGGATTAGTGGCTCTAATACCAAATTGATACACCCGAGATTATAAACAAGAAGTTAATAAGAAACTCAATCTTCTAAGGAGCTAAAAGAGGAGATCTCCTGAACAAAAACTGAAAGGAGAAGAGACAATTCAGTGAAGAAGAATAAGGGAACGAGATTTTATTTCATCATAAAATGCTATAATGAATGTGTACAACAGAATTCCCTATTTATTCCCAACTAATCACTATAAAAATCCCTAACAACCTCCCAAATTCTGTTAACGACTTCTGCTCTTTTTTACCGTCTAACTAACTCCTTCAAACGACGTTGTAAGACCCTTTTCATTAGCTACTAAATCCCTTATCCAAACGGCAGTGATGTTTTATACTTCAATACCACACAAGAGGGGGTGATTTGTGTGGTGTTCAATTTTTTGTGTGTACAAATTATCGAAGGACCTGGTTCTTTTACGTGTTCCTTACACTACAGTTGCGGAATAATAAATGTAGAAAGTAAAGAACACAAGAATTTTTACGTGGAAAGAATTCGGCTCAAAAGGTAAAAAAACTATGACCTACTACCCAGTAGGATTTTCTCCAAATACTTCACTACAACTCTGAGCCAACAACAAAGTTTACAAACTCTTGCAAACCTAAGGATTAACTCTAACCCTTATAGCAACCAGCTACAAGCTGTTGCGACTGCTTCAAGTTAACTCTAACTTGAACAATACAACTCGAGTTTACAACCTTTTGCAAACCTAAGGATTAAATCTAACCCTTATAGAAACACGCCACAAGTTGTTGCGACTACTTTAAGTTAACTCTAACTTAAAAGATACAACTCAGGTACCTAGTACAATTTGCTTCTAAGAAAGTTGAAAGGTACAACTCAAAATGCCTACTACACTTTGAAATAGAAATAAAGAAAGACACACAAAACTCTTTATGGAGCTAGTTCTTCAATCTGGTTCGTGTAGCTTCAGGATTGCACTCTTAAATCTCACAGGAATTGCCCACAAAATACCTTGCTATTTTGCTCTCAATTCGTGCTTAACTTCAGTATGTATGCATCACCTGTAAAAGAGAACAGAACTGATATATATATAGAGTTAGTAAATAAAGATTAACTAGAGTTCTAGTGCTTTACTCTTCCTTGGTGGATGAGTTCTAGACAACTTCAACTTCTAACTTTTCCCTTATCTTGGATAGAGTTCTCTTCAAGTAAGGAGTCTTGCTCCTTATCAAATATGCAACATTTTCATTCAGGGAATATCATATATAACCACTTATACTTATCCCTTTCACGTGCATGCCTTTTGCTTGATTCTACCCATCACATGTGTACACTGTCCATGGACCTAGTTCATGCATGTGTTCCTTTGTCAATCATCAAAACCAAGACGCTCAGGTCAACAAATTCCCCATTTTTTATGATGACAAACTCAATGCTTCTCATAAGCATGGAACCTGTTTCAACTCAGCTCAACATCAACACAATGTTAGAACACTTTTTATTTTAAGTCACAAATCATCAAGGACCAGATTCATTAGGTATAAACATCACAGTCCAAAGCAAAAGCATACCTTATCTTCCCCCTTTTGGCATCATCGAAAAGTTGCATAATTAAGGTAAGTAACCAGATTTTAACAAATATCACTCACCACTGGGGCTACTTCAAATGCAAACATAGATTCAACTTTCTCTTTTTCAATCTAAAGATATTAGCCATCTAAGAAATATCAACAAAAAATTAGCGAAAAAGCAGCGAATTTCATTGATTGATAAGATCCTACCACAAGGCATAAGAAGAAATAAAAATATAGAACCATGAGCAAAAAACAAAAAATATCCCACTTGGGTTACTGGTTACAAACTAGACTTAGGAAGGGTTTAAAACTGGGAAGGACCAGGTTCTTGGTTCTTGGCGTGAAATAGTTTCAATATATCTTAAAGAACACTATCATTATTCTCCTTTTACTTTGCAAGCTTACACTTGAGAGAGTCTCTCTCAGCCTCTACTTCAGCCTTTCAATCTCAGTATCCTTAGCCATTTCTTCCACTATTTGAGCCTCTTTGCTCTTTTTGGTAGACCTAGTTCTTTTAGACACAATTGAGCCCTTAGCATCTGTTTCTCGAGAATTCTTTTGAGACGTCTTTATCTTTTTGGCACTAGGTATGGGTACTTCCACATCCTCATATTCATCTTGAAGAACCAGGTTCTTCTCCTCAATTTGGACTACTCCGTTTGTCTTACCAGCCCCTTTTTTTCAGGCAACTTTCTTAGCATTTTCAGGTAAGGCCCTTTTTACATTAGCCTCACTCTGCTTCTTCTGGCTCCTTGTAGTTCTTCCTCTTGTGGAGGAGTTTCTACAAGGATATAAGGAGCACTCTTTCTCTTAGTGCCGCCTATGTCATTTCTTTAGTCTTTCCAACTTTGTTTTTCTTCTTTTGATTATAATTATTTGACACCTTTTGCAACAGATCAGGACTCTTGTCTATTTTAGTAAGAGAAGGAATTGGTTCATGAGACCGTTTCCTTAACCTAACCAGCCCATCTGCTGCACTTCTATCACCAGAATCATCACCTATCTCCTGTGATTTTATCCTCATACTTTCATTCATAGTCTCCTCATCATCACTAATCTCTTTACTTGATACAATCATTGCTCCAACTTCTTCAATCAAACCAACAAGAGGGGGTGAAGGAGATCCAACCACTCTTTCTTCTCCCTTTCCCCTCACATCTACTTCAACACCCTCACTTTCTTCTTTTTTTCTTTTTTATTTTTACTACCAATTTTTCCAGACCCACCAGTTTCTACACCAGCAATCATACCAACCAACACAAACCTATTTTCAAGATTCTCAACAATTTTAAACGCAACATCAGAATATTTTAACCCAGAAGTTATTCTGCTTAGTTTCAGATAAAACTGGTTCTTCCCCCTCAGTTGCATACTTGAAGGACTCATAAGATTTTTAGGGTTCTTCTGCTTCACTGGCTTTTTTAGCATCTCACTCAATTTCTTAGCTTGTTCTTTACTGGCCACTGTGTTGCGTGCAATCATTTTGATATGCTTTTTCTTGGGGGTTTGGGTGGTTGAAAGAGTGGGTGAAGGTTCTTTGGGTGGTGAGGAAGGGTTTTCAGTGTTTTGGGGATTCTCATGGGTGTTTGCCATTTGATCAGTTCAGAAACATAAGAGAAATAGAGAGAGTTTTGAGGTTTTGGAGATTTTGGTCTTTCGAAAAAATTTGAGATAAGAGGGTAAGGTCATACCAATTTAAAGAGGGAAAGGTTGAGTGTATAACGATACCTTTTTGAAGTCTAGAAGTCTAATCACATTGAAAGTTTCAGTTTGAAAAGACGTTCGACTCTTCCACAAATATTTCAACAATTATGGCGCGTGGGACTCTTGATGAAACTAGTTCGTTTGTAACTAATTGGTTCAAAAGTAGTTTGGGATAAAGTGGAACACTTTTCTGTTCATGATCCATATGCAAATATTTCAAATTATGCGTAGTGTAGAATATATACCTTATAAGCTCGATGAACCATGTTCTTCACTGAAAGTTCTCTTGTGTAAGACTGATTTTTTCCAAGAAAATAAGGATAATATCATTATACATCAGTGAGATATTTTAGCACATGTCACAAGAGTATACTAATAAAAGCATGAGACTAAGCAATATCTAATCTAATTATTCACAATATTCACAAATTATCTAACCAATCATTGAGTTAGAACCGATTTCTTTTAGGTGTTCTTAATCATCCCTAATTCTAACCTGTTCCTTTCAAAGTGATCCCTACTCAAAGTTTTTGTGAAGATGTCAGCAGTTTCCTTATCAGTAGCACAAAATGCCACAGTGATCAACACCTCTTAAAATTATCCCTTTAAAAATGATGCCCAATATCTACGTGCTTATTTCTTTTGTGATGGACTGCGTTCTGGTCATACTAATTGTACTAGTGTTATCACAAAATATGGGGATACAACTCAGCTTCAGCAGTAGACAAAACCATAGAGTTTTGCTTTTTGGTAGCCCAAGATATAAGACATGAGCCAAGAATATGTGACATACCTGAGGTGCTCTTTCTATCCACAAGAAAACCTGCATAATCAACATCAGTATATCCCACTAAGTTGAAATTACTACCTTTTGGATACCATAGACAAAGATCAGTAGTGCCTTTTAGGTATCTCAAGATCCTTTTGACAGCGGTCTAGTGAGACTCCTTTGGATTTGCCTGAAATCTAGCACAAAGGCCTACACTGAAAATAATGTCAGATCTGCTAGCAGTGAGATATAACAAAGAGCTAATCATTCCCCTATACATATTCTAATCAACATATGAACCAGGTTCATCCAAATCCAATTTTGTAGATGCGGTAATAGGAGTGTTAATTTATTTGGTTGTTCCTTCCTGGTTTTGTTACTGAGGAATAGGTTCATGGACAGGTTCCCTCGAGGTTTGAGGATCAGTTCCTCTCTAGTCACTTCCCCCTGTCAGGTTGCCTTGGGTGGAAGGACATGTTCCATCACCTGTTCCTTCCTATGATGCAGCTTCAGGCTCGATTGTGGCTTCATCATTTGAGTTTCTTGTCAGTCCAATCTCTTCATCATCTTGTTTCTACCTCTCAGAAAGAATGTTAGTTTTAAAAACAACATGCACACTTTCTTCTACACACATAGTTTTTTTGTTATATATCTTATAAGTTTAACTATATGAAGAATATCCCAAGAATACTCCCTCATCACTTATGGGATCAAACTTACCTAAGGAATATTTTCTATTATTCTGTACAAAGCACTTGCATCCAAATGCCCTAAGGTGGGATATATTTGGCTTTATCCCTTTAAGTAACTCATAGGGAGTCTTCTTAATAAGAGGTCTAGTCATGCAACTATTTATGATGTAGCAGTGTTCACAACTTCTGCCGAGAAGTTATGAGGCAATTTACTAACAAGTAGCATAGTCCTAGCCATTTCCTCTAATGTCCTATTTTTCTTTCAACTACTCCATATTGATGTGGAGTCCTAGGGGCAGAAAAGTTATGACCTATACCATGCTCATCACACAATTCAGTAAATTTAACATTCTCAAATTCAGTACCATGATCAGACCTAATTGATGCAAGTTGATTACCTAGTTGTTTCTGAGTTTTTCTAACAAATGAAGTGAACATGTCAAATGCTTTATCTCTAGATGTTAAAAACAGTATCCAAATAAACCTAGAGTAATCATCAACAAGCACCATAACATATCTCTTATCACCTCTGCTCAATATTCGCATTGGTCCACAAAGATCCATATAGACCAGTTCCATCGTCTTGGTAGTACTTACCATTTTCTTGCTTTTAAAAGAGGATCTTACATGCTTCCCCCTTGCACAAGCCTCACAAATTTTATCTTCCGTAAAATTAATTTGTTGAGTTGGCTTAGACTGGCATGTCCAAGTCTCTTATGCCAAAGGAGGGGATCATTATCCAACACATTTATGCAAGTGAGTTCATTATCTGAAAGTGTGGACAGATCCACAACATATATGTTGTTCACTCTTTTTTCCTGCAAAACTATCTTGTTAGTGGTAAGATTAGTCACAAAACAAGGTGAAGGCTACCATGTTACCTCTATCACACAATTGTAATACACTTATTAGATTGTACTTCAGTCCATCTATCAAGTAGACATTCTCAATAGAATGAGAATTAGTCTTATCTACCTTTCCAACCCCAATGATCTCACCTTTTTTTCCATTTCAAAAAGGAGACATTACCTCCTTTAAGGTCCTCAAGTGAAAGGAACTAGTTCTTGCTTTCTATCATGTGCTTTGAGCAGCCGCTATCCATGTACCATATTTGGTTGCTCCCCTTTACTTGGACCTGCAAAAGGAAATGAGGGGTTAGTCTTAGGAACCCAAACTAGTTTGGGTCCTTTTCTATAGGCAAAAGGATGAATCAAATTCTTTTTAGCCCAACTTGGCAGCCTATTTTTTCCTAGAACAAAATTTTTGTTTTTTGGACTTGCTTTTTCTTTTGCAGCGCATTCACTCTTATAATGACCCATGTTACCACATTGTGTGCAAATTTTATTCTTAGGGAGTGTAAGGTACTTGCTTTTGTGATTTCACTTAGGTGCAGAGTTTCCAAAGCTAAGTCCTCTTTTGTTGCTACTATGGTGTTCTTGTAGCCATGAAAGTGCATCACAGGACCGGTTCCATTTACATGTTCTATCTAACTCATGTTTAACCTTAGTCAAGTCCTCCTTCAAGGTTCTTACCAGTTCATCCCTTTTATAAAGTTCATCTTTTACCTTTCCTATATCCTTTTTCTAGTGAGAGTTGTGTGTCACTAGCTATTTTTTTACCCGTTCCTAATTTTAATTTCAGATTTTCAGATCGAATTTCTAAGATAGATGTATCAAGTGCATGAACCTGGTTTTTCAAAGCAATATTTTCCTTTTCAGTTTTACAAATGTTTATTTCCAGGTTTTTGCATTTTGCTTTTAAAAGTTACACTCTTTTGACAACTGTTCTTTATTGGAACTTATATTCTTAGATCCATCAATTAAAGTTGGCAACAATTCTAATAGTCTATATTTAGAAAGGAGTTTAATTTTATCCTTAAGATCCAGAAAACTTATCTCATATTCTTCATCATGTTCATCTTCAGATTCTCGAATTGCTATGTGAGCTCGTTCAATATTATCATCAGTGTGCTCATCTGAACTATCTTTCCAAGCAGCAACCATTGCTTTGGATGACCTTTTGTTGTAGTTCTTCTCATCATGAACCTGTTCCTTCTTTCTGTTCCTTCTTTTAGATTTCTCCTTTTTCCACTCGACTTTCCACATAGGACAGTTCTTGATCATGTGGTTTTTTTTACCACATTTGAAGCATCCATCAGTCATCTGCAAGTGATCTCTTCTCCTCTCCTTTTACAAAGAATAATAATAATCGCTTTTTACAGTTTTCAAGTAGTTCACTCATCTTGATCTTTTTCTAAGATGTTAGCCTCTTCAAGGATAACTCGCTCTGATACCAATTGATGTTTTATACTTCAATACCACACAAGGAGGGGGAGAGGGGTAATTTGTGTGGTGTCCAATTTTTCGTGTGTAAAAATTATAGAAGGACCTGGTTCTTTTACGTGTTCCTTAGACTACAGTTGCAGAATAATAAATATAGAAAATAAAGAACACAAGGATTTTTACGTGAAAAATACCCGGCAAAAGGTGAATAAACCATGACCTACTACCCAGTAAGATTTTCTCCAAATACTTCACTACTACTCTGAGCCAACAACAAAGTTTACAAACTCTTGCAAACCTAAGGATTAACTCTAAACCTTATAGCTACCAGCCACAGGCTGTTACAACTGCTTCAAGTTAAATCTAACTTGAACAATACAACTCGAGTTTACAACCTCTTGCAAACCTAAGGATTAACTCTAACCCTTATAGCTACCAGCCACAAGCTGTTGCGACTGCTTCAAGTTAAATCTAATTTGAACAATACAACTCGAGTTTACAACCTCTTGCAAACCTAAGGATTAACTCTAACCCTTATAACAACACGCCACAAGTTGTTGCGACTACTTTAAGTTAATTCTAACTTGAAAGATACAACTCAGGTACCTAGTACAATTTGCTTCTAAGAAAGCTGAAAGGTACAACTCAAAATGCCTACTACACTTTGAACTAGAAATAAAGAAAGACACATAAAACTCTTTATGAAGCTGGTTCTTCAATCTGGTTCGTGTAGCTTCAGAATCGCACTCTTAAATCTCACAGGAATTGCCCGCAAAATGTCTTACTATTTTGCTCTCAATCCGTGCTTAACTTCAGTATATGTGCATCACCTGTAAAAGAGAACACAACTGATATATATATAGAGTTAATAAATAAAGATTAACTAGAGTTCAAATGTTTTACTCTTCCTTGATGGATGAGTTCTAGTCAACTTCAACTTCTAACTCTTCCCTTATCTTGGATAGAGTTCTCTTCAAGTAAGAAGTCATGCTCCTTATCAAATATACAACATTTTCGTTCAGGGAATATCAGATATAACCACTTATACTTATCTCTTTCACGTGCATGTCTTTTGTTTGATTCTGCCCGTCACCTATGTACATTGTCCATGGACCTGATTCATGCATATATTTCTTTGTCAATCATCAAAGTCAAAACCGCTCAGGTCAACTGGCAGCATTTTATTTATTCTCCTGATACTAAACTAAACGATACAGTATATCTACTATTTACATTTGAGAGTATATCATATTAGCACCCTACTTGGCTTTACCTAATGTACCCAACCTCGTCACTCTGGTTAATCCTTAATGTGTCATCGGTAGTTTAATTAACAATTAAAACTAGTTACGCGGTAGAATCCTTTGGTTTACGGATAGGGGTTAGTTTTAGGGGTTAAACTAATAGGAAAATATTAGTACTAGTTTCTGCCACGTTCCTCTATTGGATTTAGCAAGACGATATACAACAACCAGCGTATCAATTCGTAAACCAAAGTACATAGGGTTGGCTTTTATCCGGTTTCAACAACCACCTAGGTTTAATGACAAAGTTACCGTTCTTGTGAATGGTATGGGTTAAAATCAGATAAGAGAAATTCGGCGTGCAGAGATAAAAGGTCGAGGTCGGATAGTCATCAATCAGGTCGAGGTCGGACAGTCATCAATCAGGCTATCAAGTCGAGGTCGGACAGTCATCAATAAGGTTGAGATCGGACAGTGATGAAACAGCTTGTTTGCTTTGAATTTTCTATGAATACCCCTTATAAATAGGAAGAGAGGACTTCCCAAAGAAAGGGGAGCTCTCTCCCTCTCCCTCTCTAGAAAATAGGTAAACACACATCTTTAAAGAGACTAGAGGATCTGTAATCCCAGACTTTCATGAGATCTAAAAAGGGGTCCTAAGGTTCTTGTATTTGTCTGTCATTCATCTTTATCAAATGAAAGAAGATCCGTCTCACTCAAGATTGGGTGATTTTTTTCCTTTATTTACATTTTATTGTCATTTAATGTTATTTAATACATCTCTCTTTATTCTATTAAATCTGGCCATAATCACTACCAGCATTTATACTCAGCTATATTTTTCTATTCATATTATTCATTTCGAATCTAGAATTAATTATCATTAATTAGGATTTACCCTCCATCCTATTATTTAATTAGTTTAATAAAAAAGGTAAGATTACTTTTTTTGGTCAAACATGAATAACATAAAAAAGAAAGAAAAAAGACAAAGTAACCGTTAACTAAAGAAGTAAAAGAAGCCAAAAAAACTCCATTCCAATGTCCTAACCTTACACGATTTTTCTTTTTGGCCCTAATATGGTTTCTGATGTGGCTATTAGCATCATTACGGTTGGAAAAATGCTATTAATTAAAGTTGTATAGACCTGATTCGCGGTAAAAGGCGACAATTACTCGGATTAAACGGCAACTTTCCATTACCCAAACACATTAATACAAACAGTACTTAATAAACTCGAAAATCAATAAAGGGAAAAGCCTAAACTGTCGGTACATTTTCCACGTGTCCCACCCCGTTTATCACTTCACCTCTTCAGCACCACAAACAACAGAAACACCATATAAAACCAACATTTGGGCCCCCAACTCTGCGTACTTTTGTATTTGGCACTAGAAAGCAAAAACCCTCCATTAAATGCCGCACCAAACCGATTAAATCACCAGTTGTGCCAAACGCCTAGTCAAAGAGCACAAAAAAGAAAGTTAAGTGAGCTGATTCGATGAACACTTCCTTCTGCCACTGTCTTTAGTCACACACTTCACCGACACTTCTTTCCATCTTCATTTCTAACTTTCTATCGTCACTCAATTCACCTTTTCTCATTTCTATCTTCCCGAATTAGTATACTTTCTCAGTCACTGCCAAAATTGCTGCTCTAAGTTTTAGCACTGGACCAAGGCTGGATACTCCTCCTAGTACAATGTCCAGTAGATAGTGACAACTCTTCTGCTACTTGACGAAAAGCCAGCTTGGCGGGGTAACGTATGTTTTCTCTCTCATAAAATGGTAATTCCACAGTTAGTCCAAACACAAGCATCTTACTCCTCAATGGCGCCCAAGCAAAACTGTAAGAGCAAAGTGTCTTCTTTATTCTCCGATGGGTTTCTATGTGCCGGTGGAAGTATTGTGGCTTTACTAGTGGTCTGGGCCTTTTGGTCGTTTATGAGCACTAGCCCAAATACTGATCCAAGTTTTTTCACTTCTTCCGTTGGTAAGAAGTCCGCTTTGGAAACTCCGGGAGAGCCTACTTCACCGGGTTTTGATTTACGGTACGACCCGCCCGACCCGACTTTCTATGACGACCCGGATGTGAGATACACTATTGAGAAGCCGGTGAAAAACTGGGACGAAAAGCGAAGGCAATGGCTGAAGCTGCATCCTTCATTTGTTCCCGGAGTAGAAAACCGGGTTCTGATGGTTTCCGGTTCACAGTCGACGCCGTGCAAAAATCCGATCGGCGATCATTTACTGCTGAGGTTCTTCAAGAACAAAGTGGACTACTGCAGAATCCACGGGTACGATATTTTCTACAACAACATTTTACTTCAACCTAAGATGTGGTCTTTCTGGGCAAAAATGCCAGCGGTGAAAGCAGCCATGTTAGCTCATCCTGAAGCTGAGTGGATCTGGTGGGTCGATTCAGATGCTGCTTTCACCGACATGGACTTCAAGCTTCCATTGGACCGGTACAAAGCCCATAATTTCGTAGTGCATGGTTGGGAGAAGTTAATCTACGAGCAAAAAAGCTGGACAAGTATCAATGCTGGAGTTTTCTTGATTCGGAATTGTCAATGGTCTATGGACTTAATGGAAGCTTGGTCCAAGATGGGCCCACAGTCGCCGGAATACGATAAATGGGGTGAAATTTTACGTTCCACGTTTAAAGATAAGATTTTTCAAGAATCAGATGATCAATCGGGATTAGCTTATTTACTGTTGAAGGAGAAGGAAAAATGGGGAGATAAAATTTACGTAGAAGGCCAGTATTATTTCGAGGGGTATTGGGTGGAAATTGTAGGAACATTAGATAATATCACCGACAAGTATTTAGGTATAGAGAAAGGGGTACCTAGTTTAAGGAGGAGACATGGTGAAAAAGTAAGTGAGAGTTATGGTAAGGTGTGGGAGGAACACCTTAAGGATGCTGGGTATGGGAGGTACAGTTGGAGAAGGCCGTTCATCACACATTTTACAGGGTGTCAGCCTTGTAGTGGGGACCACAATCAGATGTATTCTGGTGAAACTTGCTTTGATGCTATGCAGAAGGCATTGAATTTTGCTGATAATCAGGTGCTCAGGAAGTATGGTTATATGCATAAAGATCTGCTTGATTCTTCCTCTGTTTTTCCTGTGCCTTTTGACTTTCCTGCCTAATAGATTTCTTCGTTACTTTGTAATTTTAAGCTCTATATATAAACATGTATTATATAATCTTTTCGTTTTCTATCTTTTTAACTTCCTATTTTATGGTGCAATTTGGAATGTTGTCGTGTAGAGGTAGCTGTGACTTGTGATTATGGAGATTACCTATATATGGTGACAACTTAAAGATATTTACACAATTAGTATACTATTAATTCACTTTTTATGGATGAATACAGAGCCGGATCCAGGATTTGAGGCTTATGGGTTCCTACCGTAATTTTAAATTAATACCCAATAATAATTGGGTTCACAGTTAGATATTTACAAATATTTAGTGAATTTTTTAATATAAATACAGAGTTTATGCAAGAGTTGTTGGGTTCCCGAAAACCCGTATTCCATACTCTACATCCGCCCCGGGATGAATATATGTTATTATCATGTATTGTGAGTTAATAGTGTAAAAAAAATTCTATTGGTACATAGAAGCTCTTGCAGTATGTATAAGGAAAAGGAAAAACATCTATGAGACAGAAGTATTTGCACATGTTAGAGTAGACAGTTTTGAGGACAAAAAATGCAAGGCTTGGAAGCAGCTTGTATTGATAAAAGAACATGGCCACAACTCACAAAATCGCATGTGGTTCTATTCAGAGGTACTGTGTTTGGTAACATGGACCTAGAGAGCGTGACCAAAAGGGACATTTGATTGAAGAGCTTAGTATCGTAGTACTTGCCAATGAAATTGACACATTGTAATGATTTTGAGATGCTGATCTTCTACCTTATATATTAAGTCTTGGAGCAACGTTAAAAGTTATTTTCGTGACGGATTAAGCATCACACAACCTTGCATGAACGTGAGATACTTTATGCACCGATCGAGTTGACATTTCTATACTGCATATTCAGCTTTTTCTAGAAAGATGTATTCCTCTTATGTTCTTTTTGGATACAAATAAATGTTAACAATGAAAGAATCGAACAAATTGAAGGTTTGTTAATGGAGGATTAGGGGTTCTAGAACTCTCCTGTTAGAGAACTACATAACCGATGGACTGAAAATATGAATGGGCTAACTATTACAAAGAGCTACTAATGCTAAATGTTATCAAGAGATAAATAATTGGGCCATGTCTATGCTTTTTGTTTTGGGCCGGATACTGAATATTCTGAAAGCCCAACACCCCCTTTAAGTTGGAGGGGAGACCACCTTCAACTTGCCCGAAAAGAACTGATGAGTAGCTCCAGGCAGTGACTTAGTGAATAAGTCAGCAAGCTGATTAGTAGTGGAGACATGGAACAGTTGAATGAGACCCTCAGCCAGCGTGGTTCGGATGAAATGATAGTCCACCTCGATGTGTTTGGTGCGTTCATGAAAGACTGGATTCTTGGCAATATGAATAGCCGCCATATTATCACAGAAGACAGAAATTGGAGAAGAAGAAGAGACATCAAGATCAACCAACAGCCTAGATAACCAAGATAACTCTGTCACGACCTTGCTTAGTGCGCGATATTCAGCTTCAGCTGAAGACAATGACACCACAGGTTGTTTCTTGGATTTCCAACCTATAAGACTATCACTCAGGAAAATGCAAAAGCCAGTAACAGATTTGCGAGTATCAGGGCATGCAGCCCAATCACTGTCTGAGTAAGCCTTCACAGAGAAATCAGAAGAGTTAGAGTAAAAAGCCCAAGATCAATAGTGCCCTTGAGATACCTGAGAAGATGAATAGCTGCCAGGAACTCTAGGAGTGTGTAAGAATTGACTTAAATGTTGAACTCCAAAACAAATATCTGGGCGAGTGCGAGTGAGAAACAATAGCTTCCCAATAAGACTTCTATACCTTTCAGGATTGGGCAAAAGAATTCCAACATCAGCTTTGAGTTTTTGGTTCAACTCCAAAGGGCTGACAACAGAGTTAGCTTCCAAACAATCATACTCCTTTAGAAGATCAATGACAAACTTCTTTTGATTTAAAAGAAGACCAGAAGGCATAACAGAAACTTGAATCCCCAAAAAATAATGCAAAGAACCTAAATCTTTGATTTTGAACTCATTGTCTAAAATTTGCTTCAGAACTGAAATTTCAGACAGATCATTACCTGTAACAATAATATCATCAACATATACTGCTAGTATTACCAAATGACCAGGAACCCTTTGATGAACAAAGAATAGTCATTAGGGGAATGATGATAGCCCCTAGAATAAAGAGCTTGAGACAACTTGGCATACCATTGCCTAGAAGCCTGTCTCAAACCATAAAGAGACTTCTTTAACTTGCAAACTAAAGGAACAGAAGAAGAAGGAGAAACAGAGAGGCCAGGGGGGTAATTTTATATAAACCTCTTCATCTAAATCACCATGAAGAAATGCATTATTGACATCAAGTTGAAACAATGACTAGTTTTTCTTAACAGCAACTGCAATTAAACATTTAACAATGGAAAGTTTTACCACAGGAGAAAACGTCTCATTGAAATCAACCCCCTCAACCTGTGTGTCCCCCTAATCACAAGCCTAGGTATCGTTCCACATCACCATTAGCCTTATATTTGATTTTATAAACCCACTTGCACCCAATCGGTTTCTTACCCTCAGGTAGTTCAACAATATCCCAAGTATGATTAGCCTCTAAAGCCTCAATTTCCTTAGTCATGGCATCCTGCTAGGCTGGAATAGGAGCAGCTTGAGAATATGTGTAAGGTTCAAAATCTACTTGCTGAGTAATAGAGACAAAAAAGGAAGTGGGAAGTTGATAGATGTAATCTTTAAGATAGGAAGGTTGGGTATGAAATCTAGCAGACTTTCTGATGGGTAAGGAAGGAGAAGAGTCAGAAGGAATAGGGGAAAAATTAGGATTGAAAGGAGAAGGAAGTGTAGGAGATGAACAAGTAGGAGGAGGTGAGGATAGAGCAGGTGGAGAAGGAGAAGTGGAATTAGAAGGAGAAGGAACAGATTCACTTTGGCTGGAAATTGGTAAAGAGACATGAGGAGCAGGTTCTTCAAAGGGAAGAGAAGAGGAAACAGGAGGGTACTCATCATAGGAGAAGGAAACAGGAGAATTTATTGGATGTGGGGAGGTAGGTGGGAAAGATGCAGAGATATCAGGGAAGGAAAAATCAGGAGAAAAGGGAAAGTGATGCTCATGAAAAATGACATCTCTAGAAATAAAGCATTACCTAGAGTTCAGATTATACAGTTTATAACCTTTCTTAGCAAAAGGATAACCAAGGAACACACAAGGAATGGCTCTAGGTTTTAGTTTATCCCTATGTGGAATTGGAACAATAGCATAGCAAAGACAACCAAAGGTTCTTAAATGAGAGTAACTTGGTGTTTTTCCAAACAACAATTCATAAGGAAATTTGTTGTGAAATAAAGGAGATGGAAGCCTGTTGACAATGTATGTAGCTGTGAGTAAACAATCACCCCAGAATCTTATTGGAACTTTTGATTGAAAGAGTAATGCTCTGAAAGCCTCAAGAAGGATTCTATGCTTTCTTTCTACCACACCATTTTGTTGTGGTGTGTGTGGGCAGTTTGATGAATAATTCCTTGGTCAGAGAAGAAAGTAGTAGCAGCTTTACTAGCTCCTAGTTCTAAGACATTGTCAGATCTTATTTTCTGGATGGTGACATGAAACTGAGTTTGAATCATTAGGACAAAAGCTTTCAAAAGAGGAAAAGCATTACTTTTAGAACCCATTAAATGAGTCCATGTACTTCCAGAAAAATCATCAACAATTGTGAGAAAATATTTGGAACCAGAGTAAGTAGGAGTGTGGTATGGCCCCCAAGTATCAACATGTATAAGTTGAAAAGGTTTAGAACTACGAATAAAACTATCATGAAATGGTAGCCTAGTTTGCCTAGCCATTGGGCAAATGATGCATGAAAATAATTTTGTGGATGAAATAACAGAAGAAATTTCAGGAATGCATTTCATTTTAGCAAAAGGAACATGAGCAAGTCTATGATGCCAAACAATGTCAGTTGTATTTATAGCAGCTTTATTACAAGTGGAAGACAATATATTTACAGAACAAGGAAAAAAACTAGAATCAGACATGATAGGATAGGCTGTTGTTGAGAAGGTTTCTCCCACACAAACTTGTACAATCCACTATCCAATTTACCAAGATCCAGAGGCTTCTTCAGAGAAGGGCCCTGTATGATGCATGACATTTTGATAAACTGAACTATGCAATCAAATTGTTCTGTAAGTTTATGCACTGAGATGAGATTATGTTTAAAAGAAGGAAGATAAAGAATATTTTGAAGAATGATAGACTCAGTTAAGACAAAAGAACCTGTGCATGTAACTTTAACCTTATACCCATTTGGAAGGGAAACAAGAAAGGGAATAGGTAATGGAGTGATATTAATAAGAAAGTCTTTATTAGAAGTCATATGGTCAGATGCACTAGAATCAACTATCCAAGTCAAAGAATCTGATGTACTCAGCAAAGTAGAATTGAAACTATAAACGATATTCTTGGGTAGTAAAGTACCAGCGAAATTGGCAGAACTCATGACGTTGGGTTGAGGCCCACAATCAGAGAGATGAGTTTGCTGTAGTAATGAAATCAACTGGGAATACTGCTGTTTAGTTAAACCAGGTACTAAAGAACCTTGATCACTAGAAGCAGCAGTGTGGAGAGATGTCTGACTACCAAGAAGATGTTCAGGAGTAGAAGAATCAGACTCTATGCTCACATTTGCAGCTGTTCTTCTTCCTTTAGCAACCTTGAAAGTGGAAGGAAAGCCATGGAGCTTGTAGCATTTATCAATTGAGTGCCCAAGTTTCTTACAATATTTACAAAAGGTATTAGCCCTAGATTGATCAAAGTTCACCCTCTGATTGAATTGTCTTTGGTGTCCCTGAAACTGGATGTTGAGTTGAGGCTAAACAGGTTTGTTTACACCAGAATTGACATTAAATGAGGCTGACTCAGAGACAAATGGAAGAGTTGGATTAATTTGCCTCTGTTTTTCATCTTGGAGAAGAATATTGTAGACATTATCCAGAGATAGTAATGGATGCATCATTAGCAAATTGCTTCTAACACCCACATACACCTCATTCAGGCCCATAAGAAATTGATGGACTTTGTCCTCTTCTTTCTCCTTTTGAAGTCCCTCTTTAGCTACACAAATGCAGGAGTTTGCATGGCTGCTGCACATTACCCCCATTTCATCCCATATCTTCTTAAGTTTGTTAAAATATGAGGCAATGTCTAGAGAACCTTGGTAAGTAGAAGCAAGTTCTCTCTTTAACTCAAACACTTTGGTCCCATTTACACTTCCATATCTACTATTTTACTGTTTCCAAATACTTTCAGCTGTTTCAGAATATTGGACACTTTCAGCTATATCAGGAGATAAGAAACTAGTCAGCCACGATATAACCATGTTAAGCAATAGGATACATCTATCCTATTGCTTATACTCAAGTGAATTTGCATCAGGTTTGACACATGACCCATCAATAAACCCTATCTTATTTCTAGCGGACATGGATACTATCATACTACGTCTCCAACCTCCAAAACCAGTCCCTCAAAAAGGGACACTCCGGGAACATCAGACGAAAGAAGGAATAGAGGGGAGGAAGGGTCAGAAGTATACTTAGAAGATCCACCAATACTGGTAGATGAATCAGTAGTACCAGTCATGATAACAAAGCACAATGTAGTCACACAACGATTCAAGTAAGAAACTTTGACCCAGCAAACGATTGTCAACAATTATCAATAACCACAAGATACGAACGAACAATTTGTATGTAACAATACGGATAAGTGATAGGAATACCAGCCTTCTTCGCGACCTGAAGAATTAAAGGCATGGTTATGCAATTAATATCTTCGATGGAGCTTCAAACAATTTCGAAAAAGAACCCTAAACCATTGACTGAAGAAGAACTTCGACGAACACCAGAAATTCAAGAGTAAACCAGCATTGTAGCACTGTCGATTGCGAGAAAATGTAGACAAATCCAAAAAAATGCATCCTTGACCGAAATCAGCAGCCAAAAAACACAAAGCTTCAGCAAAAATGGAAACTTGACGAAATCGAATGGGGTAACACCGCTCGATAGAAGAAGATGTGGACAAACGGATTCACCGCTCTAATACCATGTTAACAATGAAAGAATCGAACAAATTGAAGGTTTGTTAATGGAGGATTAGGGGTTCTAGAACTCTCCTGTTAGAGAACTACATAACCGATGGACTGAAAATATGAATGGGCTAACTATTAAGAGCTACTAATGCTAAATGTTATCAAGAGATAAATAATTGGGCCATGTCTATGCTTTTTGTTTTGGGCTGGATACTGAATATTCTGAAAACCCAACAATAAAAGCACAAATATTATTAGATAAAGCAACAGGGAGGGAAACCAAATGCGTATTCTAATGAAGATAGTGAAGAAAATATGTCTGGGGAAACAATCTTTTCCTGAGATCTGGCATGGCTATGTCGTTTGGTAGAAGACTCGCATAGTCACTGCTGGCAATTTTGATTCTTTGAGGTGTTGAGTATCAGAGACACAAAAAGACCTCTATATTATCACAACCCCACTCACTATTCCACAATATAATTGTGACAAAACGACAAACGAACGAGTGTCTTATATCTAATAAAAAATACTTTTATAAATAAGAAGAGAGATGTAATTGAAGTCCACCCAATTAATTAAACAAATATCCTATTTGATTTGACACAAGTTAAACATACTTTGGAACCTGCAAACAGAAATAGTCGCTGTAATCTGATAGTTCAGAATGCAAACTAAAAGAAAATAGTATAAAGTTAAATATCGTTCAACATATGTTTGGCAGTAAGTACTACATCTCTTTCATTCACGCTGACATTTTTCCTTAATATGTTATAAAAAGAATGATATATTTAGAAATAATATAAATTATTGATTTTATTTTAACTTTTGCAATATGTTTTTATAGCCACACAGAAAAATTCATGGCATGCTTAAGTAGAGGTACTTGCTAGTGTGAGCAAACATGTTTAGACAACAGTAATATAAGGAATGAAAGCAACTTGTATTGGTGAAGAACATATTCACCATGTGGTGCTGTCCAGAAACACCAGCTTGATCATAATGGGCATTTTAATTTATTGTAATAACTTAATTAGGAGGAGTAGCATGAAATGGGCTGATGATATTAGTTGATAATTGGTTACGACTGTAAGATGTGGATATCTAATGGATAAACGAACATAAACAACGATGAAATAACATGTAACAATTGTGAGTTCATAATTTCATCATTGAAACTTAAGACATCTAAACGAGGATGTGAAAGCTTGAAATAAAATAGCCTCAAGTTTGGTGAAGAAGAACCTTTAAAAAACATTCCAGGCACCGGATAATAAGTGAAGTTTGGACCTAATTCAACCCAAATTAAACTAGCTCATGAAATGAAGATTAACCAAAACAATAGCAATAAGTAGACAAATGATCCCATCCCACACAGACGTGGGACTCTAATAAAATCAGAGTAAAAATACTACTCATCAGTCCCAATTTATACGGTACAATTTATACGGTATCATTTGGCATGACACAAAGTTTAAAAAAAAAAAGAAGACTTTTAAAACTTGTGATTTGAAGCAAGTCTTAAATCTTTGTTTGGCTATAAATTATTTTATTACGAGTACAATAAAAAATTTGAAGTTAAATTATGTTTAAATATAAAACGGTGATATTCTTTTTGGAACAGACTGAAAAGTAAAGAGTGACACACGAATTGGATAAAGGTAATACTACTATTCTAGATTATGTTCTACAAGATATTTGGATGTGAAAATGAGTTTCCAAAATTTACGGGTAAGACTTGGTCCCAATTACGTTTTCAGTCTATTTCTTGTGTGAAAAAATACGAGAGAGTAAAAGAACTACGAATAGCAAATTTTAGAGGTTGGACTTGCGCATGGATTTGAACCCACACCAGCACAGGCAGCCCAATTATGTTGTCAGTCCATGTACAGAGAGAGAGAGCCATTCCATTGATTTGCACGATTATGGACCGGATATTTCTTGTGTTTTAAGTTTGTTTTATTATATCTTGTCCAAACAACATTATTTTATAGGATAAAGGGCCAAATATACTCTTGTACTGGATATATCTCTGTCGTAATACTATTGGTTCAAGTATACCCCTCTTTTGTTAAGTTTGTCCAAGGTGGTCATCCAATCATACGTGGCACTGATATTTGATTATGTGGATGCCACATGGCATGCCACCCATCAACCCAATCCATATATAGAAGACTGAAATTTGAAATACAATATTTTCCATGGTAGCGGTAATGGTGGCAATAGTGGTGAAATTTTAATAGTGGAAAAAAATATAAGGGAGGGTAAAATGGGTTAGGGGTGCTGAGGTGGCAATTCATGTGACATCCATCTCATCAAATGTTAGTGTCATGTAGGATTTGATGTCTACCTTGGACAAACTTAACTAAAAAAGGGTATATTTAAATCAATAGTATAACGGCATGAGTATATTTGGATTCAAAGTATAACGAGGGATACATTTAAATATTTTCTGATAGTACATGAATATATTTGGCCATTTTTCCGTATTTTATAAACATGTGTATAGGTTCTTTCGGACGCGTTGCTTTCGAAACGATATTACTGCATTATCTTCATGCAAAGACGCAAAGAAAATGAATTTTGTTGCTTCATACTTAAAAGTATGTTGGTGTCACTCATGTGTCATTTGATCTTATGTTTCTTATCCCAAAGCCAGATTAAGGAGGTTACTGTGATAAGAGAAAAAATCAAGAGTAACGTTTGCGTATCAATTAAACAAAATTTTAAAACTTGGGCTCATGTGGCCACCCACTGGTCGGCCCAAGTGGAAGTTCCCAACCCACTTGGGTCTCTCAAAATTTCATTCCCTAGAAGGGTAAACGTGGATCTCTCCGCTTTTACAGGCGAGACCAGTCAATAAATTTCTGATTGACACCATGATTTTTTTTTCTGTTTTCAGTTTCCCCTGACAAAGTCGTAGAATTGGATGGTAAGAAACATAAAATTGAAATTACATCAAAGTATAAATTATTCAACATATCTTTCATTTACTTTTTATCGAGAAGTTTTATTGTGGGTCTCACACAACTTAGAGGCTCATTTTTCTCTCATAAATTTGTGAACCCCAAATTTTACACTTTTGGATTCACAAAATTTGGGTCCACAAAACTGCGAGACAAAAAAGTGCTTCATACAACTAGTGTCAGTTTTATGAGACACAAAATAAAATTTTCCCTTTTTATCTAATGAAAGATATTTATTCATTCAAATTATTTATTAAATGAAAAAGGATAAGTATCTATCCTAAGTATAAATTGGTAACCTTGCAATGATGGCCTTTGGAAATTGATCAAATTATATGTTTGAAAAATCTATCTACAACTTATAGTTTTACCTATCAAATTTCAAGAATAACGGAGAAAAACATTTGTGTTTCTTAGTCTCATTCTGTTGTTGTCCAGAGTAACATGAATAAAAGGCATTAGCAGGGAAAATACAACTGAAGTGGAATTCAAAAAGGTAAAGAACGAATAGAAAAGGAAAAGAAGAATTTGGGGCTAGACAGCAGACACAAGCAAACAAATAAGAGAAAAGAATTCTTGTGGAGATTGGTGAAAGTTTGGTTTAAGCTTTGTCACACAACTTTGGCGTGCAAATTTTGACAAATATGTAATTGATGAAACACGCCACTAATTAAGGGAGCTACCTGCATCTTCTAATTCTTTTCTTTTTCTATAATTATTATTATCCAATCTCCCTCAATCCTCAGTCAATCAGGCCACTCTCTTTATATTTTCTTTTGCGCACTTTTTTTCAAACGTGTCTTTCGTTTGGAACGGGAAAATCATAGGTTGAATGATGACCCAGAAAGTGTTGCCCACACTTGTCGACATTTCCTTAAAATATGGAACTTTGCATTTTGAATTATTAATTGCCAAACTATTATACTTACAAACCTGGATTAAGACACTTCTACATGAAATAAAAAAGGGTGAGTGGTAAAAAGAAGCTCCATACTGAATTGCTTTAGCTTAAACTTGTGCCATTGTTCTTTGTTAATTACCTCAGGCAACTCTCTTTTTATTTTGCGCTCTTGTCCTCAAACGATTCTTTCATTTGGAACTGGAAAACAAAAGATCAATGACCAAAATAGTATCTTGTCCGCATTAGTAAACATTTCTTAATACTATTTGATTGCCCAAAGTATTGGCTTACGAAAAAGGGTGGTGCAGCGGAGCGGATGAGACTGCTCCTCCCTTAACCAGAGGTCTAGTTCGAGCCCCGGGTATGAAAAAATTCTTGGCAGGGAGTGCTTTCTCCGAATGGGGTTCTACCCGGCACGGATCCGAATATATTCGGGCCCCAATGCGGATATCGGATACGGGATTGAAAACCAAAAAAGAGAAATTGGACTAAGAAATGTTTACTTTAATAAAGAAAATACCAGAAACAAAAATGGATTGCAAAAAAGCTCCCACAGTGAATTGCTAGAGGTAAAACTTGTCCCATTGTTTTTGAATGGGATTATAAAAACTTGTTGCTATTCCAATAATAAACTATCAAATACAGCGGTAATAGCGGTAAAATATAGATCAAGAGACTGGAATTAAAACGCATCCAAAATTCACAAGACTTATGAACGTAGCAAGAATCCAACAGTAAAAACTGAGGTGTGCGTTGTTAATTCACACGAATTCTTCTACCTCTTCAGCTGGAAAATCGAAATTTACCGGAGAGACAGGTGAATTGCTTTTGATATCATCGTGCATGAATCCAAAATTACGTAGCACCTGATTATCCGCAAAGTTCAACGCTCTTTCCATTCCCACCCAACATTTATCACCCACATACTCCGCAGCATGGTCCCCACTACACGGCTGACATCCCGTGAAGTGCGTTATAAACGGCCGCCTCCAACCACCCTTCCAATCACTGCCCTCCGCCACTAACGGCTCCCTCGCCGCCGCGTAACTCTCGCTCACGGCCTCCGCGTGTCTCCTCCGCAACTTTGGTACGTCTCTGTCTATCTTCACGTAATTTCCCGTGATGTTATCAAATCTATCTACTATTCCTAACCAATACCCGTGTAAGGAGTAATCAGTAATCGCGTGAATTTTGCGCCTCCATTTTTCTTCTCCTTTCATTATAATATAGCTCAGTGCCGATTGATCGTCGGACTCTGGGAAAGTCTTATCCTTGAAAGTTGTCCTTAATATTTTGCCCCATTGCTTGTATTCTCGACTTTTCGGGCCCATATTGGCCCAAACGTCTAAGAAATCCATGGACCACTGGCAGTTTCTTATAAGAAAAATCCCTGCATTAATGGCGACCCAGCTTTTCTTTTTAAAAATCAAATCAGGCCAGCCATGAACGATGAAGTTGTAGTCCTTGTACTTGTGCAGTGGGATTTTGAAATCCATGTCAGTGAAGATAGCATCCGAGTCAATCCATAAAATCCACTCGGATTCAGGATGGGCCAGCATGGCGGCCCGAACAAGCGGTATCTTGGCCCAATAGGAACGCATTTTAGGGTGCAAAAACGTGTTACCGTAAAAAATATCGTAGCCATGGATTCTACAGTAGTCAACTTTGTTTTTAAAAAACCTTAAGAGTAAATGATCACCTTTAGGATACTTGCATGGAGTGGGCTGTGATCCAGTGAGGAGGAGTACACGGTTAGCTCTTCCGGCGGCAAATGTAGGATGAAGCTTCAGCCACTGGATTCTCTTGTCGTCCCAATTTTTGATAGGTTTGTTAATAGTGTAACTGAGTTCCGGGTCATCGTAGAATGTCTTTTCCGGTGGGTCATATCTCCGGTCAACGGCTTCCCGGTCCGGTGGACAATATTCCGGTGAAGTAACGTTTTGCTTGGATAAAAAATTTGAGAAATTAGGAAAAGGATCAGTGAATGACCAAATAGCACAGACAAGTAAAAGAGCTACTATGGCTGCTAAGAAGAGAGATTTGTCTCGTGAAGAAGATGATTGTTGTTTGGCCCGAAACACGTTATGGGCCATGGCCGGTGTACGTAAATGGAAGGTAATTGCAAATATGGGAGTAGTATTAGATTTAGAGTGAGAACGTCTCGGGATGCAATGTGTGCTTTAAATGGTCTATGGAAATTAAATGGACCAGCAGAAGAAATACTACTATAGTATATTAATTAGTCAGCTGGATGGATCTGATTGGACTTTAGGAATTGAGTAACGAAAATTGCTGAAAATTAAAATATTGTGGAATCGATGAGAAGGAATAATATTTAGTAATATTATAAGTAGGGCTTCTTGATTCTTACAAGGAAACTTAAGATCTGTAATTAATTCGCGCATTTGCTTTCCATATAAAATATTAATTTTGACAAAATGGGCATGGACTGGTTGAGTAAGAAGATTTTAATGCTAACAGGGTACGTGGGCGTTTTTAATCTATCTAGGGTTGAGATTTGGGGACTGATAAGGCTGTTACCATGTGCAATATTAAGTTTTCCTGATTTTGTATTGGGACTAGCTAAGAATATTAGATTTTCCAGATTCATCCATTTTACGACTTTTTTTCGGATTGAGCATATTGAGTACGGAAACGTGACTCTCAAGCATCTTTCTCGTCCAAGGAAAATAAACGTTTAACTTGTATACAGCTGAAAGATTTATTTTTACACTGTATTAGTCACTTAAAATATAACTTTACTTTGTGAATTAACAAATCCACGAAGTGTCAAATTGTGGAAGTTTCCACAAGTGCAGCAGTGCATATGACTTTACTAACATACACCTTTTCTTGTGGCGGCTAGCAATAATAGCAACAAGAATTGCAATATCGTAATCTTATTGACTAATGATAACAGACCATTGATTTTTGGAGATAAGAACAAAAGAATCTTAAATAAGTGACCACGCACCTTTAAAATATGAAAGTGCTGCCTCAGTACTTTACGCCATACCTTCCGCTTGGCTAAGATCCTGAATTCCTGGCGCTGGAGCAACTATATGGTAATATTTCTTACTTTTTACATTTATTTGTAGATTTATCACATATGAATCCAAATTAATTGAGCTCTCGAATGGTACTAACTTTTTGCCAATCATCACTCACTCTTCTACTTCTCTCATCTGTCACTCTAACGAGTCTATTTTAAGTTATAATTTTTTTTAAAAAAAAAAAAAAAAAATAGGAAGAAAGGGGCTAAGTCCCATTTGCCACCATACCCTACTAATCTGACGTGCATTTGCATTGATGTATGGATTGTTAGCCTACCCAAAACCAGGAAACGGTCCGATTAAAAACGAATCACCATTGCATTTTGATCTCAGAATAAATTGGGCCAACGCGACATGAAAGTGGGATTCAGGCTTAGTTAACACAATATCCTTAAGTTGAGTACGGATATCATCATCACACATAGATGCCCAATTCCAAACCAATAGTAGCATGTTTGGCCAAGTTTCTAAAATTAGTTTATTTTTAGAAATATTTTTTAAAAGTTTGGTAAAACAGTTTGTGTTTGGCTAATTAATTTGAAACACTATTCAGCAGCAATTGGTGTTTGTCAAGCTTTTAAAAAGTATTTCTAAGTGCATTTTTTTAAAAGTGCTTTTAAAAAAAATTGAAAAAGAAACTACTTTTTTTGCTTCTGCTTTTACTCAAAAGCACTTTTTTTTTCCTTCCAAAAGTTTGACCAAACATCTCAAGTTTGAAACAAAAGCACTTCTTTTTGGAAAAAAAAAATTGATTTGGTCTTGAAGAAGCTTAGTGTCACATGCGCGTTTTCAGTCTGCCGAAAACCAGCCTGCACGTCTCGCACTTGACTTTAGCCTTCACACAACACTTAGGCAAAATTACAGCAACTTTGGACTTAGAATATTTTTAGGCAGCTTCAATGTAGTAAGTCTTTGGACTAATTTTAGGCAACGAAAATAAGTAAGGCAACAGAAAATAAAGAACACAAGCACAATTACAAGAAACTTTTTTCCCAACTTTGTATTAGCATACAAAGAAATTCAACTCAAAGTACAGCCGTGTACAAAAGAAGATCACTCTTGACCCTCAGATTTTTCTCTCAAAGACTTAGGAACTCTTTCCTAACTCTAAAACATGCACTCTACACGTTTTTCTCTCCTGCCCACAAGCATAAGGGTGCTGCCCATTTATAACACATGAAACAACCACTTTGTCTTACACTTGTCACACTTAGGCTTAGACACTTGTCTCACACAATCCACTATTTTAGCCTAGTATAGTTGACATCCCCTAACTACTAGGATCATGTAAGATCATGCTAATGATAATGAATCATGGCCAAAAACGTGCTAACACTATCTGCCAGCTTTTTAATAAAGCCAACTGCTGCCCATGTGCACAACATGCGCCGTAACCGCCCTTGACTTGGTCAATCTGAAGCTTGCTGCCCATTTTCGTGCCTTGGCTTGAATCAGGCGCCAATGCGTTGTACTCAGCTCCATTGTAGCCACATTTTGCCTATGCCATTGCCGACGAACATGGCTCTTTTCTACGCCTCAATGCCATGACAAGTCTGTTCCACGCACTGCCTTCTGTTGCACTTTAGCCTGCCTTTGCCACTTCGTTTTTTGCCTTGGCTTGGCATCACTGCCTCATGCCTTGATGTCTTTGCCATGATCAAGTGTCACCATTAGCTCGCATCTTATTGTCAAGATCTTGCCATGCTGTCTCGCCTTCGTCAAAGCCTTGGCCATCACTTGCCCATTTCCCTTTTTGCCTTGGTGCTACTCGTGCACCTTAGCTTGACAACACTCTTGCTGTCCCATGACAACACTCTCGTTGTCAAGTCAAGCTCAAAGTGGCGGAGGTCTAACACTTATAAGACTGCACAATAGCCCAAACTAAGATTGCATAACGTAACCATGATGATCTCTCATGGTCAGTGGATTAATTTTCCTTTCACTACTAGAAATCCGGAAAAAAACGACCACAAAAAGCGACCAAAGTTGGTTGCTTACAGGTCAAAAAGCGACCAAAAAGCGTCCAAACTGGCTTGGTCGATATTTTGTTGGTCGCTTTATCTTAGAGACCAAAGTTGGTCCAAATATTCCGGGTTTTAAATATAGAGACCAACTTTGGTCACTTTAGTATTTTAATAATATAAATTTAACGACCAAAGTTGGTCTCTATATTTAAATTACGTTATTTATTTATTTATTATTAATCAAAATATAGCGATCAACTTTGGTCTATAAACGAAATATTATATTTTAAAATCTGGAAAATAGCGACCAAAGTTGGTCGCTTTTTTTAATTTTTTAAACATAAGCGACCAAAATTGATCGCTAATTGCAAGAATTTAATTATTTTTAAACATATTTTTCAGAAATTATTTTTTTTAATAGAATAGCAACCAAAGTTGGTCGCTTTTTAAGAAATCTGGGTTAATTAGCAACCAACCTTGGTCGCTATTGCCCAGAAAATAATTTTTTTAATAAGAAAAGCAACCAACAAGCGATCAAAGTTGGTCGCTTTTCTGGGTATAATTTTGGCAGAAACTGCCTGTTTTGGCAGCTACACCACCAGCCAGCATACCAAATTCCCTATTACAAGCAACAACAACAATAATACTAACAACTACAACAATAACACAACAACAACAACAACAAAAACAACATTAAAACCAACAAAGTATAAAGTTAAATACAACTAACACATTAAGCTAACAAAACTAAGTTAACGCTTATTACAAGCCCATTCGAAAACTGGTTCTATTGTCTAGTTCAAAGTATATAAAGTACTCAAAGAGTGTTCTTTCAACATCCTCGTCCGAAAGTTGGATTGCCTCGCCCGACTCATTAGGTGGCTAACTGCGTATGAATTCCTCCATGTCAACTGTGAAGCGAACCTATAAGAAAAATTACATTGAATTAGTATTTCAAAATTTATACAAAAGTATATCAAAATACTTAATGAAAAGTAAAAAACTTACATGTATAGTCGAGGCTCGGCCCTCGACCCACCTTTCCGGATCAGTCTCTTTCTTCTTCTTTACAATACGAGTCTCATTGAATAGCTCATCTTGCTTCATTGGCATCATAAAGCTGTCTGGTGGCTTTGGTGATTATCCTCGTGGTACTATTACTCGGGATGAACTTGGATACAGAGAATAACTTGAATATAGTACCTGACAGGATGTGTCTTTGATCAATTGTTGTTCTCATTAGCGACAATGATGATGAGAAGGCAATGACATGTGTTTCAAACAGTGATGGTGTAGGTAGGAATTTAACATTTCCTAAGCAGATAAAAGAAGAGGTTATAAAGGAATTCTCTACTTCATTTTCTAAGAGGAAAAGAAGTTTAATTGAGAGTGACAAGGTTGATGGTAATGGAAAGTTGTCTGTTGCTCATGGCAGTTCACATAAAACGGGGATCATAATACTCTGTGATGACAAAGACGAAAGGAAGTTTTATTCTCAACTTTTTTCCAAGTCTGATCCGTACAAGCTTAATAGGATTTGTGATATTTCTTCGGATTCAGACAATGATTTGAGTACAAAAGTATGGAAATGCTAATCAAAAGAATTAAAGGTAAAACGTTTTTTTCTTGGAAGAGAAGGATGTTGAACTCTGCATGAACGTGATATGTGCACTTTATAGGCAGCAGATTTCTCCAAACTTCTCTTCCATAGAGAAGCGTTTTACCTTTAATTCTTTTGATTAGCATTTCCATACTTTTGTCACTAAAATCATTGTCTGAATCCGAAGAAATATCACCAATCCCATTAAGCTTTTATGGATCAGACTTGGAAGAAAGTTGAGAATAAAACTTCCTTTCGTCTTTGTCATCACAAAGTCTTATGATCCTCATTTTATGGGAACTGCGATGAGCAACAGACAACTTTCCATTACCATCAACCTTGTCACTCTCAATTAAACTTCTTTTCCTCTTGGAAAATGAAGTAGAGAATTCCTCTATAACCTCTTCTTTTATCTGCTTAGGAAATGTTAAATTCATGCCTACACCATCACTATTTGAAACACATGACATTGCTTTCTCATCATCATTGTCGCTAATGAGAACAACAATTAAAGACCCACTCTGTCAGGTACTGTATCTAAGTTATTCTTGGTGGAAGTTCCATTGCATGTCTAATAAAGTCATCAACCCCTTCTACAAAATCCACCCGCAATCCTAAATTTCAATTCATATCCACAAAATTTCAATACATATCCAAAAGGCTCAATTCATCTCCTAAAAGTTCAATTCATACACAAAAATTCAATTCATATCCTAAATGTTCAATTCATATCCTAAAGTTCAATTCATACACAAAAATTTCAATTTATAAACTAAAATTTCAATTTATAAACTAAAATTCCTATACATAAATTAAAAGTCCAATTCATATCCTAAAGGTTCAACTCATATCCACAAAAGTTCAATTCATATCCTAAAATTTCATTTTATAAACTAAAATTCCAATACATAAACTAAAAGTCCAGTTCATATCCTAAAAGCTCAATTCATATCCTAAAAGTTCAATTCATACACAAAAATTTCAATTCATATCCTAAAGGTTCAATTCATATCCTATAGGTTCAACTCATATCCACAAAAGTTCAATTCATATCCTAAAATTTCAATTTATAAACTAAATTTCAATACATAAACTAAAAGTCTAATTCATATCCTAAAGGCTCAATTCATATCCTAAAAGTTCAATTCATACACAACAATTTTAATTCATATCCTAAAGGTTCAACTCATATCCACAAAAGTTCAATTCATATCCTAAAATTTTAATTTATAAATTAAAATTCCAATACATAAACTAAAAGTCCAATTCATATCCTAAAGGTTCAACTCATATCCACAAAAGTTCAATTCATATCCTAAAGGTTCAATTCATATCCTAAAGGTTCAACTCATATCCACAAAAGTTCAATTCATACACAAAAGTTTCAATTCATATCCTAAAGGTTCAACTCATATCCACAAAAGTTCAATTCATATCCTAAAATTTCAATTTATAAACTAAAATTCCAATACATAAACTAAAAGTCCAATTCATAAACTAAAAGTACAATTCATATCCTAAAGGTTCAATTCATATTCCTAAAGGTTCAACTCACATCCACAAAAGATCAATTCATACACAAAAATTTCAATTTATAAACTAAAATTCCAATACATAAACTAAAAGTCCAATTCATATCCTAAAGGTTTAATTCATATCCTAAAGGTTCAACTCATATCCACAAAAGTTCAATTCATACACAAAAATTTCTATTCATATCCTAAAGGTTCAACTAATATCCACAAAAGTTCAATTCATACATAAAAAATTCAATTCATATCCTAAAGGTTCAATTCATATCCTAAAGGTTCAACTCATATCCACAAAAGTTCAATTCATATCCTAAAATTTTAATTTATAAACTAAAATTCCAATACTTAAACTAAAAGTCCAATTCATATCCTAAAGGTTCAACTCATATCTCAAAAGTTCAATTCATACACAAAAAATTCAATTCATATCCTAAAAGTTCAATTCATACACAAAAATTTCAATTTATAAACTAAAATTTCAATACATAAACTAAACCCTAGATTCTAACTAAACTATCAAGACAATACAAAGTATAATTCAAATCTAACTAAACTAAATTCAACACTAACTAAACTAATTAGTTAATAAAATTAATTAACAAAGCTAACTAAAACAAAACCTGAACCCTAATCCTCAATAAAATACAATGTTCAAAGAATTTAAACACTAATTCATATCCTTAAACTAAAATATTGAAATAATTGAAACAAAAACTAGAAATAACAAAGATTCAAGGTTATAATTCAAACCTAGTTTTTTTTTAGGTGGAGAAGGAGAGAAAGGGGCAGCGGCAGTGGTGGCAGCGGCGGCTCCGGCGGTGGCTCAGGCGGTCACAGTGATGGCGCGGGGTGGGGAGATTGATTTGTGCGAGGGAAATAGAGAAGGGGAGGGGAATGTGTTGAGAGAGAATTTGGGAAAATTTTGGGAAGAAAATAAGAGAATGGGAGGGGAAAATCCGTTTTCGAGTCTGGATTTACAAAAAAGCGACCAACATTGGTCGCTATTTTGGTAGCTAATTAAGTTTTGACTATTTGACCAAAATAGCTACCAACATTGGTCGCTACTTTTGACTGTTTGACCAAAAAAGCGATCAAAGTTTGTCGCTATTTCTAAAAAAAAATTAAATAACTTTTTTATTCTATTTTGTTTTTTTAAAATATATATATATATTCGATATTAAATATTGAATATTAAAATTTAGGATTTTAATTCAATTTAAAATTATGTACATATATAGTATATATATATATATATATATATATATATATATATAGAGAGAGAGAGAGAGAGAGAGAGAGAGAGTATAGTGTATTATATATACTAAGTGCATAGTATACAAGCTATATTCGATATATATTGTATAGTATAGTATATAGTATATAAGCTATATATATATATATATATATATAGAGAGAGAGAGAGAGAGAGAGTATTGATTAGAAACAAAACGTCTTGACTTATATCAATTAATATGTTATAATTGATTCATCGACTTTTAGTTTATAAATTAAAATTTTAGGATACGAATTGAATGTTATAGTATATGTTAGTGTGTGTATATATATAACACACACACTTCGTGCTACTTTAACTACATATATAGCATGTTATAGTACATGATATTGTATTCATTATTTGTATTGTAACAGAATTGATGTATTACATTCATTCATCACTAGGTTATAAGTCGATGAATAAATTATAACAGATTAATTGATATAAGTCGAGACGTTTTGTTTTTAATATTCAACGATGCATATGTATATATATATTACATGCTTCGTTGTACTACTTTAACTACTTTAACTACATATATATATAATGTTAGAGTATATTTTAGTGTATTCATCCCTTGTATTACAAAAGTGTTAACGGATTACATTTATATTATTTAGATAGTAAATACAAAAGTGATTTTTAATTTTGACCAATGTTGACCTGAAAAGAGACCAACTTTGGTCGCTAATTATCCAGAATTTCAAATTAGCGACCAAAGTTGGTCGCTAATTATCCAAAAAATTAAAATTAGCGACCAAAGTTGGTCGCTAAATTTAAATCAGATTTATTTATATTTTATATAATATTTAAAATAATAGTATATTTGTTAAACGTTAGAACTGGGTCTCAGATTAGCGACCAAAGTTGGTCTCTATCTGCTTTCCCTTGTTGGTCGCTAACTTTGAATTATATTTATTTATATTTAATAATCTTTTTAAATAATAATATAATTAATAAAGTTTTATAACTGGGTCCCAGATTAGCGACCAAAGTTGGTCTCTATCTGCTTCTCCTTTCGTTAGCGACCAACTTTGATCGCTAATTTTAAATTATATTTATTTATATTTTATAATTTTTTTAAATAATAATATAATTATTAAAATTTTATAAGTGGGTCCCACTTTAGCGACCAAAGTTGGTCGCTAATTTCAGTATTTCTTTGACCAAGCAAGTCTGACCAGTCCGGTCAACATTTTGACCAAATAATCGACCAAAAAGCGATCAACCTTGGTCGCTAATGTATTTAGAATAATTATTTAATTATTTTCTCCAATTTAGCGACCAACGTTGATCGCTTTTCTTGACAGACCAATTTTAGTCGTCAAATTTTGGTCGTTTTTTTCCAGATTTCTAGTAGTGTTTCTCTTTGTTAGTAAGACGCCCGAAGTTCTCATTTTCAGAAGCCAGAGCTCCATGGAAATGGATCAGCACTGTCATTAATTTGAAGTTACACCACTAGTTCAAGCCAGACAAATGCCTTTTCCGGAAAACTTCGAATGTTCTCGGAAACAGGTTTTCTCCAAACTATGAGTATTTCTTAAAACAAGGCTTCTCCAACGTGTCATTAAGTTATGTCATTAAATGAAAATGAATCAATTGACAAATATTTACAGTACTACATTACGCTGAAGCACTAAATTACTAAAAAGACATCTGCAGACTGCAATACGTACACGAACATGAACCACACAGTTCAAAATAAAAACTATGCCTTAGATATTTTTGAAAAGATACAAATCCAACTTGCTTCTTAAAATTTTGTCACTAGTAGTATCAAATTCGATTTCTTCTTATCAGTTATAGTTTAAATTGTTACGGATATAGTAGATATGCCCTATATCCAATCTCATATTTGATGATTTGAACATATTTTTGTGAACGTTATTCGATATAAAAATATATGACATTCTTTTATCATAGTTATTATTAATTGTTTGATTAATTTGATAAGGTCCTTGGTTAAATTTTAAGACTTATCATCGTGATAGAGATCATGATAATGAGAGCAAAGTCTCTTACAACTTAATCTAAATTTATTCTTGATCATAGGATTATTAATTTGGACATTAGTAATCCGGTTAGATCAATATTTATGTGATCATCTTTATGAGATAAAGATTAGTTGATCTCATTAACTAAATCACATAGATAGATGATGTATATATAGATATGATCATTGAACCGACTCATTGGATAATTCCCTAATGGTTAGAATTACCATAAACTATCAATAGGATATTCTCTTGAGAATGTGATATAAGAATTTCCTTTAACCTGAGATCGTCATAGTAATTGACAAGTTATTTGTTGCTTTAATACTAGACACCTATAGCCCTAGGGCGATAGTTGAAAGGATATTGGATACGAATGAATACTTGTAGAATTAGTGATTGATCAAGATGGAATCTGTCAACTCTTGGTAATGAATTTAAGCTCCATGTTGTCATGAATTATAAACGACCAAATTAAGACCTTGGCCAGAGCAATTGAATGAAAGAAAAAATGAGTTTCTTAGGTCATTCAATGGTCGATTATATTTGACATGAACATATAGTTGGTCGCCTATTAGGATTTGACAATTGAACCATATCCTAGGGTGATCCAGAGCTATAAGGACAGAAGGAATTACTACATTATTCTTCTACGGGTTCTTGAGAGTAAATTGTATACTTCATGCTATCCGGCCGTTAAGGAGTGTTGCTAGACGCCACCCTTGATTAGTATATTGATGTGGTCAATTTACTACCAGATTAGTATTGAACCTATGGGGTCGCACACTAATGAGTGTTCTGATCTTTGCTAAAGGATTAATTACTTTATTACTTGATAATTAAATTAAGGAATTTAATTAGTCAAATAATTTAGTTATTAGTCCAAATGAAATATTATTATATTCTTTGCTAGCACAGAATAATTAGTATTGTGAACAAATTGAAGCTTTTATTTGGAATAGAAAATAAATTATTTTTTTGGTTGAAATATATATGTGAAATATATAATATGAATTAATATTGATTTATAAAGGTTATATATATAATATCAATTAATTTATCAATTTGGAATTGAAAAGGTAAAGTCCATAAATGGACGTATAAATTGAATCCAACATTAAGTTGGATTGACCAGAATCCAACTTTGAGTTCAGGAATGGTTCGGCAGTCACGTTTTAATTAAGACGCGATTTTCAATTTTCCATACAATTCGATTGAAGTTTATTTTGGAATAAACTTTTACCCTAAGTAAATTATTACCTCAACCAAAAAGGAAAGAGGTTTATAAGTGATGCTATATAAAAAGATGATGGAACAAAATTTGCATAATTTTTCTAGAGAAGAAAAACACTTTGTGAAAGTGAGAGTGCAATACAAAGCCAAGAGAGAAAATACAATTACAAGAAAAATATTTTTTGTTCTTCTAATTTGAGTTGAGATTTTTGAGAAAAATTTCAGCACAAGTTTTCCGTTCAATTTGTTTGCGGGTTTCATTGATCAAAGAGTTGATAGCAATGTATACGCATAGAGTCTTCGCACTATCGAAGAATTTGAAACGAGACTTTCTTCACCAGGTACGTCTTAGATCCGATCTATTGACATATAAATAAATTTAAAACACGAAAAGATCTTTTAGGATTGTTATTGTCTTCCGCGGCGTGTTATTGAACATCTATATGCAATCCTTCGTAACTTCTGCCTGTTCCAGTGGTCCTTCATTTCACAAGAAATCCGCCAAGCTTTAGCTCTTGTCGCCTTCACTAGTTGATTTTGAGCTGCCACCAACCAACCGTTTAGCAATTCTTCTTTGTTTTAGTCTGTTTTGTTTCGAGCAAGAGTCTGCATCACCTGATAATGGGCAAGCGCTAAAAGTTATATACATTCAGTATGTAAAATGTTGTTTGCAGTGTCAGGTCACCTTAAGGTAATTAAAGGTAATATTTCATAGAATAAGATGAGAAAACCTTTTAAGCATGCTGAATTATACTGCCTCTGTAAAAATTAATTTCCACTTTCAATTCATATAAAATAAATCCAAAGTGAAAATAAGGAGAGAGACAAGAAAACTACTGCTATTGCTACTTTTTACTCCTCAAAGCATACATGGCTCTTTGGCATTTTCTCGAACACCTTGTGGTTCCTCTTCTGTGGTACTCACATTTTCACCCTTCCGATCATTCTCTGCGGTAGGCAACAACGGCCCAATTATATTCTGGCGGCGCGAGGCAGCTTCCTTAAGCTTCTTTCGTCGAAGCCTCTTTCTCTGGGCCCTTGTGAGCTTCTCATCAGGCCCATGATCATACGCTTGGTCACCCGAGGAGGAAGAGCCCCTAGCCTCTTCCACTTCATGTGCATATAAGACCATTTACTTCAACTCCATTTCTAGCAAGAAAAGCAAAGACATCTAAATTGTACTAATGGAGTACTTGTAAAAAGGAAAACCTGGAATTTGATCCAAGTTGATGCCTTGACCGAGAATGTGAAGTGGTTCTTCATCGTTTTCTTCCTACAAATTGTAATGGGAATAAGAAAATAATACTAGTCATTTAACACTATGAAAAAGAAAGGGTAATGATGGAGGCAGTAGAAAAACAATGGGGATTTACTTGGGGAGGAGGTGAAGGTGGAGGAGGATAGAGCATTCGAAGGAGGCCTTCATGGAACTTCTGTCGTTTCTCTTCTCTCTTCATACTTTTGCTTAATTTGTTTTTTAACATTTAATCTTCACTTTTAATATACCCAATCAAAATGCTTATTCCTAATCCTATATCAAAGTTCCAATTGTGACTTTGTAAGAAGCCCATTTCTCAAGTCACTTGAGCATAATAGTGCTTCATTCAGCCCATAAAAATTGATCAATGTCCAACAACAAAGCGTCAACCACCAATAAATTCTTCTGTATAGATTGTTAAATAGCATAACCATAAGATACACTTCAGAGACATTATATTTGCGCTTTTTCGATTAGTAAGGTTATGGGGCTAAAGATTATAAACATAGCCAATGTTGGTACAAAGCTCAGTGTAATCTTTTGTTACTTGGCACAATAAGTTGGAAGGTAAGAGATTTTAGCCTATTCCCTTAAAAATCGCATTTATATTTTATATAAATGTTGAAATGTAACATAAAAACCTAAGATGCTCAAATTGTTGTTTGGATTTACTGATAGATAAGCACGTGAGACACTATGAGCCCGTTTGGATTAGCTGATTTGAAGTAGCTAATAAGCATTAGGTGTTGAAAAGCACTTTTAAGTGCTGAAGCTGATTTAGTAAATAAGCAATTACGTGTTTGGGTATAAGTGTTGAAATTGATAATAAGTTGCTACAATATTTGATAAAGAAAGTGCTGATAAACTCTTTTTCTGTTAAAATGACTTAAATAACTTTAGAACTATTTACATTTATAAGGGCTTAATTTCTTTAAAATTTTAGATTCCAGATCGATTCGAAATACAAAAATATTCTATTTGTCATTTTATTTTAAATATAACTATGCTTAAATAAGATAATTTTTATGATAAATATAATTTATTTTATGATAAGCATATAATCATAAGGTATAATAATTAAAAAATTGACAAAAGTTTCTCAGTAAAAAATAAACCTAAATAGGACAAAATATTTGAGGCAATGAGTATCATTGTGAGAGATATGTTCTAAAATAGAATATTTTAAGGATAAAATAGTAAAAATCTTGGTCAAACTTAAAGTGCTTATAGGCTAAAAATTCATAAGCTGGGGGTGACCAGCTTATGGCTTTTGGTTTATTTTTGACTTATAAGCACTTTTAACTTTACCAAACGCGTAGATAAGGCAAAAAGTGCTTATAAGCTAGTTTGACCAGCTTATAAGCTTAGCCAAACACCCTCTATACTGTTGGGATGTTTTTATTAGATTCTGACGTGCGTATGACCATTCTTTTTAGTGATATCGATCTAGAATTGGCTACATATTTTTGGCGTTCAATTCTAAAAGTGTATGTGCTTGTTTATCATTAAATTCATAACAACAGTTTGGGCATCCATGGGTTAACTTGATATGTCATTAACATGCATGTCTATAAAATTAAAGCAATCTTTCTTGGAATAGCTTATAACATCTACTGCTATTCAGCTTTTTGTGCCAAGTAAGAGTACGTTGCAATTGGTCATAAACCAGCATTATAATGACCTTATTTCCAATCTCTAGCTAGATCGAACAAGCAAATCTTAGAAGATGTCTCTATTTTGGCCAAATAAACTCATGGTCATGTTCTTAAACAAATCTATTCACCATAAAATTAAGGACTTTTCGATTTGACAATTAAAACTTATCATTGCAAGACATTTTGGTTCCATGTCTATTGACACAATATATGGGTTTGTATTTATGTACTTAATTTACTTGATACAATGAATCAAAGAAACTGATAATGACATGTGAGCAATATTGTGTTAAAACAAAAATCAGAAAAACAAAATTGTTAGAAGAATAAAGAAATCTAGAAAACAATAAAGAATCAGAAATATTCCGAGTCCACAATTTTCTTGTGCGTCCTTAAGGAATTTTAACCCCCTCACAAGTTGCCAAGGTAATGGATTAAATCCTCTCAGGATAAAACGGAATAAACCTTCCTGCAACAGTGGCAATACAAACTGCAGGATACCAACGAACTCAAAGAACGGAGCAAAATCACACTTACGAATTTTGAGAGAGAGAGATTGCGAATTAGGATGCAGTGTATTCAGAAAGAAAGAAGTTCTGGAGTGTTTTTCGTGTCTAGAAAATGGAGCCTTGCCTCAGAATTTATAGGCAATTATCAGAAGAGGTGTCTGGAAAGGTGCCTTTTCAGAAGAATACGCTGCCTGCCGCGGTTCTACCGCGACCGCGGCAGAACCGCGGTTAGAGAGGCTCTCTAAATCTCCCACCGTGGCAGAACCGCGGTCAGAGAGGCTCTCTGAATCTCCCTGCCGCGGTTCCACTACGGTCGCGGTAGAACCGCGGCCAGAGAGACCCTCTGAACCTTCAGTAGGATTCTGGCGTATTTTCAGCAGTGATTTGGCATTTAATTATTAAATAATTAAATAAATTTTGTCCAAAAAATAATCTTATCGATCATTTGACAAATCCAAATCCAAAGCCAAGCCGATCATTTGACAAATCCAAATCCAAATCCAAAGCCAAGCAGAGCGAGCGACGACGACGACAGCGCGAGGGTTCATTCTCTTCAACTCCTTTTAAGAGTTTTAAGAAGTGATTCTATATATAAGCACACAAATGTGGTTGTCCCTCACCAATGAGGGACAAAGTGCAAGACAAAAGTTCACTTCTTCAAATTTTTCATTTTTTCTACATTTTATTTCCCTCCATTTCCAATTCACACTTCTTCTACTTTAAAGCCCAATAGCTTAAAGTCCAACAATCCCCCACATGAATGGGAATGACTGTATCAAGAAAGATCATAGATGAAAGCTATGTGATTTTGCAAGTAAGGATTAATTGCATCTGGATAAGTAGGTTTCCCTTTGAACTTTCCGTAGTGAACATATGTCGGATATACTCGGTCAATCGGTAGATTTGATATCTTTGAACCGTCGAACTTTAGTGTATACCTAGACAACCATATGTCACACAAACAACCCTTAACCGTCTTTTGGTTCTCATTGTTGTGTTCGTTTTAGCCATGAACACCGCCTGGTCTCATAATTGCGTAGAGAATTGGCCTTACAGAATTCTCCTTGAAGCGGCTTACACTTCACACTTACGTAGGTGATTCCTAAACGTGTAATCCTTTAGATTGACACTATTTGATAGATACCTCATCAAACTTTGGTAATCATTAAAGAACGTGTAAAGTTCTATCCTTGTTATTAAACATTGTCTTCATCACGAGAATGGACCAAAGATTTTATTTTGACAATGTTGAACCGGTCAATCACAACTTTGTTTGAGCTCCTTGAACATAGATCTCGGAACATCCAAAATTTTAGGTAGAGTTACCTCCATGTTGACTTGTCCTCGGCCATAGTCCCATTTCCTTAGATGATTTCTCAACTCCCTCTCTAGTTAAGCCTTTTGTAAGCGGATCCGCCACAGTATCCTTTGATCTTATATAATCAATGGTGATAATTCCACTAGAAAGTAGTTGTCTAACAGTGTTATGTCTTCGTCGCATATGACGGACTTTCCGTTGTACATAACGCTCCCTGCCCGTCCTATGGCAGCCTCACTATCACAATGTATGCAAATAGGAGCCAAAGGCTTTGGCCAGAACGGAATGTCTTCTAAGAAATTTCGAAGCCATTCAGCTTCTTCACCGGCTTTATCCAAAGCTATAAACTCTGATTCCATTGTAGAACGAGCGATACACGTCTGTTTGGAAGATTTCCAGGATACTGCTCCTCCACCAACAGTAAAAACATATCCACTTGTGGACTTTGTTTCTGTTGAGCCGGTTATCCAATTTGCATCACTATATCCTTCGATAACCGCAGGATATTTATTGTAGTGCAAAGCGTAGTCTTGGGTATACTCCAAGTATCCCAGAACTCGTTTCATTGCCACCCAGTGATGTTTGTTGGGATTACTTGTGAATCGACTAAGTTTACTTATTGCACAAGCTATATCAGGTCGTGTACAAGTTCATGATGTACATTAAGCTTCCCAACACACGAGCATACTCCAATTGAGACGTACTTTCACCTTTATTCTTTATAAGATGATGGTTTAAGTCAATTGGAGTTCTTGCACTTCTAAATTCCAAGTGTTTGAATTTTTCCAGTACCATTTTCACGTAATGTGACTGAGACAAAGCTAGACCTTGAGGAGTCCTCTGGATTTTAATTCCTAGAATTACATCGGCAACTCCTAAGTCTTTCATATCAAACTTACTAGCAAACATACATTTAGTAGCTTGAATGTCGGCAATGTCTTTGTTCATTATTAGCATATCATCAACATATAAGCAAACAATGACTATATGATTTGGAACGTGCTTAATGTAAACACATTTATCACATTCATTAATCTTAAACCCATTTGACAACATTGTTTGGTCAAATTTCGCATGTAATGCTTGGGTGCTTGTTTTAGTCCATAAAGGGACTTGACAAGTCTACACACCTTCTTTTCTTTTCCCGGAACCACAAACCCTTCAGGTTGGTTCATGTAAATTTCTTCCTCAAGACCACCATTTAAGAATGCTGTTTTTACATCCATTTGATGGATTTGAAGACCATACAAGGCGGCTAACGCTATTAGCATCCGAATGGATGTAATTCTTGTTACCGGCGAGTATGTGTCAAAATAGTCAAGACCTTCTCGTTGTCTAAATCCTTTGACAACAAGTCTTGCCTTGTATTTGTCAATAGTACCATCGTCCTTCATTTTCTTCTTGAAAATCCATTTAGAACCCAACGTTTTGTTACCTGGAGGAAGATCAACCAATTCCTAGGTATGGTTACTCAATATGGATTCTATTTCACTATTGACAGCTTCTTTCCAATATTGTGCTTCTGAGGAAGACATTGCTTCCTTGAAGGTACGAGGCTCATTTTCTAACAGAAAAGTCAGAAAATCTGGACCGAATGAAGTAGATATCCTTTGACGTTTACTTCTTCTTGGATTTTCTTCATTAGGCATACCATCTGTTATTTCCTCCCGAGGTCGTTTTGACTTTTGGCAGGTCACTTCACTTTCCTTTTTATACGAATAAATAGTTTCAAAGAATTCAACATTATCTGATTCTATTATCGTATTAATGTGAATCTCAGGATTTTCTGATTTATGAACCAGAAAACGATATGCCTTGCTATTGGTTACATATCCAATAAACACACAATCAACCGTTTTTGGACCTATCTTAACCCTTTTAGGTTTAGGAACTTGTTCCTTAGCTAAACACCCCCACACTTTGAAGTATTTCAAGCTAGGCTTCCTTCCTTTCCACTTTTCATAAGGAATTGACTGTGTTTTACTATGAGGTACCCGGTTGATTATCCGGTTAGCTGTAAGTATAGCTTCCCCCCACAAGTTCTGTGGTAAGCCAGAACTTATTAGTAATGCATTCATCATCTCCTTCAACGTTCGATTCTTCCTCTCCGCAATTCCATTAGATTGTGGAGAGTAAGGGGCAGTTGTTTGGTGAATAATGCCATTTTCCAAACAAATTTCTTCAAAAGGAGATTCATATTCGCCACCCTGATCACTTCTTATCATTTTGATCTTTTTGTTTAGTTGCGTTTCAACTTCACTCTTGTATTGCTTGAAAGCATCAATTGCTTCATCTTTACTATTAAGTAAATAAACATAGTAGTATCTCGTGCTATCGTCAATAAAAGTAATAAAATACTTTTTCCCACCGCGAGATGGTGTCGACTTCATGTCGCAAATATGTGTGTGAATTAAGTCTAAAGGACTTGAATTCCTTTCAACAGACTTATAAGGATGCTTAGCATACTTTGATTCCACACATATTTGACATTTGGAATTAATACAATCAAATTTTGGCAATACTTCTAGATTTATCATCTTCCGCAATGTTTTGAAATTTACGTGACCTAAACGCGAATGCCATAAAGTGTTTGACTCAAGTAAGTAAGAAGAAATATTCACTTTATTGATAGGAACTGCTATTACATTTAGCTTAAAAAGGCCCTCATTTAGGTAACCTTTTCCTACATATACATCGTTCTTACTTAGTACAACACTATTAGAAACAAAAATACATTTGAATCCATTCTTGACAAGAAGTGAGGTAGACACAAGATTCTTGCAAATTTCTGGAACATGGAGGACTTGGTTTAGAGTCACTATTTTTCCCTGCGTCATCTTCAACGCAATCTTGTCAACTCCTTCAATTTTGGCCGTAGATGAATTTCCCATGAAGATTGTCTCGTCGGGTCCTGTGGGGGCATAAGAAGAAAATAACTCCTTGTTAGTACAAACATGGCGGGTGGCTCCAGAATCTATCCACCATTCTTTTGGATTTCCTACCAAGTTGTATTCAGACAACATGGCACATAAGTCCTCCATTTCATCTTCAACCATGTTAGCTTGATTCTTTTTCTTCTTATCATTCTTTGGCGCACGACAATCCACGGCCTTATGCCCAGATTTTCCATAGTTGTGGCAATTACCCTTGAACTTTTTCTTGCTTGGGTAATTCTTTGGTCCAGAAGCCTTCTTCCTCTTCTTATTTTGTGGCGCCTCCTCAACAACGTTTGCCCCCATTATTGTCGAGTTTCCACGTGGCTTCTTTTCAGCATTTTTGTTGTCTTCTTCTATCCTCAAACGAATAATCAAGTCTTCTAGTGTCATCTCCTTCTGCTTGTGTTTAAGATAGTTCTTAAAATCCTTCCACAACAGAGGTAACTTCTCAATGAAAGCAGCAACTTGAAAGGCCTCATTTATGACCATACCTTCAATAACAAATTCATAATTAATAATAAGATAAATCTTATTAATAAAATTATTGATTCGGGTCATACCTTCAGCAAGGAGGTCATGCACAATGACTTGTAATTCTTGGACTTGAGTTATGACTGACCTAGTGTCAATCATCTTGAAATCCAAAAACCTTGCAGCCACGAACTTCTTAAGTCCGGCATCCTCAGTCTTGTACTTCTTCTCAAGCGCATTCCATAACGCTTTTGAAGTTTCCATGACACTATAGACATTGTACAAGCCATCTTCCAAATAACTCAATATGTAGTTTTTGCACAAGAAATCAGAATGTTTCCATGCTTCAGTTACAACAAGTCGTTCATCATCTGGAGTATTTTCAGCCATGACCGGAGGATCTTCCTTGATGAAACGTTGCAAACTCAACGTAGTAAGTTAGAAGAGCATTTTCATTTGCCAGCGTTTGAAGTCAATACCGGAAAACTTTCCGGGTTTTTCTGTCGGTGCCATAGCATGAGCAGGAGTAGAACGGCTTGACGAGGCAGCATCACTCGTAACAATGGCACCTATTCCCGCAATACTTCCATTAGTTTGGTTTTCATTCGTCATATTTCTGTAAAGTTGAAAACAATACAAAACTTGTTAAATCAGTGAAGTTTTGATATCTTCAAACTGAATACCAAACCAAACACGTAACAATGGTGAAGTTTTTATATACTTCAAACCCATACGTTTATTATTTCGGCAAAGTTTTTTTATGTACTTTAAACCGGACAGAAACAATTATAGGAGTAGAAAGCAACAAGGCTTTAGTCTCCAACAGAGTATATAGAAAACAGTTTAATAATCAACACAGAAATGTTAGTAATGAATAAAATTCTTTAAGCTTGTGAGCGATACTGTGTTAAAACAAAAGTCAGAAAAACAAAACTGTTAGAAGAATAAAGAAATCTAGAAGACAATAAAGAATCAGAAATATTCCGAGTCCACAATTTTCTTGTGCGTCCTTAAAGAATTTTAACCCCTTCACAAGTTGCCAAGGTAATGAATTAAATCCTCCCAGGATAAAACGGAATAAACCTTCCTACAACAGTGGCAATACAAACTGCAGGATACCAACGAACTCAAAGAAAGGAGCAAAATCACACTTACGAATTTTGAGAGAGAGAGACTGCGAATTAGGATGCAATGTATTCAGAAAGAAAGAAGTTCTGGAGTATTTTTCGTGTCTAGAAAATGGAGCCTTGCCTCAGAATTTATAGGCAATTATCAGAAGAGGTGTCTGGAAAGGTGCCTTTTCAGAAGAATACGCTGTCTGACGCGGTTCTACCGCGACCCCGGCAGAACCGCGGTCAGAGAGGCTCTCTCTGAACCTTCAGCAGGATTCTGGCGTATTTTCAGCAGTGATTTGGCATTTAATTATTAAATAATTAAATAAATTTTGTCCAAAAAATAATCTTATCGATCGTTTGACAAATCCAAATCCAAATCCAAATCCAAAGCGAGGGACGACGACGACGGCGCGAGGGTTCATTCTCTTCAACTTCTTTTAAGAGCTTTAAGAAGTGATTCTATATATAAGCACACAAATGTGGTTATCCCTCCCCAACGAGGGACAAAGTGCAAGACAAAAGTTCATTTCTTCAAATTTTTTATTTTTCCTCCATTTTCAATTCACACTTCTTCTACTTTAAAGCTCAATGGCTTAAAGTCCAACATGACATTAATGTAACGCAAAGCCAATGAACCCTCAGAAGATGAAGATTTGTGATGCAATGGCGAGGAAATTATTAACAGCATGTCTATTTCTTTTAAAAGCAGAGATTTGACCAACATGCTCACTGGTGTGGCACGGATCAGAATGGCAACTCCTTACGAGATTGCAATGTTTTGTTGTCAGTTGGCATAATTAAGTTAATTTTCTCGAAAGAACAGCAGCCCTAATTTTCTATGAGTTTATTCCTTTCTTCTACTTTTTATTTGAAAATAGGACTCCGAACTTTTTTGCTCCAAATGACTCCTAACTCACCTCAGTTTGTCTCCTATATTTAATTTGCATTCAACTTATATGCACAAACATTGTAAAGTTCTACACTATCTAATAGAAGGGAAAGAAGACAAATAGAATGAGGTCTTTTAGAGCAATATACAAAATTGGGAGCGGCTAAAAATTATATTTTATTCGCTGATATTTTTGGAGCGGTTAAAAATATTTTAATTATGTGATTAGAAATATTAGGTTATCACTTAAAAGAGTAGTAACTATAAGTAATTGTTCAGAATAAGTAAAATTAATAATTTGTACAAAAACAAATAGATAATTTGTTTAATAGATTAAATCAATAAGTAATTGTGTAAATTTTTTACATTGTCAAAGTATATAAATTAAATTTTTTAATTTTTCTAAACTTAGTGTACTGATGTACATCCAGTTTTCCTGTTATCTATATGTTTCCTTTTCCGGAAAGGGTGGTCGGGCACAAACCAAAGTGCAAAGTCATTATTATGCCGATTATCCTCTCTTCTTAAGAGGCTAAAGTGAAGTCTTAATTATAGGTTGTGGACTATATCTCATCCTCAACGAATTTATAATTACATTAATTGCCAAATAACTAAAGCAGAGAAATAATCAAAATGAAGATTCAGTCTTCAAAGCCTCCAAGACATCCATGGTTTGCTACTGTGATTAGTTAAATTAGCTAATGCTGCAGTTAATATCCCAATTAAGTGGAATATGCATGATTATATGTAGATGCAAAGTGTCTTTTATTGAACTATCCAAATGTTGGATTTTGTTATTAATAACAAAAGAAGTGTGAATGGAAAATGGTGGGAAAAGAAATGGAGGGAAGTGAAATTTTGAATGAGTTCACTTTACTGATGCACTTTGTCCCTTATTGATAGAAGGAAAGAAAATCTTTGTGTGTATATACAGAGGCGGATCCAAAATTTAAAGTTTATGGGTTCCTATAACGATCTTAAGTTATCAATTGGGTTCACAATCAAATATTTATAAATATTTTAATGAATTTTTTAATACATATACAAGGACTGTGCAAAAGTTACTGGGTTCCCGGGAACCCACACGTTACCCTCTAGATCCGCTACTGTGTATATATAGAGAAGCTCATCTTTTAGCTCTTAAAAAGCTAAGAAGAAGGCAAGCCTCGCGCCGTCGTCGTCGCTCGCTCGGCTTCGGCTTCGGTCAAAGATTGATGATTAATCTTTTTGGACAAAATTCTTTTCAAATAATTAATTAATTAATTAAAATTAATTAACAAAAATTCAAATCACCCATGACCCGCGACCCGATCTAGTCTGGTCCAATTTTTTCTTTCCCGGATTATTTTAAATCCGTTTAATTTTCCCACAATATTTCCAACAGCTATGGCTGTTCTGAAACAGTGTCAAACCTGTTCCAGGGCTATTCTGAAAGGTTACAAACCTTTTTAGAAATAGTATCAAATTAGCTATATATATTCCTTCAAATCCCATAATATTTACTGACGAAATTTTCTGATAATCTTCTTCTTCTTCTTCTGCACAAAAATTCCAGTGTGTTTTATAGCCTTTCGAGTGGTTCATTTTTCATCTGCGTTTTCGGTACCGATATGTTGGTGAGTTAAATCGTTCTATCCTGGGAGGATATATTCCAGAACCTCGGGTACTTGAGGGGAATAATTTCCTTAAGGACACACTGTGTATTCAGTGTGCTTGATTTGTTTCTATACTGTTTTTCAAAATTTATTTTGAAGTTACTATATTGTTTCTAGAATATATTTTGACGTTCTAGTTCTACTAATTTTCTGTTTCTGTTTTTCAGAAAGTTTATTATTTTATTGTACAACAATATAGATTTCAATAACAATCTTAAGGAAATTAATTTTATTATAATTTGTATTCTGTTTGTGGAGATTAAAACCTTTGTGGTTTTTTACTTTGTCTGAATTTTACTATTCTGATTTGAAGATATAAAAACTTCATCAGAATATTGAAATTCAGAAAACGATTTGAAGAACATAAAAGGTTCATCGTTTTTTGTGTAACACTATATAAAAACTTTAGTTTTTACGTACTGTTTACTGATTATAGTATTGTTTACAATTCTGCTTTTTGCCATTAATTGAACTCTTCTGTTGTTGACAGTGAGAAATGGCAATTGATAACAGAAATTCTTCTGCGACTGTTGCTGCAACGACGATAGCCTCGTCAAGCCGCACTATTGTTCCTCTGGTCGAGAAACCGGGGAAATTTTCTAGAGCCAACTTCAAAGGATGACAGCAAATGTTGTTCTTCTGGCTTACCACACTTGGTATGGAGAAATTCACTAGTGAAGAGCCTCTAGTGCCTGCTGCGGATATGCCGAACAATGAAAAGTTCATGATTGTTGAGGCGTGGAAGCAGGCAGATTTTCTTTGCAAAGGCTATATCTTAAGCGTTTTAGAGGATGACTTGTACAATGTGTACAGTGCGATGAATACTTCGAAAGAATTATGGGATGCACTTGAGAAAAAGGTCAAGACAGAAGATGCATGCTTGAAGAAGTTCGTGGTTGCCAAGTTTCTAGACTATAAAATGATAGACATCAAAACTGTGGGAACCCAAGTTCAGGAGCTTCAACTTATTTTTCACGACCTTATTGCTGAATGTATGGTCGTGAATGAAGCATTTCAAGTGGCTGCAATGATTAAAAAATTGCCTCCTTCATGGAGAGATTTCAAGAACTATCTTAAGCACAAGCGCAAAGAAATGAAGTTGGAAGACAATAAAACAGCCCAGAAGAAGTCTTGTAGAAATTCAATGATCATGGGAACTAATATCGTTGAGGAAACTACTCCAAAATGTAAGAAGAGGAAGAGGTCTTCTGGACAGACTAAGGAGTAGAACAAAAAGAAATTCAAGGGCAACTGCTACAATTGTAAAAAAGTTGGTCACAAAAGCCTTGATTGTCGTCTCCCAAAAAAGGATAAGAAGAAGGGACAAGCCAACATAGTGGAGAAGAATGATGACATTGATGATCTTTGTGCAATGCTTTCGGAATGCAACCTAGTTGGAAATCCGAAGGAGTGGTGGATTGACTCTGGAGCCACTCGACATGTTTGTGCCATCAAAGAAGTATTTGCAACTTACTCTATTGCTGGTCCCGAAGAAGAGATTTCCATGGGAAATAATGCAACAACCAAGATTGAAGGTTATGGGAAGATATTCCTGAAGATGACTTCCGGCAAGGTGTTAACACTCAACAACGTTCTTCATGTTCCTACTATTAGGAAGAATTTAGTTTCTACTTCTTTACTTATAAAGAATGGATTCAAATGTGTATTGTTTCTGATAAAGTTGTTGTAAGCAATAATGAACTGTATGTTGGAAAAGGCTACCTCACGGAGGGCCTTTTCAAACTCAATGTAATGGTTGTTGACAGTATGAATAAAATTTCAGCTTCTTCTTATTTATTGGAGTCAAATGATTTATGGCATATTCGTTTAGGACATGTCAATTATAAAACCTTGCAGAAGTTAATTAATATAGAAGTATTGCCTAAATTTGAGTGTAATAAATCGAAATGTCAAATATGTGTTGAATCTAAGTTTGTAAAACATCCTTATAAGTCTGTTGAAAGGAATTCAAATCCTTTAGACTTAATTCATACTGACATTTGCGATATGAAGTCGACACCATCTCGAGGGGGGAAAAGTATTTTATTATTTTTATTGACGATTGCACTCGATATTGTTATGTTTATTTGCTTAATAATAAAGATGAAGCATTTAAGCAATACAAGAATGAAGTGGAGAATCAATTGAATAAAAAGATCAAAATGATTAGAAGTGATAGAGGTGGAGAATATGAATCTCAGTTTGCAGAAATATGTTCAGAATATGGAATTATACATCAAACTAATGCACCTTACACACCTCGATCCAACGGAATTGCGGAAAGGAAAAATCGGACATTAAAGGAAATGATGAATTCTTTATTAATAAGTTTTGGATTACCGCAAAGTTTGTGGGGGGGGGGGGGAGCTATCCTTACAACTAATCGAATACTCAACAGAGTACACCACAACAAAACGCAATTTATTCCATATGAAAAATGGAAAGGAAGAAAGCCCAACTTGAAATATTTCAAAGTGTGGGGGTGTCTAGCAAAGACACAAGTTCCTTTACCTAAAAGGGTTAAAATTGGACCAAAAATAGTAGATTGCGCTTTCATTGGATATGCTACAAACAGTAAAGCATGTCGATTTTTGGTTCATAAATCCAATAATCCCGAGATTCATGTTAATACGGTAATGGAATCAGATAATACTGAATTCTTTGAAAGCATCTATCCATATAAAACTGAATGTGAGTCATTAAGTGAAAGACCTAAATGACCTCGGGAAGAACCAAAGGAAAATACTCTAAGTATAGAAGATCCAAGGCGTAGCAAACGTCAAAGAACATCTACTTCATTTGGACCAGATTTTGTGACATTCTTGCTTGAAAATGAGCCTCAAACTTTTAAAGCAGTTATGTCGTCTTCTGATTCAGCGTTTTGGAAAGAGGCAATCAATAGTGAGATTCAATCAATTTTGGATAACCATACATGGGAATTGGTTGATCTTCCTCCGGGAAATAAGCCTTTTGGTTCGAAAAGGATCTTTAAATGAAACATTAAGCTGATGGTACTATTGACAAATATAAGGCAAGACTTGTTGTCAAAGGTTATAGACAAAAGGAAGGTCTTGATTACTTTAACACTTACTCGTCAGTAACAAGGATAACATCTATTAGGGTGTTAGTGGCACTAGCGGCCATGTATGGTCTTGAAATCCATCAAATGGATGTTAAAACAGCTTTCTTAAATGGAGAATTGGAGGAAGAGATTTACATGGAATAACCTAAGGGTTTTGTGGTTCCTGGTAAAGAAAAGAAGGTGCAAATTTGTTAAGTCGCTTTATGAACTTAAACAAGCACCCAAACAATGGCATGCAAAATTTGACCAAACAATGTTGGCAAATGGATTTAAAATCAATGAGTGTGACAAATGTGTTTACGTTAAAAATACTCCAGGTCATGAAGTCATTGTTTGTTTATATGTTGATGACATGTTTATAATGAGCAAAAGTATGACAGATATAAATGCTACAAAACGCATGTTTGCTAGCAAATTCTACATGAAAGACTTAGAAGTTGTTGATGTGATCTTAGGAATCAAAATTCACAAGACTCCACAAATTATCACAGTCTCACTATATTGAAAAGATACTTGAAAGTTCAAGTATTTGGATTTCAAAATTGCCAAGACTCCATTTGACGTGAGTTATGCACTTCAAAAGAATGAAGGTGAAAGTGACTCACAACTAGACTATGTAAGAGTATTGGGAACTTTGATGTATATCATGAATTGTATGCGACCATATATAATATGTGCTATTAGCAAACTGAGTCGGTTTACAAGTAATTCCAATCAAATACATTGGATGGCAATGAAGCGAGTTTTGGGAATCTGAAACATACCCAAAATTATGTTTTGCATTATAACAAATATCCTTTCGTGATCGAGGGATATAGTGATGCAAACTGGATCACTGGATTATCTGAAGTTAAATCCACGAGTGGATATGTTTTCACAATTGGGGGAAGCAGTGTCTTGGAAATCATCCAAACAAACGTGCATCGCCCGTTCTATAATGGAATCTGAATTCATAGCTTTAGATAAGGTAGGTGAAGAAGCTGAATGGCTCCGGAATTTCTTGGAAGATATTCCATTTTGGCCCAAACCTTTGGCACCTATTTGTATACATTGTGATAGTCAAGCGACAATAGATAGGGCAGGGAGTGTTATGTATAACGGAAAATCTCGTCATATTAGACAGAGACACAATACCATTAGACAACTACTCTCTAGTGGTGTTATCACAATTGACTACGTAAAGTCAAGAGATAACGTGGCAGATCCACTTACAAAAGACCTATCTAGAGAGGCAGTTGAAAGATCATCAAAGGGAATGAGGTTAAAGGCCTAGGACAAGTCATCATGGCTGTAACTCTACCTAGCAGACTGAAGATCCCAAGAACTAGGTTCAAAGAGATAAAACAAAGTTATGAATGACGGTTCAACATTGTCAAATAACTCAACCCATTCTCATGATGAAGACAATGTTCAAAAACGAGGTAAAGCATTAAGGCTTTTTGATGAGTAAATAAAGCTTAAGGGTTTTTAATGATTTGCTAAGTCTGGCAGGATATGACCAGATAGTGTGTCTTTAGGACTACACGTTTAGAAATCACCTATGTGAGTATGAAGTGTAAGCCGCTTCAAGAGGAATGAAAGTAAAGGCCCATTCTCTAAGCACTCATGAAACCAGGCGGTGTTCATGGCTGAAACGAACACAACCGTGAGAACCATAGATGGTTAAGGATTGTTTGTGTGACTTATGTTTTCTAGGTATACAACAAAGCTCTACGGTTCAAAGATATCAAATCTACCGATTGACCGAGTATATCCGATATTAGTTCACTACAAAAAGTTCAAAGGAAACCTACTTGTCCAGATGCAATTAATTCTTGCATGTGAACCACACACACACGTCCGCGTATTCCTTTAAGTTTATAGCCATTCTCCCATTCATGTGGGGGATTGTTGGATTTTGTTATTAATAACAAAAGAAGTGTGAATGAAAAATGGTGGGAAAAGAAATGGAGGGAAGTAAAATTTTAAATGAGTTCACTTTACTAATGTACTTTGTCCCTCATTGGTAGAAGGAAAGAAAATCTTTGTGTATATATAGAGAAGCTCATCTTTTAGCTCTTAAAGAGCTAAGAAGAAGGCAAGCCTCGCGCTGTCGTCGTCGTCGCTCGCTCGGCTTGACTTCGGCTTCGGCTTCGGCTTCGGATTCAGATTCGGATTTGGTCAAAGATTGATTGATTAATATTTTTGGACAAAATTCTTTTCAATATTTAATTAATTAATTAAAATTAATTAATGAAAATTCAAATCACCCATAACCCGCGACCCAGTCTGGTCTAGTCCAATTTTTTCTTTCCCGAATTATTTTAAATCCGTTTAATTTTCCCCCAATATTTCTAACAGTTATGGTTGTTCTGAAACAGTGTCAAACCTGTTCCAACAATTATGGTTGTTCTGAAAGGTTGCAAACCTTTTTAGAAATAATACCAAATTGGCTATAAATATTTCTTCAAATCCCAGAATATTTATTGACGAAATATTCTGATAATCTTCTTCTTCTTCTGCACACAAATTCTAGTGTGTTTTACAGCCTTCGAGTGGTTCGCTGTTCATCTGTGTTTTTGGTACCGATACGCTGGTGAGTTAAATCGTTATATCCTAGGAGAATATATTCCAGAACCTCGGGTACTTGAGGGGAATAATTTCCTTAAGGACATACTATGTATTCAGTGGGCTCGATTTGTTTCTATACCGTTTTTCAGAATTTATTTTGAAGTTACTATACTGTTTCTAGAATATATTTTGACGTTCTAGTTCTACTAATTTTCTGTTTCTATTTTTCAGAAAGTTTATTATTTTATTTTACAGCAATACAGATTTCAATAACACCAAATACTTTAAAACAGTTCTTGCGCCCACTCAAGGAAGTACGGGGCACGTAAACCCTGAGTCCCGAAACCTAAATAATAAATTTTTGGACTCAAAATACCTTCATACAGTTAAAAAAAAGTTACCTTTCTAACTAAAATGCAGTATTAGTTTAACGGAATTGTAGCTGTTAAAAGAAAGCACAGTATAATACTGCGTTTTAGTAAAGCGCAGTATTATTCGAGTGGACCCCACCCCCCGAATTTTAAAAAAAATTCGAGTGGACCCCACCCGTCACACAAATAGTGAAGATTGTAGGTTCCGCATACAACCCAAGCCTTCGATTATTGTGGTTTCCTTGTTTCGGGCTCAAAATTTCAAATTTCCGACATATCTAAAAACATAAATCGAGGTATTCCGATTTAGTTTATGTCAAAACTCGTATAATAATGCATATTTGTTTTCTTGAATGTGTTTCCACGTTGTTTTGTGTTTTGTTTGCGATTAAATTTGTATGTTATTTTTATCTGGATTAAATTATTAGTGTTTAAAAAAATAGTTAAAAGTTGAGAAATAATTTTTATTGTTAATAAAAATGTTCATAAATTTCTTTTATTGTTTTATATGTAATTTTGTGAATGTTATGTTCATATGTTTGTTGTTTTTATTTAGTTTAAATTATTTATTTGCTTAAAGAATAGTGCCCTTTTAGTGTAGTAAAATATAGAGCCTTATAGTGTAGTAAAATATAGAGCATTTTAGCGTAGTAAAATATAGAGCCTTTTAGAGTAGAATCTCTGTAGTTTAAACTACAAACTCTATCCAATTACACTTTACAAAGAACTAATAAATTAATATATGCTGTGAAATTAAATATCCAGCGTGGAACTCATAGATATATACTCTATCCAATTAAAAATTAATTATTTAATTTATAAAATTAACAAAATTATAAAAATATTGAAATTGACACACATAAGAATTCAGTATAGCTTGGTGCTACTGGGCCTCAAATATCGAGCCTGGACCCATAGATATATACTCTGTCCAATTAACTAATTAAATATAAATTATTATAACACAAACAAAATTGTAAAAATGTTGAAATTGACACGCATAAGAATTCAGGATAGCTTGGTGCTATTGGGCCTCAAATATCGAGCCTAAAACCCATAGATATATACTCTGTCCAATTAAATAATTAAATATTAATTATTATAACACAAACAAAATTGTAAAAATATTAAAATTGACACACATAAGAATTCAGGATAATTTGCTGCTACTAGGCCTCAATATCGAACCTGGAACCCATAGATATATACTCTGTTCAATTAAATAATTAAATATTAATTATTATAACACAAACAAAATTGTAAAAATATTGAAATTGACACACATAAGAATTCAGGATAGCTTGGTGCTACTGGGCCTCAAATATCGAGCCTGGAACCCATAGGTATATATTCTGTCCAATTAAATAATTAAATATTGATTATTATAACACAAACAAAATTGTAAAAATATTAAAATTGACACACATAAGAATTCAGGATAGCTTGCTACTACTGGGCCTCAAATATCGAACCTGGAACCCATAGATATATACTATGTCTAATTAAATAATTAAATATTAATTATTATAACACAAAGAAAATTGTAAAAATATTAAAATTGACACACATAAGATTTCAGGATAGCTTGGTGCTACTGGGCCTCAAATATCGAGCCTGGAACCCATAGATATATACTCTGTCCAGTTAAATAATTAAATATTAATTATAACACAAACAAAATTGTAAAAATATTGAAATTGACACACATAAGAATTCAGGATAGCTTGGTGCTACTGGACCTCAAATATCGAGCCTGGAACCCATAGATATATATCCTGTCCAGTTAAATAATTAAATATTAATTATTATAACGCAAACAAAATTGTAAAAATATTGATGTCACGACCCAAACCCGGACCCGGTCGTGATGGCGCCTCTCGTGAAGACAAGGCCAACCGACACTTTCCCTTTTTCCAATTATTCGGCATTAAGAAACAATCGAAACATGATAAAATAATCTAAAGTAGCAGATAATGTCATAAATACACGGAAGAACAACCCAACACAGCCCGATACCGGGGTGTCACTAGTCATGAGCATCTATAACTCATAATACAAATTCGCTAAGTCAATAAACTAGTACAACTGTCAGAAAAGAGATAGAAATGATAAAGGAGTAGAGACACGGGGCTGCGGGCCAACAGCTATCTCGTGAACTGCGAATGTCCGCATGAAGCTGGAGGGATCAGCACTCGGGAGCGGAACCAGCTACGCCTGAATCTGCACATAGGGTGCAGGGAGTAAAGTGAGTACTCCAACTCAGTGAGTAACAAATGTAAATAATGACTTAAAGTAAGAAAACACGCAAGGCACAAGGCATTCTATAATGAAGCAGTAAAACCATTTAAAAGTAGTAAATCAGTGAAAAGTTGAGGAACAATCCTTTTTCAACAAGTAAACAGGTAATTGACAAGGCAGTTAAGGTAAAGTAAACAAATAGAAGTTCGCCCCTCGGGCACAATATCAAAAAATCCGCCCCTCGGGCAACATCTCAGAACAGTACCAGCCCCTCGGGCCATCATATAGAACAATATCAGCTCCTTGGTCTCAATTTCACATCACAATGGGTACCCGCGCTCACTGGGGGTGTACAGACTCCTGGAGGGCCCCCTTACGGCCCAAGCGCAATATCAAGCCACCTCGTGGCATCATCACTAGGCCCTCGATCAAGCTACCTCGTGGCGCACATATCTCAGGCCCTCGGCCTCATAGTCAGTATCAAATTTTTCCTCACAACATAGGCCCTCAGCCTTACTCAGTCAAAAATCCTCACAAGCCACTCGGGTAGTAGTAAAACATGTTTCTCAGCCCAAAATATCATTTAAAAGATCATGTAAGAGTTAAAACAGAGTAAAATGGCTGAGTACGAAAAACAGTGAAATATAACATGACTGAGTTCAGTAAAAAGTCAAAACAGTGAGGAGATACCAGTAAAAGACCCCGAAGGGTTCAAATGGTTGGCACAAGGCCCAAATATGGCATTCAGCCCAAATCATGATAATAGCAAATAGATTTCAGTCAAATACGCGGTAAAATAGCCATTCGAGACGGACTAAGTCACAATCCCCAACAGTACACGACCCCACGCTCGTCATCCAGTGTGTGCTTCACCTCAATATAGCACTATGATGTGCAATCCGGGGTTTCAAACCCTTAGAACATCATTTACAATCATTACTCACCTCGAACCGGTCAAATCTCTAACTCGCGACGCCTTTGCCCCTCGAATCGGCCTCCACTCGCATCGAATCTAACCAAAATCAGAACGAGAATGTCAAAATATGCTAAGGGAACGAAGCCCAAGCAAAAACAATCAAAATACTACACAAATCCCAAAATTTCCAAAACCCGACCCCCGGACCCACGTCTCGAAATTCAATGATTTTTACATCAATAGATTCCTTATCTCTCCCGGAGTTCATACATATCAAAAGTTCTCAAATCTGACTCCAAATGGTCCTCCAAATCCCCAATCAAAAGTCTAAATTTCCAAGCCCTAGTTTTTGAATTTTTGGCTTAATTTCTATGATTTTCTAGGTGGATTTCATATAATAATCAAGTTTTAAGTCCAAGAATCTTACCTCCAAGTGATTCCCCTTGAATCCCTCTTCAATATCCTTCAAAAAGCTCCAAAAACGACCAACTATGGAGGAAATAAGTCCCTAAATCGCGGACAAGACGAGTTTAAAAACCTTCTACCTAGGCATAATTCCTTCATCGCGATCGCGGGAAAACCTTCGCGATCGCGAAGCACAAAAATTCAGCTCCCAAAAATTACTCTATGCGAACGCACGAAATCCCCCGCGAATGCGATGCCCACTTAACTCTATGCGAATGCGACCACCTCCCCACGTTCGCGATGACCCAGCTCCTCACACTATGCGATCGCAAATCCTCCTTCTTGAACACATAGAACAAAATGGACTGCCCCTCAAAAAGCTCTACGCGATCGCGAAGAAGGATTCTCTGCAACAGCTGAACCTGAAATTCTACAACATCACCAAGGCATGAAATGGTCCGATTGACCATCCGAAACTCACCCGAGGCCCCCGGGACCTCAACCAAAGGCACCAACATATCCTAAAACCTTATTCAAACTTTTTTGAATCATCAAAACACCTCAAATAACATCCAATCACTCAAAACACATCGGATTCAAGCCAAAATTTCGAAAATCTTCCGAGTTCCGCTTTTGATCAAAAACCTAACCAAACCACGTCCGAATGACCTGAAATTTTGCCCACACATCCCAAATGACACAACAGAACTACTGCAACTCTCGGAATTCCATTCCGACCCCTATATCAAAATCTCGCCTACCAACCGGAAATCGCCTACCAACCGGACCTCCAAAACCCATTTCGATTACACTCCTAAGTCCCAAATCACCTCCCAAAGCTAACCAAACCACCGGAACTCACATCCGAGCCCTCTAACACATAAGTCAACTTCCTGTTGACTTTTCCAACTTAAACTTCCTTAAAAGAGACTAAGTGTCTCAAATCTTACCAAAATCATTCCGGATTCGATCCGACCAACCCGATACCACAAAACACGGATAAAGAAGCATAAAGAAGCAGAAATGGGGAAAACAGAGCGGTAATTAATGAGACGACTAGCCGGGTCATCACATCCTCCCCAACTTAAACAAACGTTCGTCCTCGAACGAGTCAAGGAACGTACCTGAAGCCTCAAACAGGTGAGGATATCTGCTCCGCATCTCCCGCTCGGTCTCCCAGGTAGCCTCGTCCACGGGCCGACCTCTCCATTGCACTTTTACTGAAGCTATATCCTTTGACCTCAACTTTCGAACCTGACGACCCAAAATAGCTACTGGCTCCACATCATAGGTCAGATCATCATCCAACTAAACCGTGCTAAAATCCAGAACATGAGACGGATCCCCAATATACTTCCGGAGCATAGAAACATGAAATACCGGATGCACACTCGACAAGTTGGGTGGCAAAGCAAGCTCATAAGCCACCTCCCCAATCCTCTGAAGCACCTCAAAAGGCCCAATGAACCGAGGAATCAACTTCCCTTTCTTCCCAAATCTCACAACACCCTTCATGGGTGAAACCTTCTCGCCAACCATGTAGGACACATCTCGAACCTTCCTATCAGCATAACTCTTTTGTCTCGACTGCGCTGTACGAAGCCTCTCCTGAATCACCTTCACCTTTTCTAAAGCATCCTGCACTAAGTCTGTCCCCAATAGCCTAGCCTCACCGGGCTCGAACAAACCAACTGGAGATCTACACCGCCTCCCGTACAAAGCCTCCTATAGAGCCATCTGAATACTCGACTGATAGCTGTTGTTATAAGTAAACTCTACAAGTGGTAGAAACTGATCCCATGACCCTCCGAAATCAATGACACAAGCACGCAACATGTCCTCCAATATCTGAATAGTGCGCTCAGACTGCCCGTCCGTCTGAGGGTGAAAAGTTGTGCTCAACTTAACCTGAGTACCCAACTCTCGCTGCACAGACCTCCAAAATTGCAAAGTAAACTGAGTGCCCCTATCTGAAATGATGGAAACTGGGACACCATGCAAACGAACAATCTCTCGGATATAGATCTCTGCCAATCACTCTTTAAGAATATGTAGTACACACAGGAATGAAGTGCAAAGATTTGGTCAGCCGATCCACAATCACCCAAATAGCATCGAACTTTCTCAAAGTCCGTGAAAGTCCAACAACAAAGTCTATAGTGATCCTCTCCCACTTCCACTCGGGAACATCCATCTGCTGAAGCAAGCCACCCGGTCTCTGATGCTCATATTTCACCTGCTGACAATTGAGACACCGAGCTACAAATCCCACAATATCTTTCTTCATTCTTCTCCATCAGTAGTGCTGCCTCAAATCCTGATACATCTTCGCGGCACCCGGATGAATGGAATACCGCGAGCTATGGGTCTCCTCCAGAATCAACTCCCGAAGCCCATCTACATTGGGCACACAAATCCGGCCCTGCATCCTCAACACCCCCATCAACTCCAATGGTCATATCTCTAGCATCGTCATGCTGAACTCTGTCCTTAAGGACAAGCAAGTGCGGATCATCATACTGGCGCTCTCTAATGCGATCATATGAGGAAGACCGAGAAACCACACAAGCCAATACCCGACTGGGCTCCAAAATATCTAGCCTCAAGAACTGATTGGCCAAGGCCTGAACATCAACTGCAAGAGGTCTCTCCCCAACTGGAACATATGCCAAACTCCCCATATTCACTACCTTTCGGTTCAAAGCATCGGCGACTACATTGGCCTTTCTCGGATGGTACAATATAGTGATATCATAATCTTTAAGCAACTCCAACCATCTACACTGTCTCAAATTAAGATCCTTTTACTTGAACAAATGCTGAAGACAACGATGATCAGTGAACAACTCATAAGATACACCATACAAGTAATGCCTCCAAATCTTCAATGCGTGAACTATGATAGCCAACTCCAAATCATGAACGGGGTAGTTCTTCTTATGGGGCTTCAACTGACGAGAAGCATAAGCAATAACTTTACCCTCCTGCATCAACACACAACCAATCCTAACTCTCGAAACATCACAATACACGGTATATGAACCCGAAGCTGATGGCAAGACCAACACTGAAGTTGTGGTCAAAGCTGTCTTGAGCTTCTGAAAGCTCTCCTCACACTCGTCCGACTATACAAATGAAGCACCCTTCTGAGTCAACTTGGTCAATGGCGATGTGATAGATGAGAATCCCTGAACAAACCGGCAATAATAACCCGCCAAACCAAGAAAGCTGCGAATCTCTATGACTGAGGATGGTCTAGGCCAACTCTAAACCACCTCTATCTTCTTCGGATCAACCTGAATACCCTCGCTTGACACCACGTGCCCTAAGAAAGCCACTGAACTGAGCCAAAACTCACACTTGGAGAAATTTGCATAAAGCTTCTCCTCTCTCAATCTCTGCAACACAACTCTCAAATGCTCTGCGTTCTCCTCCTGACAATTCCAAAATCAATATCCCTGTTCGGTGGCATGCCCAGCAGGTCTGCAGGAAACACATAGGGAAAATCCCTCACAACTGGAACAAAATCAATACTGGGAGTCTCAGCACTAACATCCCTCACAAAGGCTATATACGAAAGACAACCCTTTCCAACCATACGCTGGGCTTTCAAGAATGAGATCACTCTACTGGGAACATAATCAGACACACCTCGCCACTCAATCCATGGCACACCCGGTATAGCCAATGTGACTGTCTTAGCATGACAGTCCAGAATAGCATGACACATAGATAGCCAATCCATGCCCAAAATGACATCAAAATCCACCATACACAATAATAAAAGATCCACACGGGTCTCCAGACCCCCAATAGTTACCACACACGACCGGTACACACGGTCTACAACAACAGTATCACCCACCGGGGTAGATACATGAACAGGTGAAGCAAGAAACTCACAGGGCGTACCCAAATAACGAGAAAAGTATGATGACACATAAGAAAAGGTGGAATCGGGATCAAATAATACAGAGGCATCTCTGTGGCAGACTGAAACAATATATGTAATAACAGCATCTGAAGCAATAACATTGGGTATGCTTGGAAGTGCATAGAAACGGGCCTGACCACCACCTGATCGACCCCCCCTCTACGGCGACCCCTAGTAGACTGACCTCCACCCCTAGCTGGCTAGGCGGGTGGTGGTGAAGTAACTGGCGCTAAAGCCGATAACTGACCCCTCTGCTGAGATGAACTCGCAAGACGACGAGGGCACTGCCTCCACATATGACCCATCTCACCACACTCATAACAACTCCTGGGTACTAGAGAAGGGGACTGAAGGGAATCCCTCGCACTAGAGTGACTAGCAGATGCACTCGGCATAGAAGAGCCCTGGACTGATGGAGCACAGGACGAACTCTGAGCTGGAAGGGCACTAAGTGATGACTGGCCCTGATGAGAACTGTGAGAACTATGACCCGATGATACCCACGATAACTTGGGCGAGCTGGCTGAACATGCCTGAATGGATGGCCTCTGCCGTGCTGAAACTGACCCCTCAAAGGAGTACCACTATAACTACCAGATCCTCAAGGCCTCTTGGCCTCCCTCTCCTCACGTTCCTGGCGACGAACAAACTCAATCTCACGGGCAATATCCACAACCTCCTCGAAAGTAGCACCAATCACCCTCTCCTTGGTCATGAGAATACGAAGCTGATAAGTGAGGCTATCAACAAACCTCCTAATCCTTCTCTATCTGTCGGAACCATCCAAATAGCATGACGAGATAACTCGGAGAACCTCATCTCGTACTGCATCACAATCATCTCTCCCTAAAGCAACCACTCAAACTCCCTACGCAGCTCCTCTCCGCGGGACTGTGGCACATACTTCTCCAGAAAGAGAACAGAGAACTACTGCCAGGTAAGGGGTGCTCCACCAACAGGCCTACGCCTCTCAAACTGATAAGTAGTGAAAGTGACCCCGCTGCTCTCCAGAATACTTGCTGTACGAAGCATCCTCTGGCACTTATCTAAGAAAACCTGGGCGTCCTCGCCCTCTACACCACTGAAGGTTGGAGGCTGCAGTCTACCAAAACTCTCCAACCTACATTGCTCATCCTCTGACATAGCAGGAACTACATAATCCTAAGCAGCTATAATCGGTTGGGCTAGATGTGCCCCCGACGTCTGAAGTCCCTGTACGACCTGCTCAGGTGTGGAATCGGTAGGAGTCTGATTGCCTCCCCCGGCCTGAGAAGTAGCTGCGGCTGTAGTGGTTGAAACCTCCTGAGCTAGGCCAGGGCAAACTGATAAGATCTGAGCCAAGACCTCATGAAGACCCGGAATCACAATGGGCACAGTTGGCGCTTGAGCTGGTGCTACATGAGCATCCATAACTGGGACCTGATCCTAAACTGGGGCAGCTGGTGGATCTGCAGGTGTTGCTCTAGCTACTCTGCCCCTACCACGACCATGACCGCATCCTCGGCCTCTGGTGGCCACAGCCGGTGGTACTGGTGGTCATCCATCCTGATCGGTAGCGCATGTCCTCACCGTCTGTGAGAGAATAGAACAACAGAAGTTTAGTACTCGGATCAACAAGTCGCACGAAATTTTTTTCAAGAATATGAAGTTTCCTAAAGTTTCTACAGCCTCTCGAGGATAAATACAGATGTCTCCGTACCGATCCGCGAGACTCAACTAAACTTTCTCATGACTCGTGAGACCTATGTAACCTAGGCTCTGATACCAACTTGTCACGACCTAAACCCGAACCCGGTCGTGATGGCTCTTCTCGTGAAGATAAGGCCAACCGACACTTTTCCTTTTTCCAATTATTAACAGTTAAGCATTAAGAAACAGTCAAAATATGATAAAATAATCCAAAGTAGCAGATAATGTCATAAATACGTGGAAGAACAACCCAACATAGCCCGATACCGGGGTGTCACTAGTCATGAGCATCTATAAGTCATAATACAAATTTGCTAAGTCAATAAACTAGTACAACTGTCTGAAAAGAGATAGAAGTGACAAAGGAGTAGAGACATGGGGTTGCGAGCCAACAGCTATCTCGTGAACTCCGAATGTCCGCCTGAAGCAGGAGGGATTAACACCCGGGAGCGAAACCAGCTACGCCTGAATCTGCACACAGGGTGTAGGGAGTAAAGTGAGTACTCCAACTCAGTGAGTAACAAATGTAAATAACGACTGAAAGTAAGAAAACACGCAAGGCACAAGGCATTCTATAATGAAGCAGTAAAACCATTTTAAAGCAGTAAACCAGTGAAAAGTTAAGTAACAATCCTTTTTCAACAAGTAAATAGGTAATTGACAGGCAGTTAAGGTAAAGTAAACAAATAGAAGTTCGCCCCTCGGGCACAGTATCAACAAATCCGGCCCTTGGGTAACATCTCATAATAGTACCAGCCCCTCGGGCCATCACATAGAACAATACCAGCCCACCGGGCTCAATCTCACATCACAACGGGTACCCGCGCTCACTGGGGGTGTACAGACTGCTGGAGGGGCCCCTTATGGCCCAAGCGCAATATCAAGCCACCTCGTGGCATCATCACTAGGCCCTCGGCCTCATATCAATCAAGCCACTTTGTGGCGTACATATCTCAGGCCCTTGGCCTCATAGTCAGTATCAAATGTTTCCTCACAACATAGGCCCTCGGCTTTACTCAGTCAAAAATCCTCACAGGCTAGTCGGGCAGTAGTAAAACATGTTTCTCAGCCCAAAATATCATTTAAAAGATCATGTAAGAGTTAAAACAGAGTAAACATGGCTGAGTACGAAAAATAGTGAAATATCACATGACTGAGTTCAGTAAAAAGTCAAAACAGTGAGGAGATACCAGTAAAAATCCCTGAAGGGTTCAAATAGTTGGCACAAGGCCCAAATATGACATTCAACCCAAATCATGATAATAACAAATAGATTTCAGTCAAATACGTGGTAAAATAGTCATTCGGGACAGACTAAGTCACAATCCTCAACAGTGCATGACCCCACGCTCGTCATCCAACGTGTGCCTCACCTCAATATAGGACTACAATGTGCAATCTGGGGTTTCAAACCCTCAGAATATCATTTACAATCATTACTCACCTCGAACCGGTCAAATCTCTAACTCGAGAATCCTTTGCCCCTCGAATCGGCCTCCACTCGCGTAAAAAATAACCAAAATCAGAATGAGGACTTCAAAATATGCTAAGGGAACGAAGCCCAAGTGAAAACAATCAAAATACTACACAAATTCCGAAATTTCCAAAACCCGACCCCAGTCCCACGTCTCGGAATTTAATAAATTTTACATCAATAGATTCCTTATCTCCCCATGAGTTCATACATATCAAAAGTTCTCAAATCCGACCCCAAATGGTCCTCCAAATCCCCAATATGAAGTCTAAATTTCCAAGCACTATTCTTGAATTTTTGGCTTAATTTCTATGATTTTCTATGTGGAATTCACATAATAATCGAGTTTCTATGACCCAGCTCCTCACACTATACGATCACAACTCCTCCTTCTCGAACACATAGAACAAAATTGACTGCCTCTCAAAAAGCTCTACGCGATCGCAGGAACCCCTACGCGATCGCGAATAAGGATTCTCTGCAACAGCTGAACCTGAAATTCTGCAACATCACCAAAGCATGAAATGGTCCGATTGACCATCCAAAACTTACCCGAGGCCCCCGGGACCTCAACCAAAGGCACCAAAATTTCCTAAAACCTTATTCAAACTTTTTTGAATCATCAAAACACCTCAAATAACATCCAATCACCCAAAACACATCGGATTTAAGCCAAAATTTCTAAAATCTTTCGAGTTCCGCTTTTGATAAAAAAAAAAACCAAACCACGTCCGAATGACCTAAAATTTTGCACACACATCCCAAATGATACAACCAAACTACTGCAACTCTCGGAATTCTATTCCGACCCCTATATCAAAATCTCGCCTACCAACCGTAAATCGCCAAAATACCAACTTCGCCAATTCAAGCCTAAATCTACTCCGGACCTTCAAAAACCATTCCGACCATACTCCTAAGTCCCAAATCACCTTCCGAAGCTAACCGAACCACCGGAACACACATCCAAGCCCTCTAACACATAAGTCAACTTCTGGTTGAATTTTCCAACTTAAACTTCCTTAAAAGAGACTAAGTGTCTCAAACCTTACCAAAATTATTCTGGATTTGATCCGACCAATCCAATACCACAAAACACGGATAACGAAGCATAAAGAAGCAGAAATGTAAAAAATGGAGCGGTAATTCATCAGACGACTGGCCGTGTCGTCACAATTAAAATTGACACACATAAGAATTCAGGATAGCTTGGTGCTACTGAGCCTCAAATATCGAGCCTGGAACCCATAGATATATACTCTGTCCAATTAAATAATTAAATATTAATTATTATAACACAAACAAAATTGTAAAAATATTAAAATTGACACACATAAGAATTTAGGATAGCTTGGTGCTACTGGGCCTCAAATATCGAGCCTGGAACCCATAGATATATACTCTGTCCAATTAAATAATTAAACATTAATTATTATAACACAAATAAAATTGTAAAAATATTGAAATTGACACACATGAGAATTCAAGATAGCTTGGATCCCGGACCAATTTAATAGCTTGGTCCAATTAAATATTGTATAATTATAAAAAATAATTATTTAATTTACAGATCAAACATACAATTAATGTTGTTTAATTTACAGTAGACGACATGGACGTGCCGCCTATGCATCCTGGACCTGTCTCCGATGAGCTATTAGTGTTACAGGGCGATCATAGGTCTGCCTACGTATGGGAGGGACAACTAGTGGAGCAGACTCTCCGCGCCAGGAGAGTGGACGATGTGTGGGACTTTTTGTGAATACCCAAAGGGTCATCACTTGTGTTGCAAGTGTATTCAGTATTCCAAGGCCTAAAAACCTCCCTTTTTATCCCACTTAATTTACGTGCGTGGTCCGGACCTATATCGGAAAGCCTTCTATGTGAAAATATGAGACATAGAAATTTTAGAGTTAAAACTTTGATTATTGTTGACTTTGGTCAACATTCTTAGCAAACAGACCCAGATCCATGTTCTGACGATCCCGGGAGATTCGCAGTACAATATGGGACTTGGACGTAGCCCAGAAATTAATTCCGAGGTCCCAAGCCTTAGAAATGAATTTTTGAAAGAAATTATTTTACTGAATTATCTAAGGAATAAAGAAAAGAATTAATGTTTGAAACCATTGTTATCGGGCCCGTATTTTGGTTTCGGAGCCCGGTACAAACTTGTTATAGTATTTGAAAGATAAGTGTGAAATTTGGTGAAAAACAGAGTTTATTTGACGTGAGTTGGACTTCCGGTGGAAGAGTTATGAACTTTGAGAGTTCTTGATGAAAATGTTGAGTTTTGAGGTTTAGTTCATGATTTTACATGTTATTTTGATATGTGATCGCACGAGTAGGTCCATATGATGTTTTTGAGTTAGTATGACATTTGGTTTGGAGCCTCGAGGGCTCGGGTGAGTTTCGGGATGTTTTTACATTGAGGAAAAAGTTGCAGATTCAGAGAAGTTTGCAGGTCTCTGAAGTCAGGTCTCGCGGTTAGCGGTGGGGACTCCGCGATCGCGGTGGGATTTGTGTGGTCCGCGGTGAGCAAGGCCAAGCCTCTGCGGCCGCGCTCGATTTCCTGCAGTCCACGGTGGAGCTCCGCGGCCGCAGTCCTTTTTATGCGGTCCGCGGAGAGGGTCTGAGAGGAGTATATTTAAACGAACTTTTTCAGTTATTTTTCACTTTTCAAAATCTCAAAAACATTATAGGCGATTTTTCAAATAACCTTTCTTCTTCAAATCAATTGTAAGTCATTTTTAACTAGTTTTCTTCAATCATTAATATCTTTTAACATGATTTCAACTTCAAATCAATTATTTTCATGGGGAATATTAGGTGTTTTGGGTAGAACATAGGTTTTTCAAAAAAAAAATGGGGATTTGGACCTCGATTTGAGGTTCGATTTCAAAAGAAATTATATATTTGAGCTTGTGGAGGAATGGGTAATCGGGTTTTGGTCCAAATTTCGGGTTTGGACCAAGCGAGCCCGGGGTCGATTTTTGATTTTTTGGGGAAATCTTTATAAAACCTATTTTCATGCATTAGAATTGATTCATTTAGCATTTATTGATATCGTTAAACAAATTGTGGCTAGATACAAGCTAGTTGGATGTGGAAACAAGAGGTAAAGCAGTAGTTGAGGCTTGAATTGTGTTTGTTGCATCGAGGTAAGTGTTTGTTCTAGCCTTAGCTTAAGGGATTAGGAGTTGTGTCCTATTTGCTATTTGCTTCTTGTCGAGTACGACGTATAGGCATGGTGATGAGTATCTATACGTTGGTGTCAAGCATGACCGTGGGTCTTATATTGTGGTTTTCATGATTTCGTTGTATTATTCATGCCTTGGTGAATATTCCTAATTGTTGTATAAAGCTTGTGGAAAGAATTGTGACCTATGAACATTGAGGAGCGTTGGCTCAAGTTGTATAGTGAAATTGTGAAAGTATAAGTGACAATTGAACTTCAAGAGCATTGGTTCGAGTTGTGAAAGAATAAGTGATAATCGAACCTCTAGAGCATTGGCTCGAGTTGTGAAGTGAATTGTGAAGTAAAATTGAGAAAGAGTTATTAAATTGTTACCTTGCCGGGATATTGTTGCTTTATTAATTATCTCCCTTGCCGGGATGTTGAGATTATTGATGTTGTTCCCTTGCCGGGATTTAATTGTTTAATTGTGTTCCCTTGCCAGGATTTCTATTATTATTTTGTTTATTCCCTTGCCCCTTTGTTTTTGATTGTTGTTTGGGTGAGGAAGAGTGTTAAAGCACGAAGGGTGATGTCGTGCATTGTTTGTTATTGTGAGGAAAGAGTGTAATAGCACGAAGGGTGATACCGTGCCACACGACGTACCATTCTATGCCAATTCTATTGATTATATGTTGAGAAAAGAGAGTAAAAGCATGAAGGGTGATGTCATGCACATTCTGATTACATAATTGTTTGGGTGACGACGAGAGTAAAAGCACGAAGGGTGATGCCGTGCACATTTTTATTATATAACTGCTTTGGTGAGGCTAAGAGTAAAAGCACGAAGGGTGATGCTGTGCAATTGTTGATTTATGCTTCTTTGTTGATATTCTGTATTTCTTTTTCGCTGATATCTACACACAATGCAGAGTGTAGTATCAGCACAACCGACCCCATGTGTGTGTATATATATATATATACACACACATGGGGTCGGTTGTGCTGATACTACACTCTGCATTATGTGCAGATCCAGAAGCAGCTTTCGGACAGTAGTTGGAGGGCTTCCTTCAGTCCACTCGGAGACCCAAGGTAGACTTGCAGGCGTTCGCAGGCCCTGGCGTCTCCCTCTATCTCTATTTCCTGTTTCATTTCCTTTGTGCAGAAACAGTGTACTGTATTTCTTCAGACCTTGTATGTAGTAACTCTTAGACAGTCTATGATACTGTGACACCAGGTTTTGTGGTATTTGAGGTTTTTAAAAGTTGTAATAGACGTAGCCTTAAGATATATAATTGTTGACTTCCGCTTATTTATTTAAAATTCTGTTTTATCATATTATCGACTTGTGTTTGTTAAAGAGAAGTAAAAAAAATGAAAGTGTAGCAAGTAGTTATGGTTTGGCTTGCCTAGCTCCCATTATTAGGCGCCATCACGACTCCCGAGGGTGGGAAATCCGGGTCGTGACAAGTTGGTATCAGAGCTCTAGGTTACATAGGTCTCACAGTTCACAGGCAAGCTTAGTAGAGTCTGAGGGATTGGTACAGAGAGGTCTGTATTTATCCCCCAGAGGCTATAGAGTTAGGAAAAAACTTCACATTTATTCCTTCCTATCGTGCGATTTTTTTTCTCAATGCTAATTGAACTTCTACTCTGTTCTTTCGCAGATGGCGAGAAAACGCGCTTCCTCATCCTCCGCTCAGTAGCCCGAACCCCCAACAACCGATCCCATGAGGGGCAGAGGGCGAGGCCGAGGCCGTGCTAGAGGCCGAGGTAGGGGAAAATCTCAGCCCCGAGCAGCAACCCCAGTGACGGAGCCTCAGGTGGATTTTGATGAAGAGGTTTCGGCTCCAGCAGTCCGGTGGGCCTAGCTCAGGTCCAGAGGAGTTTATTGCTACCCCAGTTCTTCAGGATGCTCTGGTCCGATTAGTGGGCCTCATGGAGAGTGTCACTCAGGCAGGCTTGCTTCCTGTAGCACCAGCCGTCTCTCAGGATGGAGGAGGGGCCTAGACTCCTGCTACTCGCACTCTGGAGTAGGTAGCTCCTCAGATTCAAACTCCAGCAGTTCAGTCAGTTAGAGCAGTACGGCCGGGTGTGGTAGCTCAGACCGGTGATGGAGCGGCTGTGTCCGCCGATGCTTTGTGGAGACTGGATAGGTTCACCAAGCTCTTCACTTCTACTTTCAGCAGTGCATCTACTCAGGGATCCCTAGGATTATCTAGACAGCTACCACGAGGTTCTCAGGAACATGGACATTGTTGAGACCAACGGGGTCGATTTTGCTACATTTCGCTTGTGTGGATCCGTCAAGACTTAGTGGAGGGATTATTGCTTAGCGAGACCAGCCGGATCGCCAACCTTGACTTGAGAGTAGTTCACATAGCTATTTTTGGAGAAGTTTCTCCTCGTTACTCAGCGAGAGGCTTATCGGAGGCAGTTCGAGTGCCTCCAGCAAAGTTCCATGACTATTACCCAGTATGAGACTAGGTTCATCGACTTAGCTCACCATGCTCTCATTATACTCCCCACCGAGAGAGAGAGATGGAGAGGAGGTTTATTGACGGTCTTATCCAGCCGATTCGTCTTCAGATGGCTAGAGAGGCTGGGAGTGAGATTACTTTTCAGGAGGCGGCCAATGTGGCCCGTTGAGTTGAGATGGTTCTGTCACAGGGAGGCGGACATAGGTCAGACAAGAGGCCCCGTCATTCAGGCTGATTCAGTGGTACCTCATCCGGAGGTCGAGATTCGTATGGTAGAGGCCATCCTCCTAGGCCCTTTCAGTCAGCGCTCCAGGTTTCTCATGGTACTTCAGGTGGTCATGGTCCCCAGATGCAGTATCCCGATCAGCAGTCCTACAGTGCACCACCTGCTCCTATCATTGCACCGCCGCTTTAGGGTTTTCGGGTGGTCATTCAGGCCGTTAGGGCCAGCAGCCTCAGTAGCCGAGGGCTGGTTACACTTGTGGTGATACGGGTCACATTGCCAGGTTTTTCCCTCGAGCACTGAGTAGCTCTCAACATTAGGGTTCTCGTGCTATGGTACAGGCACCAGGTGTTCCACAGCCCGCCAAGCCAGCTAGAGGTGGGGGTAGAGTTGGAGGTAGAGGTACTAGAGGTGGAGCTCAAGCCACCAGAGGTGGAGGCTAGCCAGCTGCAGGCCGTCCCAAAGATATAGTTCAGGGTGGTGGGGCCTAGCCCCGATGTTACGCCCTTCCAGCCAGGCCCGAGGCTGAGGCTCCAGATGCAGTCATTACATGTACTATTCTGGTTTGTGATAAAGATGCTTCAGTGCTATTTGATCCAGGGTCTACCTACTCGTATGTGTCATCTTATTTTGCATCGTATCTGGTCATGCCTAGTGATTCATTAAGTATTCTTGTTTATGTGTCTATACCGGTGGGTGATTCTATTGTGGTAGATCGAGTTCATCGTTCTTGTATTGTGGTGATTGGGGGTCTTGAGACTCGTGTGGATTTGTTGCTTCTAGACATGGTCGATTTCGATGTTATATTGGGGATGGACTGGTTATCACCCTACCACGCTATCTTGGACTGTCATGCTAAGACGGTGACCTTAGCCTTACCAGATTCGCCCAGTTTAGAGTGGAGAGGGACTCCTGGTCATTCTACCCACATTGTAATCTCGTATGTGAAGGTTCGGTGTATGGTCGAGAAGGGATGTTTGGCCTATTTTGCATATGTCCGTGATCCTAGTTCTGAGGTCCCTTCTATTGATTCCGTGCCCATTTTTGAGTGTTTCCTGATGTTTTCCCTTCAGACCTACCGCGTATGCCACCCTACAGGGATATTGACTTTTGCATTGATTTGACTCCGGGTACTCAGCCCATTTCTATCCCGCCGTATTATATGGCCCTGCCGGAGTTGAAAGAGTTGAAGGAACAGTTGCAAGACTTGCTTGAGAAGGGTTTCATTAGACCTAGTGTTTCGCCTTGGGGTGCGCCGGTGTTGTCTGTTAAGAAGAAGGACGGATCGATGAGAATGTGTATTGATTACCGGCAATTGAACAATGTTACAATCAAGAATAAGTATCCATTGCTGAGGATCGATGATTTGTTTGATCAGCTTCAGGGTGCCAATGTGTTTTCAAAGATTGATTTGAGATCTGGCTACCATCAGTTGAGGATTAGGGCATCCGATGTCCCTAAGACAGCTTTCCGCACTCGGTACGGGGATTATGGGTTCCTGGTCATGTCATTTGGATTGACCAATGCCCCAACAACTTTTATGGATTTGATGAAACGAGTGTTCAGGCCTTATTTGGACTCGTTCGTGCTAGTCTTCATTGATGATATTTTGATATATTCCCGCAGCCGGAAGGAGCACGAGCAACATCTTAGAGTGGTTCTTCAGACCTTGAGGGATAGTCAGTTATATGCTAAGTTCTCGAAGTGTGAGTTCTGGTTGAGTTCAGTTGCATTTCTGGGTCATGTTGTATCAGCAAAGGGTATTCAGGTTGATCCGAAGAAGATTGAGGCAGTCAAGAACTTGCCTAGACCAGCATCAGCTATAGAGATTCAGAGTTTCTTGGGATTGGCAGGCTACTACCGTCGGTTCGTGGAGGGGTTCTCATCTATCGTAGCCCCGATGACTAGGTTGACCCTGAAGGGTGCCCAGTTCAGATGGTCGGACGAGTGTGAGGCGAGCTATCAGAAGCTCAATACAGCTCTGTCTACGGCATCAGTGTTGGTTTTGCCCACAGGTTCAGGGCCTTATACAGTTTATTGTGATGCATCTCGTATTGGGCTTGGTGCAGTGTTGATGCAGGATGGCAAGGTCATTGCCTATGCTTCGCGGTAGTTGAAGATTCATGAGAAGAACTATCCGATTCATGACTTGGAGTTGGCAGCCATTGTAAACGCATTGAAGATTTGGAGGCATTATCTGTATGGCGTGGCATGTGAGGTGTTCACGGATCACAAGAGTCTTCAGTATTTGTTCAAGCAAAAGGAGTTGAATTTGAGACAAAGGAGGTGGTTGGAGTTGTTGAAAGATTACGATATCACTATCTTATATCACCCGGGAAAGGCCAATGTGGTGGCCGATACGTTGAGTAGGAAGTCAGCAAGTATGGACAGTTTTGCTTATATTCCGGTCGGTAAGAGACCGCTTGCTTTGGACGTTCAGGCTTTGGCCAATCAGTTTGTGAGGTTGGATATTTCTGAGCTTAGTCGTGTATTGGCCTGCACGGTCGCTCGTTCTTCTTTATTGGAGCATATCCGTGATCGACAGTATGATGATCCCCATTTATGTGTCCTTAGAGATACGGTGCAGCGCAAAGGTGCCAAGCAGGTTACCTTAGATGATGATGGAGTTTTGAGATTGTAGGGTCGAGTTTGTGTGCCTAATATGGATAGGCTCCGAGAGTTGATTTTAGAGGAGGCCCATAGCTCCCGGTACTCTATTCATTCGGGCGCCGCGAAGATGTATCAAGATTTGCGGCAGCATTATTGGTGGCGGAAAATGAAGAAGGATATCGTTGCATATGTAGCTTGGTGTTTGAATTGTCAGCAGGTTAAGTACGAGCATCAAAGACCTGGTGGTTTATTTCAGAGGATTGAGATTCCCGAGTGGAAGTGGGAGCAGATCACTATGGATTTCGTTGTTGGACTCCCGCAGACTCGGAGGAAGTTCGACGTAGTATGGGTCATTATTGATAGGCTGACCAAGTCAGCACATTTCATTCCTGTGGCAGTCCTATTCATCCGAGAGGTTAGCTGAGATCTATATCCGGGAGATTGTTCGTCCTCATGGTGTGCCTGTATCTATCATTTCGGACCGAAGTACGCAGTTTACCTCGCATTTTTGGAGAGCAGTTCAGCGAGAGTTGGGCACCCAGGTTGAGTTGAGTTGATTTCATCCTCAAACAGACGGGCAATCCGAGCAGCCTATTCAGATTTTGGAGGATATGCTCCGAGCTTGTGTCATTGACTTTGGAGGCTCGTGGGATCAGTTTTTGCCTTTAGCAGAGTTTGCCTACAATAACAGTTACCAGTCGAGTATCCAGATGGCTTCTTATGAGGCTTTATATGGTAGGCGGTGTCGATCTCCGGTTGGATGGTTTGAGCCAGGAGAGGCTCGATTGTTGGGTACGGATCTGGTTCAGGATGCCTTGGACAAGGTCAGGATTATTCAGGATAGGCTTCGTAGCTCAGTCCAGGCAAAAGAGTTATGCCGACCGCAAGGTTCGAGATTTGGCATTCATGGTAGGTGAGTGGGTATTGCTTCGAGAGTCGCCTATGAAGGGCGTGATGAGATTTGGGAATAAGGGCAAGCTTAGCCCTAGGTTCATTGGCCCATTTGAGATTCTTGATCGAGTGAGAGAGGTGGCTTATAGACTTGCATTGCCGCCAAGCTTATCAGCCGTGCATCCAGTGTTTTATGTGTCCATGCTTCGGAAATATCACGGCGATCCATCCCACGTGTTAGATTTCAGCACTGTCCAGTTGGACAAGGACTTGTCTTACGAGGAGGAGCAGTAGCTATTCTAGACCGGCAGGTTCGTCAACTGAGATCGAAGAGTTTTCCTTCTGTTTGTGTTCAGTGGAGAGGTCAGCCCACTGAGGCATCGACTTGGGAGTCCGAGTCCGATATGCGGAGCCGTTATCAGGTGCTTCCTTCTTATGTCCGTTCGAGGACGAACGATTGTTTTAGAGGTGGAGAATGTGATGACCCTTTTGGGTCATCACTTGTTTTATAACGAAATTTCCATGTTCTAAGGCCTAAAAACCTCCCTTTTTACCCCACCTTGATTTACGTGCGTGGTCCTGACCTATATTCGAAAAGCCTTCCATGTGAAAATATGAGAAATAGAAGTTTTAGAGTTAAAACTTTGATTATGGTTGACATTGGTCAACATTCTTAGAAAATGGACCCGGATCCGTGTAAAGACGATCCCGGAAGGTCCGCAGTAAAATATGGGACTTGGGCGTATGCTCGAAAATGAATTCCGAGGTCCCAAGCCTTAGAAATCAGTTTTTGAAAGAAATTGTTTTACTGAATTTTCTAAGGAATAAAGAAAAGAATTAATGTTTGAAACCATTGTTATCGGGCCTGTATTTTGGTTTCGGAACCCGGTACAAACTTGTTATAGTATTTGAAAGATAACTGTGAAATTTGGTAAAAAACGGAGTTTATTTGACGCGAGTTGGACTTTCGGTAGAAGAGTTATGAACTTTGAGAGTTCTTTATGAAAATGTTGAGTTTTGAGGTTTAATTCATGATTTTACATGTTATTTTGATGATATGATAGCACGAGTAGGTCCATATGATATTTTTGAGTTAGTATGACATTTGGTTTGGAGCCCCCAGGGCTCAGGTGAGTTTCGAGATGTTTTTACACTGAGGAAAAAGTTGCAGATTCAGAGAAGTTGCAGGTCTCTGAAGCCAGGTCTCGCGGTCTGTGGTGGAAGCTTCGCGACCGCGGTGGGATTTGTGCGGTCTGCGATGGGCAAGGCCAAGCCTCCGCGGCCGCGCTCGATTTCTTGCAGTCCGCGGTGGAGCTCCGTAGCCGCAGTCCTTTTTATGCGGTCCGCGGAGAGGGTCTGGGAGGAGTATATTTAAACGGATTTTTCAGTTATTTTTCACTTTTCAAAACTCCAAAAAACATAAGAGGCGATTTTTCAAATAACCTTTCTTCTCTAAATCAATTGTAAGTCATTTTTAACTAGTTTTCTTCAATCATTAACATCTTTTAATATGATTCAACTTCAAATCAATTATTTTTATGGGGGAAATTGGGTGTTTTGGGTAGAACCTAGGTTTTTAAAAAAAAATGAGGATTTGGACCTCGATTTGAGGTCCGATTTAAAAACAAATTACATATTTGAGCTCGTGGGGGAATGGTAATCGGGTTTTGGTTCGAACCTCGGGTTTTGACCATGTGGGCCTGGGGGCGATTTTTGACTTTTTAGGTAAAACTTTGGAAAACTCATTTTCATGCATTTAAATTGATTCATCTAGCGTTTATTGATGTAATTAAGTAACTTGTGACTAGATTCGAGCGAATTGGCGGAGGAATCGAGGGGTAAAGCTATAATTGAAACTTGAATTGTGTTCGTTGCATCGAGGTAAGTATTCTAACCTTAGCTTGAGGGATTAGGAGTTGTGTCCTATTTGCTATTTGCTTTTTGTCGAGTACGATGTATAGGTATGGTGACGAGTATCTATACGTTGGTGTCAAGCATGACCGTGGGTCTTATATTGTGATTTTCATGATTTCGTTGTATTATTCATGCCTTGGTGAAGATTCCTAATTTTTGTATAAAGCTTGTGGAAAAAATTGTGATCTATGAACATTGAGGAGCGTTGGCTCAAGTTGTATAGTGAAATTGTGAAAGTATAAGTGACAATTGAACTTCTAGAGCATTGGCTCGAGTTGTGAAAGAATAAGTGATAATCGAACCTCTAGAGCATTGGCTCGAGTTGTGAAGTGAATTGTGAAGTAAAATTGAGAAAGAGTTATTAAATTGTTACCTTGCCGAGATATTGTTGCTTTGTTAATTATCTCCCTTGCCGGGATGTTGAGATTATTGATGTTGTTCCCTTGTCGGGATTTAATTGTTTAATTGTGTTCCCTTGCCGGGATTTTTATTATTATTTTGTTTGTTCCCTTGCCCCTTTGTTTGTGATTGTTGTTTGGGTGAGGAAGAGTGTTGAAGCACGAAGGATGATGCCGTGCATTGTTTGCTATTGTGAGGAAAGGGTCTAAAGCACGAATGGTGATGCCGTGCCGTACGATGTACCATTCCGTACCGATTTTCATTGATTATATGGTGAGGAAAGAGAGTAAAAGCACGAAGGGTGGTGCCATGCACATCTTTATTGTATGATTGATTTGGTGAGGATGAAAGTAAAAGCACGAAGGGTGATGCCATGCACACTTTTATTATTAAATTTCTTTGGAGAGGACGAGAGTAAAAGCACGAAGGGTACTGCCGTTGAAATTATTGATTTCTAATTCTTTGTTGATATTCGAGTTATGTGGTTTCTTTCCTTACTTGATGCTTTCTATTCAGAACTGTTATCTCCCCACAACATGTTTCCCCCTCCCACATTGACTGGTTATTTCTGTATTTCTTTTCCGTTGTATATATATATGAACTGCACAGGTTTATTTAGTAGTCTGGTCCTAGCCTTATCACTATTTTGCCGAGGTTAGGCGAGACACTTACCAGCACATGGGGTCGGTTGTGCTGATACTACACTCTGCACTATGTGCAGATCCAGGAGCAGCTTTCGGACAGTAGTTAGAGTGCTTCCTTCAACCCGGAGACCCAAGGTAGACCTGCATGCGTTCGCAGGCCCTGGCGTCTCCCTCTATCTCTATTTCCTGTTTCATTTCCTTTGTTCAGAAATAATGTATTGTATTTCTTCAGACCTTGTATGTAGTAACTCTTAAACAGTCTGTGACACTGTGACACCAGGTTTTGGGGCATTTGAGGTTTTTAAAAGTCGTAATAGACGTAGCCTTAAGATATATAATTGTTGACTTCCGCTTATTTATTTAAAATTCCGCTTTTATCATATTATCGGCTTGTGTTTATTAAAAGAGGCAAAAATGAAAGTGTAGCAAGTAGTTAAGGTTTGGCTTGCCTAGCTCCCATTAGTAGGCGCTATCACGACTCCCGAGGGTAGAAAATCCGGGCCGTGACACTTTTTGAGTGAGAGAGTTTTCCATTCCCGCGTAGTCCAGCGCCGGCGTGGTACGGGCTTCTATAGGATTTTTTAGATTGGGCAGAGCCAGCTCGACTAGTCTCTAATCACTATGTTGATAGATCGGTGGCAACCGAAGACACATACTTTTCACCTGCCCATTGGCGAGGCCACCATCACGCTTCAGGATGTTCAAGTTTTATATGGGCTGCCTGCTGATGGACTGGCCGTTGCAATGCCTCAGTATATGAGATCTATTACGCATGCTCAGTATTTGGACTTGCTGCAGCAATTTACTGGTTTCAGGCCACAGGGTGAGGATGCAGCTAGAGGGGGTAGTCACATTGCTGTGACAACTATCAGACAACATTTTGAGGTATTGCAACCCGACATCACCGGCGAGATAGAGGATCTACATATTCACCGGTACACGAGGTTGGCACTGCTCCTTCTTTTTAGGGGTGTCTTGTTCCCGAACACTTCGAGAAATCTAGTGAGTATGCGATTTCTACATCATCTTCAGCAGCTAGATGAGTTACCCTAGTACAGCTGGGGTGTTGCTATTCTCGCTTACCTATACAAGAGTATGTGCCGGGCTAGCATGGGCACCCAGAGCGACGTATGTGGTTTTCTGCCGCTTCTACAGGTGACAACATATTCGAATACTCTGTTCATTTCTTCCAATTCTATATAGTCAAAATGACTCTTAAAGTTTCTGTCGACCTTGTATGTTAGGTTTGGGCCTGGGAGCGGATCTTGCCATTGCAGCCAGCTCTACCACCATTACCTCTGGATGTAGCACCTCCGTTACTCCCTCTAGCTAGGAGGTGGATTCTCCGGCGGGGAAATTACTGAGCCATTGATGCTCATCATAATCTCCCCCTTGTCAGGGATGTGTTGGATATGCTGGAGGCTGCACATGTAAATATATACCTAAATTTACTTGTTATAAATTCACTTGTGTTGCGCATACTCACTTTTATGTTATTATTTGATAGTTCATCTGGATGCCTTACAACGACGAGTTGATAGCTGGCCTGCCCGATTATTACTTGGTCGACCGACTGCTTTGGAGTACTTTCGTCCTGCTGATGTGCCACGATGTTGTGGAGCATCATGCCACAAAGCGGGTACTTCGCTAGTTTGACCATCCGTAGACTATACCGAGGGAGCCTGCATGGATGGCTACACATTATCATCGGGATGATCGTTCGAGGGTGGACGACACATTTGTAGCATGGCTAGAGGCGCAGGTCCATATTTGGGAGCAGCGAGAGGACCTGATTCCGCCACCACCTTCACAAATCCAGACGGCGACTATTGATATGTATACGTCATGGTACCGCCGTCACACCTGACTGATGATCGGGAACCCCATTCATCAAGCTGGCGGTCGGTTTAGACCATACTCCTAGAGGCATGAGGCACTGGTATGTTTTTGTTGGAACCCATACTTATAACTGTGATATAGCGCTATATAATTAATATTGAAAATGTTGTGCAGGCTATTGGTCATCATATGGTCTACCGGTTGGGACAGGAGATGAAACAGCATGCCGACAATCCTACAGTCGTTGAGTATGCCCGGCAAGTGGTAGAGCTGGCTCTCCGGACACTGCAGTGAGCCAGAGAGGATGCGAGGTTAGATCACGCTGCTATGTATGTGGCGCCAGAGCAGCACCTTCGGGGTAGGCCTATCGCATGAGGCAGGGGTCAGGCACGAGCCAAGGTTGCCCCATGAGCCAGGGCTGCCCCACGGGGTCGTGGGGGTAGGCGAGGAGGTGGTCCCCAACAAGGGGGCGTTGAGGCACCTAATGAGGATCTTGGATATGATCAGCCGGGTTATTTCCCTCAGCTAGACGAGCCTTCCAGCAGCATGCTATCGTACAACCTTCAGCTGGATCTGCCAGCATTGCAGGTCACCCCGTCAGATCCATTGTTGATCACAGGTACATTCGACGGAGATGTAGACTATTCAGACCCATCTACCGCAGCTGAGGATCAGCCGACCCGAGACGTGGATGACGGGCACAGGTTGAGTTTTGGCTCATCCCTAGCGGTTGATGCAGATCTATCACAGGCGCAGGTATATTTGTATTACTGTTAAATTTTAATTTGTTCTTTTTCCTTAATGATTTGCCATAAATTAATTTTTAATTTTCTTATTAAGGCTTCATCCCAGTCCATCACGGAGCCTACTGTATGCGATCATGAGGACACCACAAATGCTTGTACTCAGGAGCCCGACGAGACCATGGTGAGAAAATGTTTTTGACTTAACACACACATTACTAACATACATTTTCATATGCTAAGCTTAGTAATTGTTTTGTAGGTTGCTGACGGACCGACGACCCCTTCTACCGATCCTGCCAGCTGTATTGACGATCATGCTGCTGTGCATCCTCACATAAAGAGGCGACGTGATGAGGATGGTCCTAATAGTGTACCCGAGCGACAAGGGATGCGCCTCAGGCCAGCGGCTGCATTGAAGCACACAGGCTGTGAGACTCATTGATTTTTTTGTTTGTATATTATGTAAATAATGGCAAGAATTGTATTTTAATAGCAATTTTATTTTAACACAATTTGAACAACAATTTTATTTTAACAGTACAACACAAACACAAACATAGCAAACCTAACATAACATAAATTCAGTACAACTAATGAAAATACATGATAAGGAGGGAAACATAAAGATACACTACTACGCTCAACACGTACATGTCATTATTTAGTCACGACCGCCTAGTATTCTCTGCTCCAACCACTTGAGTTGGTCTTCCAGCTTATTTTTTTCTTCTTTCACCTCCTTGAGTTTTGCTTTCAACTCCACAACTTATTGTTTGTATTGTCGCTCTCTTTCCCACTGCTTCAAACACAAACTATGAAGAGAATACAACTTGTCTTTGTAGTATTCCATCTCACAGGGTTCATCAATCCATACCTCATAATTGCAAATAGGTTCGTCGGGTTGCCTATAAAACTTGTTCATACACACCCAGTAGCGACGTCCAGCTTCTTCCCAACAATCATGCATCATGCATTTTTTGCCACACTCGCACCTTGGGACATAAAGGGGTTGTTGAAATATTTGCTATTACTTATTGTTAAGCGCAGAAAATAACTAGAATGCGCCCGTTATTCATAGGCAAGATTTCACAAAAAACGTAGTACTATACCGCGCTATACATATTAAATTTTTCTGAAACGAAATAGCTTTTGCGCAGTCGGTTCAGCTTTTTTCAGACCGACAAGACAACACATAAAATATAGTATTGTACCTTGCTATACATATTCAATTTTTACTGAAACAAAATAGCTTTTGCGCAGTCGGTTCAACTTTTCAGACCGACAAGACAACACACAAAACGTAGTATTGTACTGCGCTATACATATTCAATTTTTCTGAAATAAAACAGCTCTTGCGCAGTCAGTTCAGCTTTTTAGACCGACAAGATAACACACAAAATGTAGTATTGTACTGCACTCTATATGTATTCAATTTTTCTGAAACGAAACAGTTTTGCGCATTCGGTTCAGCTTTTCAGACCGACAAGACAACACACAAAATGTAGTATTGTACCGCGCAATACATATTCAATTTTTTTGAAATGAAACAACAATGTCTTGATTTTTCCTTTATTATCTTTTATTTTCATGTATGTTGCTTTAGTTATGGTTGTTGTGCATTTATCTCTTCGAATATTATATTATGAAATTTCAATCTTCAGATTGGTCTTCTTTACTAACACCAATAAGTTGAATGTTGGACTACCATATCATCATCCCAATTCAAAAGGTCATGTTAAAAAATAAGATGTAACAAGATTGTGAAACATAATTTTATTTTATAGATATTGCAACATACACAAGTATAGACACTAATTACAAAAACCATTACGAAAACAAAACACTAGGTGTATCCTTGATAGTTGGGTACATTCGACGAACTTGCACCAGGATTACCACCGCCACCCACACCAGCTGAAGGACATTTACGACGGTCGTGTCCTATTTGCGAGCATATGCTACATTTATGGTCATAAACGGTATCACCAACATCCATTTGGTTCTGTATACGCGTTTTCTTTTGCACTTGCAGCTTGTGCAAATAGTCCTTATTATACACCATTTTAAAAGGTTTCGGCGGCCAATAATGCTCAACACCCAATGGTTGCAACTACCCACTATATGTGTCTATGTATGCAGCAACACTGTATTGCCTATCAATATAGTTGGTTGCCCCTAAATCAATTTGTTAAAAGCACTTCAAGGCATGCGCGCACAACATGTGGTAGATGGTCCATTTCCCACATGAAAACAACCTGTTGGCTTCATTCACCGTCTGTAGATTATTCCCCTGGTGTCCGCGGATAGCAGTGCAAACTTCAAAAATACCCCGGTCGTGATCATACTATAAAAATGAATGTCAATGTGCTCGCCTCCTGTACTTCTCAAATCTTCTCATTGGTATTGACATAAATTGAACACCCCTATCCATCTATTCCGATGCAGCTCTATGCCTTTCAACAAACCTCTCTGCAATCTGTTTGAATGTCATCCGGACCATGGCAGTGACAGGCAATCCACGTGCAGACTTCAACAAGTCGTTGAATGACTCCGACACATTTGTAGTCAGGGCTCCCCATCGTATACCACCATCAGCATGCAATGTCCACATGTAAAGCTCATGTCCCATCAGCCAAGTATAGGGATCTAATTGCCAGATCGTTTCCACGCGCCTCGTGAATTTGCACTGGTGGTGCTCAGTTGCAGCCATCCACATTAAATCATGCAAGGCCTTGTCGTGATATTTCTTCTGAAAATTGGCCTTCAGGTGCCTCACACAGTAATAGTGGTATGCATAGGGTTCATGTCATTCAAGCAAATGCCATACAAAACTTAAAATACCACCATGTCGATCAGATATTAGACAAATACCTGAATGCTGTTTGATAACGTGCTGCTTCAAGTGGTTCAAAAAAGTGTCCACATCTCTTCGCTTTCATTGGCACAAATGGAAAAAGCTAGTGGAAATATTTGTCCGTTAGCATCTACTACAACTGCAATCAAAAGCTTAATATCATACTTTCCATAGACATGAGTACCGTTTATGAAAATTACAGGACTACAATGCACAAAACCATCAATTGCTGGTTTAAATAACCAGAACACATAGTTGAAAATATATTCGGGTCTGTGCGGACTCCGCTCATGCCTCCATTAAACAACAGTCCCGGGGTTAAAGTATTGCAGTACGGTCATGTACCTGGGCAGAGATGAAATGACTTATCCCAGTCACCATAAATAATTTCAAAGGCACGTTTGCGCCCAAGATATGCCTCTTTTGGTTATACCCATACTCATGGTGGACGGCTGTAATACACTCTTTAATCTTGAACCAAATGGACACTTCCAAGTATGGAATCAAGACAAGAGATATCAAGTCTACATCCAGGTTGAAGTGATTCTCATTGAATGTATCCATTTCACATCTGTGGGTGCTAATATATTTACCCACTTTCCATAACCCTGATTTCTTCTTGCTAGCACGCAACATCCAGTGACAACCCATAAAGTCTCTATGGCATACAGCCTTGTATACCTCCGTAGTTGACTCCCTTACCGTCATCTCACGGCACTCTCTTACGCTGTAGATTTTTACAGCCTTGATTAGGCGAGCTTTATCGGGGAAATACATGCCCATTGTCAGCACCACTAGTCTAGACTCATCCCACATTGCTGACCGAAATTCATCAGCATCCCTTGTGAGGGCATCCACGTCCGGCATACTTGGCAAATTATCAAGGTAGGGAATATTCCGCTCATAAAGCGGCACGTGGGACTCGTACACTCTTAGACTAATGGGAGGTGGAGGAGCATGCTCCCTCGTAAGCTCAGGTTCGACATTCACTTCCTCCTCATCTTCACCCTCATCAGGGAAGGGTATGTCATCTCCAGACTCATCGGTATTGTTATCATAATCACTATCATTTTCCTAACTCTGCACATCTATCAAATCACGAGTCAATACGTCGTCTATGGGCAACTGTGTGAGGTTAGGAACATCAAGTTGCTCGTTTTCACTGCACAAAAAGAATAAAATGATAAGTTACTCAACTAGATAAATATTTTACATATAGCTATATCACTTTACTTACAATTCGTACTGTGTTGATGTTCCATGATGGACATTGTCTTGTTGGTGATGACTCTCGAATGGACCACCGTGGTCCAACACGTGAGAACTATGCATATTCCAACTAGGAGCGGGGTCATTACTTGTAAATTCATATCCGAACGGTATCCCCTATGAAAAATATGAGTGTTAATACAAATCCAATTCAAACATAAAATAAACATCCCTAGAGCGTAGAAAAATTGAAGTTTACCAGTCGTCTTGTGGATTATATAAAGTCGAAAAATTATTTCCTCGATGCTCATTCGTCGGTGGTAACAAGTCTAAATCAAGGCAAGCTCTTTCTATCAGGAATCTGTCCGGCAAAAACTGCTTCAGAATAACCACCCGATGACTGGGGGTTATCCCTATTATGCACACCCTCATTATTGAGAACATCTTCAACCTTGACGTATATTTCCAACAATTTTATTACAATAAATTCCCTGTATTCATTTGGAATCCGCAAAAAATCTCTAAGAGTTTCATCATCGTCGATGTTAAACTCAGAATAATAAGCAAACCCTTACAGAGTCACAGAATGCGAAAATCTACTGGTTACTTTAAGGTTCACCGAACCTTTCCTCACACTGATTTTTTTACGTAACAACGATACCAATTTATCGTACTCCATTGTAAGCGGCAATTTAACATGACACTGTGGAGGTGAATTATACCTCACAAAGTTATTCTCCATTACAACCCCATCCCCCCTCCCCCTCCCCCCAATATAATGAAGCCCTTATTTTTGGCTCTTCAGACATTATAAAAAAAAATGCTTGATAACAAGAAGAGAAGTATGAACGGAAGTTTGAAGGTAAGTTTTGAATGGATTTTCATAAAACTTAAAGCCTTTAAATAAGGCAAGTCTTAGCTCGGGGTGCAGAATTTTTTTTTGTAAAATGCAGTATAATACCGTGCTTTATGTATTTGGATTATTGTTATGTCAGTTATCCACAGAACACTTATTGGTGGGCCCAAAAATGAAGTAAAATACAGTATAATACTGCGCTTTAGTAAAACTTAGTATTATACTGCATTTTACATAAAAAATGAATTATTTATGTCAGTTATCCGCAGAACACTTATTGGTGGGCCCAAAAATAAAGTAAAACGCAGAATAATAATGCACTTTAGTAAAATGCAGTATTATACTATGATTTACATAAAAAACGAATTATTAAGTAAAACACAGTATTATACTGTGCTTTACGTTAATGGCTAAAATTCCGTTAACATAAAGTGGAGTATAATGCTACGTTTTAGGTATAAATGTAACTTTTTTTTTATAGCTGTAGAAACGTAATTAGAATCCAAAAAGTTGCCATTTTGGTTTCGGACTCCGTAAACCCATGGTCTCTTTGTAAAATTAGATATTTTATGTACTCCATCTGTTCACTTTTACTTGCCACGTTTTGACGTTTTACCCCCCTTAAGAAATAATAAATGAAGTGGATAATTTACCATGATACCCATATTAATTGATGCGTATTTTATTGGATTTGAGAAAATGATTTGAAATGAGTAATAAATACTGTGGGTATAACAAAAAAATAGTTGTCTCCTCTTGATATGCGTAAAGTGACAAGTACTCCAAAAAAGTTGAATGGTGCACTTAGTTGAATGTTAAGTTATTTACCAAGAGATATAAATATCAATTTCCACTAGATATATATTTTCCTCTTTTTTTAGTAGTGCACATATATACTAGAAAACCTAGATTCACTTCTGCGCCCACAGCACGGCGGCTGAGCAATTTGACAAATTAAACAAGGATCATCAAAGCCTTCATTCTTAATTATTATCTCCTATATCGCGATGAGGCCATCATTGTGAACTTGTCTCAATTCTGTTGTTTTTCGAAGATTACTATAATAAAATTACCCATTATGACAATTATGATGAAAGTTAGAAAATTTCTTCAACTACAATTAAACTTAAAAACAGAATTATCTCACCTAACAAGAGGTGGGCAAGAAATTCGAACCCTAATCAATCAGCTTGCGATACGTGGGACAATTATTTTACCCTTATCGGTTGATTTTCTTTTATAATAGTATTTGTTGGTTCACGTCTGACAATTGAAGCGGACAACTGAAGATCACTACTGTAATTTAAGGCTGGTTATTTTCAATCACTTTCCTGAATCCTGATCATCTCATTGCTTGCTTGTGCAAATGTCTGTCCTGAACTCTCTCTTATTGTCTGAATTAAACAGAGAGCCTCGTAGGATGCTCCTCTTGGAATCCAAGATGTGATTGCGATTAGATCATCTCACACACTTAAAAAAGGAGTTCAGAACCAAAATATGGTTCTTTTGGACTCAAAATATTTTTTTGAGTGAAAAAAAAATTACCATTCTATATAAAACGCGGTTATGAACCGCATTTTATCTTAACGGCCGTTTGGGACGTTAAGGTAAAATGCGGTAACAAACCATGATTTACCTGGCAGCTGATAAGACAAGTATATAAAGCGCAGTTCATTATCGCGTTTTACCTATTTTGTGGGCCCACCAATAACTCTTTTGCGCTTACACATAACAATAATTTAAATATGTAAAACGCTTTTTTAAACTGCGTTTACTTCCAAAAAATTTGGCCCCCTGGATTGGGCATTGTCTTATTTAAAGCTGTTAAGGGTTTTGAGAAAAATCATTTAGAAATACTCCAACTTTGTGATGAATTTTTCTTGTTGTTAAATTCTCAAGTTTTTTCATAACGTCTGAAGAGCGAAAAGTAAGAGTTTCATTATATTGGGGGGGGGGGATGAGGTTGTGGTGGCAAATAACTCAGTGAACTATAATTTATCTCCACAGAGTCATGTTAAGTTGCCACTCACAATAGAGTACGATAGACTGGTATCGTTGTTATGCAATAAAATGAGGTTGATCAAACGTTCGGTGAATCTTAAAATAACCGGAAGATATCTATATTTTGTGACTCCACAAGGGGTTGCTTATTACGCTGAGTTTAACATCGAGGATGATGAAACTCTCAGAGATTTTTTGGGGACTCCGGATGAATACCGGAAACTTATTTTGATAAAAATATTGAAAATCTACGTGAAAGTTGAAGACGTTCGCAATAATGATGTTGCTAAAAGCAGGGATAATCCTCAATCATCGTGTGGTTATTCTGGAGCAGTTTTAGCCCAACAAGTTCCGGCTGAAAGAGTTTGGCCGGATCTAAACTTATCTCCATGGGCGAACGAGGAGCGAGGAAATAATTTCTCTCCTACTTTACATAATCCACAAGATGACTAGTAAACTTCAATTTTCCTTTGTGTTACGATGTTTATTTTTGTTGTATTGAATTTGTATTAACACTCATATATTCCACAGGGGTACCGTCCAGATATGAATTTTACAAGTTATGAGGCCACGCCCAGTTGGAATATGCGTAGTTTTGGTGTGTTGGATCATTGTGGTTCATCCGGGAGTCATCACCAACAGGATAATATCCATCATGGAATGTCAACACATTACGACTTGTAAGTGAAGTGATATAGCTATATCTAAAGTATTTATCAACTTGAGTAGCTTATCATTGTACAGTGAAAACGAGCAATTTGATGGTCTTGACCGACTCAGTTGCCCGTAGATGACGTATTTACTCGGGAATTGGCAGATGCGCAGAGTCAGGAAGATAATAGTGATTATGACAACAATGCCGATGAGTTTGGAGATGACACACCCTTCCCTAACGAGGGTGATGAGGAGGAAGAAGTGAATGTCGAACCTGAGCTGACGATGGAGCATGATCCACCTCCCGTTATACCAAGAGTGTACGAGTCCCACGTGTCGTTTCATTCAAGGCATATTCCCTACCTTGATAATTTACCAAGTATACCGGATATGGATGTCCTCACAAGGGATCTTGACGAAATTTGGTCAGCAATGTGAGATGAGTCTAGACCAACGGTGCTGGCAAAGGGCATATTTTTCCCCGATAAAGCTCGCCTAAATAGGGCTTGTAAAATGTATAGCGTAAGAGAGTGCTGTGAGATGGTATGGGAGTCAAGTTCGGATGTATACAAGGCTGTTTGTCGTAGATGGTTTACGGATTGTCATTGGATGCTGCGTGCGAGCAAGAAGAAAATGGGGTTGTGGAAAGTGGGTAAATATATTGACACCCACAATTGTGAAATGGACACATTCAATGGAATCACTTCAACTTGGATATTGACTTGATTTCTGTTCAACTGATTCCACACATTGAAGCGTCCATTAGGTACAAGATAAAATAGTGTATTACATCTGTTCACTGGGAATATGGGTGTACTATTACAAAAAGAAAGGCATATTTCAGGCGCAAACGTGCATTCAAAATTGTTTATGGTGACTGAGATAAGTCATTTGCATCTCTACCCAGGTACATGGCCGCATGGAAACACTTTATCCCCGGGACTGTTGTTGAATGGAAGCTTGAGCAGAGTGCAGGAAGACCGGAATATATATTCAGATATGTGTTCTAGGCATTTAAACCAGCAATTGATGGTTTTGTGCATTGTCATCCGGTAATTTTCATAGACGGTACTCATGTCTATGAAAAGTATGATATTAAGCTGTTGATCGTTGTTGCAGTAGATGCCAATGGACAAATATTTATACTAGCCTTTGCCATCTATGCCAATGAAAGCGAAGAGACGTGGACGCTATTTTTGAACCACTTAAAGCAGCACGTTGTCAAACAACGTTCAGGTATTTGTCTAATATCTGATTGGCATTGTGGTATATTAAGTTTTGTAGAGCATTTGCTTGAATGGTAGGAACCCTATGCATACCATCGTTATTGTGTGAGGCTCCTGAAGGCCAATTTTAAGAAGAAATATCCCAACAAGGACTTGCATGATTTAATGTGGATGGCTGCAACTGATCACCAACATTGCAAATTCAGGAGGCACATGGAATCGATCCGGCAGTTAGATGAAAGAGTCTATCATTGGTTGATGCGACATGAGCTTCACAAGTGGACATTACATGCAGATGGTGGCAGACGATGGGGAACCCTGACTACAAATGTGTCTGAGTCTTTCAACGGGTTATTGAAGTCTGCACATGAATTGCCTGTCACTGCCATGGTCCGGATGACATTCAAACAGATGGCGGAGAGGTTTGTTGAAAGGCATAGAAGTGCATCGAAATTGATGGAGAGGGGTGTTGAATTTATGCCAATACTGATGAAAAGATTTGAGAAATACAGGAGGCGAGCACATTGGCATTAATATTTACAATATGATCACGACGGGGTGTTTTCAAAGTTCGCACCGCTATCCATCAATACCGGAGGAATAATATACACACCATAAATGAAGCCAAGAGATTCTGTTCATGATGGATCATCTACCGCATATCGTGCTCACATGCCATGAAGTGCTTTCAACAAACAGGTTTAGGGGCAACCAACTATGTTGATAGGCAATATAGTGTTGCTATATACTTAAACATATATAGTGGGCAGTTGCAGCAGTACTTGCTGAGCATTATTGGTTGCTGGAACCATTTAAAATGATGTATAACAAGGACTATTTGCGCAAGTTACAAGTGCAAAAGAGAACGCGTATACGGAACCAAATGGATGTTGGTGATACCGTTTATGCACGTAAATGTGGCATATGCTCGCAAACAGGATACGACCGTCGTAAATGTCCTTCAGCTGGTTTGGGTGGCGGTGGTAATCCAGCTCCTGGTGCAAGTTCATCTAATGTGCCAAACTATTAAGGATACAAATAATATTTTATTTTTTAGTAATGTTGTTTGTAATAAGTGCATGTAATTGTTTATGTTGCAAGATGTATCAAATAAAATTATGTTTTCACAGCCTTGTTACATCTTATTAATATTTAATATTTTTTCAATTGAGTAAATTAATGAATTTCTTCCTCTCGTTCGTGTAATCAAAAATAGTATTAGATTAAAAAACGGAAAATTTTTATGTTCACTTTCGAGTTTCACTCTAAAATTATTAAAAAACTACATTGTCATAGAAGTAAGATGTTTGATAAATAACTGAATATACATAGCGCGGTTAAATACTACGTTTTGTGTGTTGTCTTATCGATCTGAAAAGCTGCCCGACTGCGAAAAACTATTTTGTATCAGAATGAATTTTTAACACGCCAAACATAGCGCGGTTAAATACTACGTTTTGTGTGAATATATATAGCATAGTTAAATACTATGTTTTGTGTGTTGTCTTGTCGATCTGAAAAGCTGTTCGACTGCGAAAAATTGTTTTGTATCAGAAAGAATCTTTATCACGCCAAACATAGAGCGGTTAAATACTACGTTTTGTGTGAATATATATATTCGGTTAAATACTATGTTATGTATGTTATTTTGTCGGTCTGAAAAGTTGCCCTATTGCGAAAAGGCTGTTTTATATCAGAAAGAATCTTTAACACGCCAAGCATAGCACGATTAAAATATTTGCGTGAATATATATAGCGCGGTTAGATACTACATTTTGTGTGTTAACTTGCCTATAAATAACGAGCGCATTCTAGTTGTTTTCTCCGCTTAATCATAATAAATAGCAAAACTTTCCATAAAAGCAAGGTTTTTTTAGCTTTAACAAATGTATGAGCGCATGTATGTACCAATGTGCTAATGTGGCAAACGCTGTATGATGGCGGACTGTTGGGATGACAGTCAAGTTGGGCACAGATACTGAATGTGTGTGAACAAATTTGGAGGCAACAACGGAAATTTTTGCAACTTTGAGGTATGGCTTGATGAACCCTGTGAGAAGGAATGCTACAAAAAATCTTTGCACTATCTTCATGATTTGACCAAAAAATAGTGGAAATATGAACGAGAAATTGCGGAGTTGAAGGAGAAACTCAAAGAGGTGGAAGAAGAAAAACTAAGTTAGAAGAGAAATTTAAGTGGTTGGAGCAGAGAATACTAGGCGATGGTGACTAAACAATGACATGTACGTGTTGATTGTAGTACTTTATCTTTATATTTCCCATGTATGTATTTTTATTAGTTGTACTGCATTTAAATTATGTTAAGTTTCTATGTTTGTATTTGTGTTGTAGTGCTAAAATAAAGAAAAAAAAGGAAATAAAAACATAATGCGCATATTATGTAAGCATAAAAAATTATTGTTATTATTTACATAGTGTACATTAAATACAAAAAAAAGAAAATCAATGTGTCCCACAGTCTGTGTGCTTCAATGTAGCCGCTGGTCTGAGGCGCATCCCTTCCCGTCCGGATACGCTATCAGGATCATCCTCATCACGTTGCCTCTTTATATGAGGATACGCTGCAGCATGATCGTCAGTAGTGCTGGCAGGATCGGTAGAAGGGGTCGTCGGTCCATCAGCAACCTACAAAAGAATAAGTCAGCTCATTATATGAAAATATATATTAGTAATGTACGTGTTAAGTCAAAAAAAAATTCTTACCATGGTCTCGTCGGGCTCCTGCATATAAGCATCCAACGCATCCTACTCAGCATCGCACAAAGTGGCCTCCGTGACAGGCTGGGATGAAGCCTTAATAAGAAAATTATAAAGTTATTTATTGCGAATCAATGAGATAAAAACATATTTAAATTTAATAGTAATACAAACATACATGCGCCTATAAAAGATCCACACCACCAGTCGACGATGAGCCATAACTCAGCAGGCGCCCACGATCCACATCTCGGGTCGGTCGATCCTTAGCAGCGATCGATATGCCAAAAAAATCTGCTCCCAATAATGTCCGGTAATGCTCGTGCCCGTGATCAACAATGGATCTGATGGGATCATCTGCGATGCGGCTGGAGTGAACGCCAGCTGAAGGTTGTATGACGGCATGCTGCTGGGATGCTCGTCTGGCTAATGGAGGTCACCTGGCAGACCAGCTCCAACATCCTCATCAGGTGCTTGAACAGGTGCCTCAACGCCCCCTTGGTGGGGACCACCTCCTCGCCGGCCCCTACGACCCCGTGGGGTACTCCTGTCTCGTGGGATGTGATGACCCAAAAGGTCATCACTTTGGGTCATCACTTGTTTTAAAAGTGAATTCTGCATTCTGAGGCCTTAAAAACCTCTTTCAGCATTACCTCGATTTGCATGAGCAGTCCGGGCGCGTAGTTGGGAAGCCATTTTGTGAAAATCTATGAAATATAATAAATTTTGTATTTAAAATGAGTTTAAGTTGACTTCGGTCAATATTTTGGGTAAACGGACCGGACCCGTCATTGGACTGTTCCGAAGGGTCCGTAGGAAAATGTGGGACTTGGGCGTATGCCCGGAATCGAATTCCGAGGTCCCAAGCTCGAGAAATGAATTTTTTAAAGAAAATTATTTTTTGAAATTGTTTATGAGTTTTGGAAATGAAAAGTGTTTAAAACTTGATGGTATCGGGCCCGTATTTTGGTTCCGGCGCCTGGTACATGTCTTAAATGAGATTTAAGATAAGTCTGTGAAGTTTGGTAAGAAATAAACTTGAAACGACGTGAATCGGATCATTTTTGAGAAAAAATGGAAAATTTGAAGTTCTTAAGAAATTTCATGATTTTGATGCTAAATTCATAGTTGTTGATGTTATTTTAGTGATTTGAATGCACGAGCGAGTCCGTATGATGTTTTTAGGTTGGTGTGCATATTTGGTTTGGATCCCCGAGGGCTCGGGTGAATTTTGGATAGGCCACGGGGTGGATTTTTGGACTTAAGGAATTGCAGGCTTCAGCTGTTTCTGTGCAGGCCTGCAGGCTTCGCATTTGTGAAGCCTGGCTCGCAAATACGATATTGCAAATGCGAGGGTTATGTAGCAATTGCGAAAGTAGCCCAGGCCAGCCTATCTCGCAATTGCGAGTGTTTTAATCGCAAATGCGATCCCCCAGCTTGTGTCCAGTCATCGCAAATGCGACATGTTGGTTGCATTTCCCAGCTCGGAAATGCGAGCCCATTTTCGCAAATGCAAACTTAGTAGAAATTTGGGTTCGCAATACAATTCCCATATCTGCAACCTGCAATTTTATAACTTAGCCGAAAATCTCTCATTTTTCACACTCTTTCAAAATCAAAATACTCTTGGGTGATTTTTCAAAGACAACCCTTCTTCCAAATCGATTGTAAGTCAATTTTAACTCATTTTCTTCATTCATTAGAATCTTTTCACATAATTTCAACTCAAAATCAATGATTTTCATGGGGGAAATTGGGTGTTTTAGGTAGAACCTAAGTTTTTCAAAAATTGGGGATTTGGACCTTAATTTGAGGTCCGATTTCGAAACAAATTATATATTTGGGTTCGTGGGGGAATGGGTAATCGGGTTTTGGTTTGAACCTCGAGTTTTGACCATGTGGGCCCGGGAGCAATTTTTGACTTTTTGGGTAAAACTTTAGAAAACTCGTTTTCATGCATTAGAATTGATTCATTTAGCATTTATTGATGTATTTAAGTAACTTGTGGCTAGATACGAGCAAATTGGTGGTGGAATCAAGAGGTAAAGCGATAGTAGAGGCTTGAATTGTGTTCGTCGCATCGAGGTAAGTGTTTGGTCTAACCTTAGCTTGAGGGATTAGAAGTCGAGTCCTATTTGCTATGTGGCATTTGTCGAGTACGACGTATAGGCATGGTGACAAGTATCTATACGTTGGTGTCAAGCATGCCCGCGAGTCTTATATTGTGAATATTATGGCTTCGTTGTATTATTCATGATTTGATGATGATTTCTATTGTTGGGCAAAGTTTGTGGAAGTAATTGAGACACTTGAACATTGAGGAGCATTGGTTCAAGTTGTACAATGAAATGTGAAAGTATAAGTGGAAATTGAACCTTTTAGAGCATTGGCTCAAAGTGGTGAAGTGAGTTGTGAAGTAAAAGTGAAAAAGAGAAGAGAATCATTATATTATATCCCTTGCCGGGATATTGTTTCTTTTCATGTTATCTCCCTTGCTGGGATGTTGATGTTTCTTTTGATGTTATTCCCTTGTCGGGACTTGATTGTTGAACTATTGTTCCTTTGTCGGGATTCTTATCGTAATTTTATTTATTCCCATTGTGATTGTTGTTTCGGTGAGGAAGAGTGTTAAAGCACAAAGGGTGATGCCGTGTATTATTTTGGTAAGAGAGTGTTAAAGCACGAAGGGTGATGCCGTGTATGATTTTTGAGGAAAGAGTGTAAAGCACGAAGGGTGATGCCGTGCACCATTCCGTGCCGATTATATTGATCATATGGTGAGGCCGATAGTAAAAGCATGAAGGGTGATGTCGTGCACATTTTCATTACTTGATTACTTTGGTAAGGACGAGAGTAAAAGCAAGAAGGGTGATGCCGTGTACTTATTGATTTCTGATTCTTTGTTGATATCTGAGATATGTTGTTTCTTGCAATTTCCTACTGTCTTGCTATTCTAAATTGATAGTTCCCCCGCAGCATGTTACCCCTCCCATACTTGATCGTATATTTCTGTTCTTCTTTTCTGCGGTATATAGTTAAATTGCACAGGTTTATTTGGTAGTCTGGTCCTAACCTCGTTACTACTTTGTCGAGGTTAGGCTAGGCACTTACCAGCACATGAGGTCGGTTGTGCTGATACTACACTCTGCACTATGTGCAGATCCTGGAGCAGCAACATTTGGACCGTAGATTGGGTGGCTGCCTTCAGTCCATGCGGAGATCCAGGGTAGACCTGTAGGCATCTGTAGGCCCTGGTGTCTCGCTCTATCCCTTTATTCCTGTTTCATTTCCTTAATTTAGAAACAATGTATTGTTTGTTTTCAGACTTTGTATGTAGCATTCTTAGATTGTCTTTGTTACTGTGACACCAGTTCTGGGTGGTCGAGGTTCAAACAGTTGTATTAGACATATATATTCAGATAATTTACTGCATTTCTTCCGCTTATTGAAATTTTCCGCTGTCCACATGCTTTGGCTTTATAATTGTTAAAGAGTATAAAATGGATAAAGAAGCAATTTGTTCAAATAATTGGCTTGCCTAGCTCACATAAGTAGGTGCCATCACGACTCCCGAGGGTGAGAAATCTGGGCCGTGACAAGTTGGTATTAGAGTTCTAGGTTACATGGGTCTCACAGTTCACAGACAAGCTTAGTAGAGTCTGAGGGATCGGTATGGAGACGTTTGTACTTATCCCCCAGAGACTATAGAGTTAGGAAAAACTTCACATTTATTCTTTCCTGTCGTGCGGTTTGGTTTCTCAATGCTAATTGAATTTCTACTCTGTTCTTTCGTAGATGGAGAGAACACACGCTTCCTCATCCATTGACCAGCAACCTGAGCCCCCAGCAGCAGCTCCCACGATGGGTAGAGGGCAAGGCCGAGGCCGTGCTAGAGGCCGAGGTAGGGGCAGAGGTCAACCCAGAGCAGCAACACTAGCGGCGGAGCCTCAAGTTGACTTTGATGATGAGGTTCCGGCCCAGACAGTTCCAGTGGGCCCATCTTAGGTCCTAGAGGGGTTTATTGCTACCCCCGTACTCTACGATGCTCTGGTCCGTCTAGTGGGCCTTATGGAGAGTGTCACTCAGGCAGGCTTGCTTCCTGTAGCACCAGCCGTCTCTCAGGCTGGAGGAGGAGCCCAAACTCTTGCTACTCGCACTCTGGAGCAGGTAGCTCCCCAATTCCAGACTCCAGCAGTTCAGCCAGTTGGAGTTGTTCAGCCGGGTGTGGTAGCTCAGACTGGTGATGGAGCAGCTATGTCTACCGATGCTTTGTGGAGGTTGGACAGGTTCACCAAGCTCTTCCCTACTACTTTCAGCGGTGCATCTTCTGAGGATTCCCAGGACTATCTAGACAACTATCATGAGGTTCTCATCGGAGCAGTTTACTCAGCCGTATCACCAGCTTTGACTTGGGAGCAGTTTACTCAGCTATTTCTGGAGAAGTTTCTCCCTATTACTCAAAAAGAGATCTATCGGAGGCAGTTTGAGTGTCTCCAGCAGGGTTCCATGACAGTTACTCAGTATGAGACCAGATTCATCGACTTGGCCCGTCATGCTCTTACCATACTTCCCACCGAGAGAGAGAGAGAGAGAGAGAGAGAGAGAGAGAGAGAGGGTAAGGAGGTTCATTGAGGGACTTATTCAGCCGATTCGACTTTAGATGGCCAGGGAGACTGGGAGTGAGATTTCTTTCCAGGAGGCGGCCAATATGGCTAGGAGAGTTGAGATGGTTCTATCGCAGGGAGGTGGTCAGGGGTCTGACAAGAGGCCTCATCATTCAGGCCGATTCAGTGGTACCTCGTCTAGAGGCAGAGATTCGTATGGTAGAGTCCATCCTCCTAGGCCTTTCCAGTCAGCGCTTCAGGTTTCTCACGGTGCTTCAGGTCTTCGTGGTTCCCATATACAGTATTTTGATCAGCAGTCCTGTAGTGTACCACTAGCTCCTATCAGTGCACCGCCACTTCAGAGTTTTCGGGATGGTCATTCAGGTCGTCAGGGTCAGCAGCCGAGGACTTGTTACACTTGTGGTGATATGGATCACATTGCTAGGTTTTGCCCTTGAGCATCGAGCAACTCTCAGCATCAGGGTTCCCGTGCCATGGTTCAGGCACCGAGTGTTCCGCAGCCTGCTTAGCCAGCTAGAGGTGGGAATAGAGGTGCTAGAGGTGGAGGTAGAGGTATTAGAGTTGGAGCTTAGGCCGCTAGAGGTGGAGGCCAGCCAGCAGCAGGCCGTCCTAGAGATGTAGTTGAGGGTGGTGGGGCCCAGCCCCGATGCTATGCCCTTCCAGCCAGGCCTGAGGCTAAGGCTTCCGATGCGGTTATCACAGGTACTGTTCTGGTTTGTAGCAGAGATGCTTCAGTTTTATTTTATCCGGGATCTACATACTCCTATGTGTCATCTTATTTTGCACCGTATCTGGTCATGCCTAGTGATTCTTTGAGTGCTCCTGTTTATGTGTCTACATTGGTGGGTGATTCTATTGTGGTAGATCGAGTCCATTATTCTTGTATAATTGTGATTGGGGGTCTTGAGACTCGTGTAGATTTGCTTCTTTTGGACATGGTTGATTTCGATGTCATATTGGGGATGGACTGGTTATCACCTTATCACGCTATCTTGGACTGCTATGCCAAAACTGTGACCTTAACCTTACCGGGTTTACCTCATATAGAGTGGAGAGGGACTCCTGGTCATTCTACCCGCAGTGTTATCTCTTATATGAAGGCTCGGCATATGGTCGAGAAGGTGTGACGACCCGGTCGGTCATGTTAAGAATTAACGCCCCGATCCCCTATTAACTGCTTTTCCCAAGTTTATTTCTGCTATTTTGATTTGCCGGGATTTCGATTTTAAGTTTCGGAGAGTTTTGGGATACTTAGTCCCTAAATGAGAACTTAAGTGTTGAAAAGTTAACCGTAGTTAGAACAGTGTGAAGACCACCTCGGAATGGAAATCTGATGGTTCCGTTAGCTCAGTTAGATGATTTAAGGCTTAGGGGCATGTTCGGATTGTGTTTTGGAGGTCCGTAGCTAATTTAGGCTTGAAATGCCGAAAGTTGAATTTTTGAAGTTTCTGGTTCGATAGTGAGATTTTGATCCGAGGGTCATAATAGAATTTTGAGAGTTGCAGTAGTTCTGTTATGTTATTTGGGATGTGTGTGCAAAATTTCAGGTCATTCGGAGGTGGTTTGGTTGGGTTTTTGATCAAAAGCGTGATTCAGAAGATTTTGGAAGAGTTAGGCTTGAATCTGATATGTTTTGGTTGAATTGATGTTGTTTGAGGTGTTTTGAAGATTCGTACAAGTTAGAATAAGGTTTTAGGATATGTTGGTGCCTTTGGTTGAGGTCCCGGGGGCCTCGGGTGTGTTTCGGATGCTCAACGGATCATTTTAAGTTGTTAAAAAGTTGCAGATTTTGTTCAGCTGTTGTAAAGGAATTTTACCCTTCGCGTTCGCGAGTGGAACCTCGTGTTCGTGAAGAGTCATTTGAGGAAGGCAAATATTAAGCCTTTGCGTTCGCGATGGGAGATCCGCGTTCGCGAAGGGCTGGATACTTGTGAATCGCATTCGCGACCGGGCTTCGCGTTCGCGAAGGAGGAAATTTGGCCCAATAGAATTTACTCATCGCGTTCGCGAAGGTTTGACGAGTAAAGCATTGCGTTCACGAGGGCCTTGTCGCATAAGAGAACTTTTGGTCAACGACATTTTTGTGCTTCACGAACGCGAGGCTTTGACCGTGTTTGCGAAGAAGGAATTAAATGCCTGGGCAGAATATTTTAAAAGGTTTATTTCGCGAAATTTAGCATATGTTCGTCCATTGTTAGGCGTTTTTGAAGAGGGTTGAAGAGGGATTCAAGGGGAATCACTTGGAGGTAATATTTTTGACTTCATAACTCGTTTTTATGTGATTAAAGACCTAATTAGTGGTATGAAATTTGGGAAAAAATGGGTAATTAGGCTTGAGTTTAAGAGGCCTTTAAATGAGGATTTGAGGGGTCATTTGAACTCCGATTTTAGTATTCTTATTATGTATAGACTCGTGAGAGTACGAGGTTTCTGAAAATATAAATATTACTTGATTCCGAGACGTGGGCCCGAGGGGCATTTTGATCATTTTACCTAATTTCGCGTATTAGCTTAGAATTTAATTATAGAATCAGTTACTTGAAGTGTTATTTACATTATGAAATTGAATTGAATAGATTTGGGATATGTGGAGTCGAGTACTCATGGCAAGAGCGTGGTTTCAGATTGATTTTTGAGCCGGTTCGAGGTAAGTGACTTGTCTAACCTTGTGTGGGGGATCTTTCCCTTAGGATTGATATATTTGGTAATTGAAATGCCTTGTACATGAGGTGACGAGTACGTACTTATGCAAATTGTTGGAAATTTTCTTTAAGTACTTATCAGTATGTTCCTTCTCCTACTTTTATTACTTGTACTATTAAGCCCGTTATTAGCTTAGGAAAGCATGTCTAAGTGATTTAATTGCTTTAATTGTTCAATCTATTTACCTGAACTCTGTGCAGCATGCTAGGCTAGAATTATTTGTTGCCTTAATATGAAATTTCCCTTCTCTGGATATTTTCTTGCTGCTGATGTGTATTCACATTGGGACTACGGATATGGGATTCTGGTAGCTCTTCCTTGTCTGTTTACTTTGGACTTCGGGTTAGAATCCCGATAGATCCCCCTGCACATTTACTTTGGGACTGCGGGTTAGATTCCCGATAGATCCCCCTGCACAGTTATATGAAACTACGGGAATGCACCCGGTAGATTCCCCCAGTACTAGGTATTTACATTTGAGACTACGGATCGGGATTCCGGTAAATCCACGCGCATTGATAGTTGGACTACGGGACGGGATCCCGGGAGATCCTTCGGAGTGTATATATGATGGACTATAGGACAGTATTCCGGGAGATCCACTGGACAGTTGTAATTGGGACTACCGGACAGTATCCTGGAAGGTGCCCCGATTGTTATCTCTATGTTGAGCTGTATTTCTTTCCGTGGCTTATTTTATCTCTGTTCTAGTTGTTGTTGTTCTGTTAATTCTCTGTTCTTTCTTACTATTTCACTTATTTATACTGTTTTAACCTCAGTAGGGCCCTGACCTTCCTCGTCACTACTTGACCGAGGTTAGGCTTGGCACTTACTGAGTACCACTGTGGTGTACTCATGCCTCTTCTGCTCATGTTTTCATGTGCAGATCCAGGTACCGCTACTCAGGCCTACCATCCTTGAGGGAGGCGACTGCTCTAGAGACTAAGAGGTACACCTGCCGCGTCCGCAGACCGAGAAGTCTCTTTTTCTATTCTAGCTGTTAAACATTGCCCTTCTGTATTTTTCTTTCTCATTAGATATTCTGGAGTTAGACTGTTAGATATTCCAAAGGCTTGTGATTCATGGGTTTCCGGGTCTTGGATTTATGTTTTGGTTTTGAGAGTTGAATATGGTGTATGCCGAGTAGCACATTTAAACACTGTTATTACTTTATTACTGTTTAAAGTCATTTTTCTTCCATAGATTTTGGTTTTTCTTCCACAATTTAGGCTTACTTAGTCGTAGAGACTAGGTGCAGTCACGATAGTTCATGTCGGGCAAACCGGGGTCGTCGTGACAGAAGGGGTGTTTGGCCTATTTGGCTTATGTTCGTGATTCTAGTGCTGAGGCTCCTTCTATTGATTCTGTGCCTGTTGTTCACGAGTTTCCTAGGTATTTCCTTCGGACCTACCGGGTATGCCGCCCGATAGGGATATTGACTTTTGCATTGATTTGGCTCCGGGCACTCAACCCATTTCTATCCCACCGTATCGTATGGCCCCGCCGGAGTTGAAAAAGTTGAAGGAGCAGTTGCAAGACTTGCTTGAGAAAGGTTTCATTAGACCTAGTGTTTCGCCTTGGGGTGCGCCGATGTTGTTTGTTAAGAAGAAGGACGGATCGATGAGAATGTATATTGATTACCGGTAGTTGAACAAGGTTACAATCAAGAATAAGTATCCATTGCTGAGGAGTGATGATTATTTGATCAGCTTCAAGGTGTCAAGGTATTCTCGAAGATTGACTTGAGATCTGGCTGCCATCAGTTGAGGATTAGGGCATCCGATGTCCTTAAGACAGCTTTCCGCACTCGGTACGGACATTATGAGTTCTTGGTGATGTCGTTCGGGTTGACGAATGCCCCAACAACTTTTATGTAGTTGATGAATCGAGGGTTCAGGCCTTAGATTTGTTCATGATAGTCTTCATTGATGATATTTTGATCTATTCCTGTAGCCGGGAGAAGCACGAGCAGCATCTTAGAGTGGTTCTTCAGACTTTGAGGGATAGTCAGTTGTATGCTAAGTTTTCAAAGTGTGAGTTCTGGCTGAGTTTAGTTGCATTCTTGGGTCATGTTGTATCAGCAGAGGGTATTCAGGTTGATCCCAAGAAGATTGAGGTAGTCAAGAGCTGGCCTAGACCAGTATCAGCTACAGATATCCGGAGTTTCTTGGGATTGGCAGGCTACTATCGTCGGTTCATGGAGGGGTTCTCATCTATTACAGCCCCGATGACCAGGTTGATCCAGTAGGGTGCCCAGTTTAGATGGTCTGACGAGTGTGAGGCGAGCTTTTAGAAGCTCAAGACAGCTCTGACTACGACACCGGTGTTGGTTTTGCCCACAGGTTCGGGGCCTTATATAGTTTATTGTGATGCATCTCGTATTGGACTTGGTGCGGTATTGATGCAGGATGGCAAGGTCATTGCCTATGCTTCACAGCAGTTGAAGATTCATAAGAAGAACTATCTGGTTCATGATTTGGAGTTAGCAGCCATCGTTCACGTGTTGAAGATTTGGAGGCATTATCTGTATGGCGTAGCATGTGAGGTGTTCACGGATCACAAGAGTCTGCAGTATTTGTTCAAGCAGAAAGAGCTAAATGTGAGGCAGAAGGTGGTTGGAGCTATTAAAGGACTATGATATCACCCATCTTATATCATCCGGGAAAGGCCAATGTGGTGGCCTACGCTTTGAGTAGGAATTCAGCTAGTATGGGCAGTCTTGCTTATATTCCGGTCAGTGAGAGACTGCTTGCTTTGGATGTTTAGGCTTTGGCCAATCAGTTCATGAGGTTAGATGTTTCTGAGCCCAGCCGTGTGTTAGCTTGCAAAGTCGCTCGTTCTTCTTTATTGGAACGTATCCGTGATCGGTAGTATGATGATCCCCATTTGTGTGTCCTTAGAGACACGATGCAGCACGGAGGTGCCAAGAAGGTTACTTTAGGTGATGATGGAGTTTTGAGATTGTAGGGTCGAATTTGTGTGCCTAATGTAGAATTTTAGAGGAGGCCCATAGTTCCCGATACTCTATTCAACTAGGTGCTGCGAAGATGTATCAGGATTTGCGGCAGCATTATTGGTGGAGAAGAATGAAGAAGGATATCGTTGCATATGTGGCTCGGTGTTTGAACTGTCAGCAGGTTAAGTACGAGCATTAGAGGCATGGTGGTTTGTTTCAAAGGATTGAGCTTCTCGAGTGGAAGTGGGAGCGGATCACTCCCACGGACTTAGAGGAAGTCCGACACAGTGTGGTTATTATTGATAGGCTGACCAAGTCAACACATTTCATTCATGTGGCAGTGTCCTACTCTTCCGAGAGGTTAGCTGAGATCTATATCCGGGAGATTGTTCGTCTTCATGGTGTGCCCGAGTCTATCATTTTGGATCGAGGTATGCAGTTAACCTCCCATTTCTAGAGAGCAGTTCAGCGAGGGTTGGGCACACGGGTTGAGTTGAGCACAACGTTTCATCCTCAGACGGACGGGCAGTCCGAGCGGACTATTCAGATTTTGGAGGATATGCTCTGAGCTTGTATCATTGATTTTGGAGGCTCGTGGGATCAGTTTTTGCCTTTAGCAGAGTTTGCCTACAACAACAGCTACCAGTCGAGTATCTAGATGGCTCCTTATGAGGCTTTGTATGGTAGGTGGTGTCGGTCGCCGGTTGGTTGGTTTGAGCCGGGGGAGGCTCGGTTGTTGGGTACAATTATGGTTTAGGATGCCTTGGACGTGATGAGAGTTATGTCGACTGTAAGGTTATGCCGACTGTAAGGTTCGAGATTTGGCATTCATGGTCGGTGAATGGGTATTGCTTTGGGTGTCGCCTATGAAGGGCGTGATGAGATTTGGGATGAAGGGAAAGCTTAGCCCTAGGTTCAATGGCCCGTTTGAGATTCTGGAGCGAGTGGGAGAGGTGGCTAACAGACTTGTGTTTCCACCAAGCTTATCAGCCGTGCATCCAGTTTTTCAGGTGTCCATGCTTCGAAAATGTCACGGCGATCCATCCCACGTGTTAGATTTCAGTGCTGTCCAGTTGGACAAGGACCTGTCTTATGAGGAGGAGCCGGTAGCTATTCTAGACAGGCAGGTTCGTTAGTTGAGATCAAAGATTTTTCCTTCTGTTCATGTTCAGTGGAGAGATCAGCCCGCTGAGTCATCGACCTGGGAGTCCGAGTCCGATATGCGGAGCTATTATCCTCATCTTTTGACCGATTAGGTACTTCCTTCTTCTGTCCGTTCGAGGACGAACGGTTGTTTTTAGAGGTGGAGGATGTGATGTTTGGGTCATCACTTGTTTTAAAAGTGAATTCTGCATTCCGAGGCCTTAAAAATCTCTTTTTGGCATCACCTCAATTTGCGTGCAGTCCGGGCGCCTAGCCGGAAAGCCATTTTGTGAAAATTTGTGAAAAATGATGAATTTTGCATTTAAAATGAGTTTAAGTTAACTTCGGTCAACATTTTAGGTAAACAAACCCGGACCCGTGATTGGACAGTCCCGGAGCGTCCGTAGGAAAATATGGGACTTGGGCGTATGCCCGGAATCGAATTCCGAGGTCCCAAGCCTGAGAAATGAATTTTTTAAAGAAAATTATTTTCTGAAATTGTTTATGAGTTTTGGAAATGAAAAGTGTTTAAAACTTGATGGTATTGGGCCCGTATTTTGGTTCCGGCGCCCGGTACATGTCTTATATATGATTTAAGATAAGTCTGTGAAGTTTGGTAAGAAACGGATTTGAAACAACGTGAATCAGATCGTTTTTGAGAAAAATTAGAAAATTTGAAGTTCTTAAGAAATTTCATGATTTTGATGCAAAATTCATAGTTGTTGATGTTATTTTAGTGATTTGAATGCACGAGCGAGTCCGTATGATATTTTTAGGTTGGTGTGAATTTTTGGTTTGGAGCCCCGAGGGCTCGGGTGAGTTTTGGATAGGCCACGGGTTGGATTTTTGGACTTAAGGAATTGCAGGCTTTAGCTGTTTCTGTGCAGGCCTGCAGGCTTCGCACCTGGCTCGCAAATGCGAGGGCTATGTCGCAATTGCGAAAGTAGCCCAGGCCAGCCTATCTCGCAATTGCGAGTGTTTTATTTGCAAATGCAATCCCCCAGCTTGTGGCCAGTCGTCGCAAATGCGACATGTTGGTCGCATTTCCTAGCTCGCAAATGCGAGCCCATTTTCGCAAATGCGAACTTAGTAGAAGTTTGGGTTTGCAATTGCGAACCCTGGTCGCAATTTCCATATCTGCAACCTGCAATTTTAGAACTTAGCCTAAATTCTCTCATTCTTCACCCTCTTTCAAAACCAAAACACACTTGGGCGATTTTTCAAAGACAACTCTTCTTCCAAATCGAATGTAAGTCAATTTTAACTCGTTTTCTTCAATCATTAACATCTTTTCACATGATTTCAACTCAAAATCAATGATTTTCATGGGGGAAATTGGGTATTTTGGGTAGAACCTAGGTTTTTCAAAAATTAGGGGTTTGGACCTCAATTTGAGGTCCAATTTCAAAATAAATTATATATTTGGGTTCGTGGGGGAATGGGTAATCGGGTTTTGGTTTGAACCTTTTGACCATTTGGGCCTGGGGGCGATTTTTGACTTTTTGGGTAAAACTTTAGAAAACTCATTTTCATGCATTAGAATTGATTCATTTAACATTTATTGGTGTACTTAAGTAACTTGTGGCTAGATACGAGCGAATATGTGGTGGAATCAAGAGGTAAAGCGATAGTAGAGGCTTGAATTGTGTTTGTGGCATCGAGGTAAGTGTTTGGTCTAACCTTAGCTTGAGGGATTAGGAGTCGAGTCCTATTTGCTATGTGGTATTTGTCGAGTATGACGTATACGTATGGTGATGATTATCTATACATTGGTGTCAAGCATGCCCGTGAGTCTTATATTGTGACTATTATGGCTTCGTTGTATCATTCATGATTTGATGATGATTTCTATTGTTGGGCAAAGTTTGTGGAAGTAATTGAGACATTTGAACATTAAGGAGCATTAGCTCAAGTTGTACATAAAAGGTGAAAGTATAAGTGGAAATTGAACCTTTTAGAGTATTGGCTCAAAATGGTGAAGTGAGTTGTGAAGTAAAAGTGAAATAGAGAAGAGAATCATTATATTATCTCTCTTGCCGTGATATTGTTGCTTTTCGTGTTATCTCCCTTGCCCGAATGTTGATGTTTCTTTTGATATTATTCCCTTGCTGGGACTTGATTGTTGAACTATTGTTCCCTTGCCGGGATTCTTATCGTAATTTCATTTATTCCCTTGCCCTATTGTTTGTGATTGTTGTTTGGGTGAGGAAGAGTGTTAAAGCACGAAGGGTGATGCTGTGTATTGTTTTGGTGAGAGAGTATTAAAGCACAAAGGGTGATGTTGTATATGATTTGTGAGAAAAGAGTGTAAAGTAGGAAGGGTGATGCCATGCCGCACGATGTACCATTCCGTGCCGATTATATTGATTATTTGGTGAGGCCGAGAGTAAAAGCACGAAGGGTGATGCCGTGCACTTATTGATTTCTGATTCTTTGTTGATATCCGAGATATGTTGTTTCTTTCAATTTCCTGCTCTCTTTCTATTCTAAATTGATAGTTCCCCCGCAGCATGTTACCGCTCCCATACTTGATCGTATATTTATGTTCTTCTTTTCCACTGTATATAGTTAAATTGCACAGGTTTATTTGGTAGTCTGGTCATAGCCTCGTTACTACTTCTCCGAAGTTAGGCTAGGCACTTACCATCACATGGGGTCAGTTGTGCTGATACTACACTCTGCATTATGTGCAGATCCCGAAGCAGCAGCATTTGGACCGTAGACTTGTCACGACCCCGGTTCGCCCTCCGTGAACCATCGTGACGGCACCTAGTCTCTACGACTAGGTAAGCCTAAATTGCAGAAGATAACCAAAACTTGCGGAAGTAAAACAATTTAAAAGCAGAAATAAGCAACAGTGTTTAAATGTGCCGCTCGGCATGCACCATATATAAATCTCAAAACCAAAACATAAATCCAAGACCCGAAAACCCACGAATCACAAGCTAAGATCAATACTACATAGCTCTAACTCTGGAATGTCTAATAAGAACAGAAAAATACAGAAGGGCTAAATACTAAAAGTAGGAATAGAAAGGGACTTCTCGGTCTGCAGATGCGGCACATGTACCTCGAAGTCTCTAGAGCAGTCGCCTCCCTCAAGGATAGTAGGCCTGATCAGCGGTACCTAGATCTGCACATGAAAAACATGCACAGAAGGGGCATGAGTACACCACAACGGTACTCAGTAAGTGCCAAACCTAACCTCGGTTGGGTAGTGACGAGGAAGGTCAAGGCCCTACTGAGGCTAAATAAATATCAAGATCAACAGTATAGAACAGAACAATATAAATAAATATGGCAGTAAATTAACATAGGATGTACCGGACATCAATAACTATATAGAAACAAGGTAAACATAGAAAGGAAGTATAGCTCAGCACCAATAATAACCATCAGGGATCTCCCAGGATACCGTCCTGTAGTCCCATATGTACATATCCAATGGATATCCCGGGATCCCGTCCCGTAGTCCGACTTATAGTGCGTGGGGATCTACCGGAATCCCGTTCCGTAGTCCCAAATGTAAATACCCAGTATTGGGGAAATCTACCGGGTGCATTCCCGTAGTTCCATATAACTGTGCACGAGGATCTACCGGGAATCTAACCCGTAGTTTCAAAGTAAATGTGTAGGGGGATCTACTGGGAATCTAACCCATAGTCCCAAAGTAAACAGACAAGGGGAGCTACCGGAATCCCATATCCGTAGTTCCAATGTAAATACACAGCAGCAGCAAGAAAATATTCAGAGAAGGGAAATTTCATATTAAGGCAACAAATAATTCTAGCCTAGCATGCTGCACAGAATTCAAGTAAGGCAAGTTGAATCAAATAAAGCAATTAAGTCACTTAGACAGGCTTAATAGTGCAAGAAATAGAAATAGAAAAGGAAACATACTAGTAATTACTTAAAGAAAACCGGATTTCCAACAATTAGCACAAGTACGCACTTGTCACCTCACGTACAAGGCATTTCAATTACCAAATATACCAATCCTAAGGGGAAGGTCCCCACACAGGGTTAGACAAGCCACTTACCTCGAACCGGCTCAAAATCAACCCGACACCACGTCTTTGCCACGAGTACTCGACTCCAAATGGCTCAAATCTATTCAATTCATTTGCATAATATAAATAACACTTCAAGTAACTGATTCTACAATTAAATTCTAAGCTAATAAGCGAAATTGTGTAAAATGACCAAAATGCCCCTCGGGCCCACGTTTCGGAATCGGGTGAAATTTACATTTCAGAAACCACGTACTCTCACGAGTCTATACATAATAAGAACACTGAAATCGGAGTCCAAATTACCCATTTTTTTCCAAATTTTACACCGCTAATTAGGTCTTTAATAACATAAAAATGAGTTATGAAGCCAAAAATGTTACCTCCAAGTGATTCCCCTTGAATCCCTCTTCAATCCTATTCAAAAAGCTTTAAAATCGCCTAACAATGGAGGAACCTAGGCTAAAATTCGCGAAATAAACCTTCTAAAACATTCTGCCCAAGCATTTAATTCCTTCTTCGCAAACGCGGTCAAAGCCTCGCGTTCGCAAAGCACAAAAATGACGTTGACCAAAAGTTCTCTTACGCGAACGTGACAAGGCCCATGCGAATGCGATGATTTACCCAGACAAGCCTTCGCAAACGCGTTCCTCTCATCGCGAACACAATGAGTAAATTCTACTGGGCCAATGTTCCTCCTACGCGAACGCAGTTCACAAGTATCCAGCCCTTCGCGAACGCAGAGCCTTCCTCGCGAACGTGAAGGCTAAAATTTGACTAACCTCCACTGAATCTTCGCGAACGCGAGGGTCCACTCGCGAACGTGAAGAGTAAATATCTACAACAGCAGACCTGCAATTCTGCAACTTTTTAATAACTAAAAATGATCTGTTGAGCATCCGAAACACACCCGAGGCCCCCGGAACCTCAACCAAAGGTATCAACATATCCTAAAACCTTATTCAAAATTGTACCAATCGGATTCAAAAAATCTCAAACGACATCAAGTCAACCAAAACACATCGGATTCAAGCCTAAGTTTTCCAAAATCTTCCGAATTACGCTTTTGATCAAAAACCCAATCAAACCACCTCTGAATGACCTGAAATTTTGCACACACATCCCAAATGACATAACAGAACTTCTGCCACTCTCGGCATTCCATTCCAACCCTCGGATCAAAATCTCACTATCAAACCGGAAACTTCAAAAATTCAACTTTCAGCGTTTCAAGCCTAAATTAACTACGAACTTCCAAAACACAATCCGAACACGCCCCTAAGCCCGAAATCACCTAACAGAGCTAACAGAACAATCAGATTTCCATTCCGATGTCGTCTTCCCATTGTTCTGACTACGGTTAACTTTCCAACACTTAAGCTCTCATTTAGGGACTAAGTGTCACAAAACTCTCCGAAACTTAAAACCGAACATCCCGACAAATCAAAATAGCAGAAAATAAACTTTGGGAAAGCAGTTAATAGGGGATCGGGGCATAAATTCTTAAGATGATCGGTCGGGTCGTCACATCCTCTTACACTTAAACATTCGTTCGTCCTCGAACGAGCATAGAGACATACCTGGAGTAGTGAAAAGATGAGGGTAACGGTTGCGCATATCCTGCTCGGTCTCCCAGGTCGCCTCCTCGACCGGCTGACCCCGCCATTGGACCTTCACTGATGCAATGTTCTTTGACCTCAGCTTTCTAACCTGCCTGTCCAATATTGCCACTGGCTCCTCAATATAAGATAGATTCTTGTCCAACTGGACTGAACTGAAATCCAACACGTGCAATGGATCGCTGTGATACCTCCGGAGCATCGAAACATGAAATACCGTATGATCTCCTGCCAAGTTGGGAGGTAAGGAAAGCTCATAAGCAACCTCCCCAACACGCCTCAATATCTCATAAAGGCCAATAAACCTCAAACTCAACTTCCCTTTCTACCCGAATCTCATAACGCTCTTCATAGGCAAAACCCGAAGCAGAACCCACTCTCCAACCATATAGAAAACATCATGAACCTTCCGATCCGCGTAACTCTTCTGTCTGGACTGGGCTGTACGGAGCCTATCCTGAATCACCTTAACCTTCTCCAAAGCATCCTGAACTAAGTTCGTGCCTAATAATCTAGCCTCACCCGGCTTAAACCAACCACCGGGGATCTACACCATCTCCCATATCATACGGTGCCATCTGAATGCTGGACTGATAGCTGTTATTGTAAGCAAACTCCGCCAATTGCAAGAACTGATCCCAAGACCCTCCAAACTCAATCACACACGCACGGAGCATATCCTCAAGAATCTGAATAGTGCACTCAGACTATCCGTCCGTCTGAGGGTGAAATGTTGTACTCAACTCCACCCGAGTACCCAACTCATGCTGAACGGCCCTCCAGAACTGTGACTGGGCTCCGAAAGATCCAATCTCACAAACTGGCTAGCTAAGGCCTGAATATCCATTGCCATAGGCCTCTCCGATGCTGGTAAATAAGCCAAACTCCCCAAACTCTTCGCCCGACAACTCAAAGCATCGACCACCACATTGTCCTTGCCCGGGTGATACAAAATAGTGATGTCATAGTCCTTTAGCAACTCTAACCACCTCCTCCGGCGCAAATTTAGATCCTTTTGCTTGAACTGGTGCTGCAAGCTCCAATTGTCAGTATAAATCTCACAAGGCACACCGTATAAGTAATGGCAACAAACCTTCAAGGCGTGAACAATGGCAGCTAACTCAAGGTCGTGAACAGGGTAATTCTTCTCATGTATCTTCAACTGTCTGATTGCGTATGTAGGGCAATCACCCTACCGTCTTGCATCAACACCGCTCCGAGTCCAACCCTCGAGGCATTACAATAGACCGTATAAGACCCCAAACCTGTAGGCAGTATCAAAATTGGGGTTGTGGTCAAAGCTGTCTTGAGCTTCGGGAAGCTCGCCTCACCATCCTCCGTCCACTGAAATGGAGCACCCTTTTGGGTCAACCTTGTCATAGGGGCTGCAATCGATGAAAACCCCTCCACAAAACGACAGTAGTAGCCCGCCAAACCAAGGAATCTGCGGATCTCTTTAACTGAGGATGGTCTGGGCCAACTCTGCACGGCCTCGATCTTCTTCGGATTTAACTGAATACCCTGACTTGATACCATGTGGCCTAAGAATGCCAATGAATCTAACCAAAACTCACATTTAGAGAACTTAGCATATAACTTCTTCACTGAATCTTCGCGAATGCGAGGGTCCACTCGCGAACGCGAAGAGTAAATATCTACAACAGCAGACCTGCAATTCTGCAACTTTTTAATAACTAAAAATGATCTGTTGAGCATCCAAAACACACCCGAGGCCCCCGGAACCTCAACCAAAGGTATCAACATATCCTAAAACCTTATTCAAACTTGTACCAATCGGATTCAAAACATCTCAAACGACATCAAGTCAACCAAAACACATCGGATTCAAGCCTAAGTTTTCCAAAATTTTCCGAATTACACTTTTGATCAAAAACCCAACCAAACCACCTCCGAATGACCTGAAATTTTGCACACACATCCCAAATGACATAACGGAACTTCTGCCACTCTCGGCATTCCATTCCGATCCTCGGATCAAAATCTCACTATCAAACCGGAAACTTCAAAAATTCAACTTTCGGCATTTCAAGCCTAAATTAACTACGAACTTCCAAAACACAATCCGAACACGCCCCTAAGCCCGAAATCACCTAACAGAGCTAACGGAACCATCAGATTTCCATTCCGATGCGGTCTTCCCATATGTTCTGACTACGGTCAACTTTCCAACACTTAAGCTCTCATTTAGGGACTAAGTGTCACAAAACTCTCCGAAACTTAAAACCGAACATCCCGACAAATCAAAATAGCAGAAATAAACTTTGGGAAAGCAGTTAATAGGGGATCGGGGCATAAATTCTTAAGATGACCGGTCGGGTCGTCACATCCTCCTACACTTAAACATTCGTTCGTCCTCAAACGAGCGTAGAGACATACCTGGAGTAGTGAAAAGATGAGGGTAACGGCTGCGCATATCCTGCTCGGTCTCCCAGGTCGCCTCCTCGACCAGCTGACCCCGCCATTGGACCTTCACTGATGCAATGTTCTTTGACCTCAGCTTTCTAACCTGCCTGTCCAATATTGCCACTGGCTCCTCAATATAAGATAGATCCTTGTCCAACTGGACTGAACTGAAATCCAACACGTGCAATGGATCGTTGTGATACCTCCGGAGCATCGAAACATGAAATACCGTATGAACTCCTACCAAGTTGGGAGGTAAGACAAGCCCATAAGCAACCTCCCCAACACGCCTCAATATCTCAAAAAGGCCAATAAACCTCAAACTCAACTTCCCTTTCTACCCGAATCTCATAACGCTCTTCATAGGCAAAACCCGAAGCAGAACCCACCCTCCAACCATATAGAAAACATCATGAACCTTCCGATCCGCGTAACTCTTCTGTCTGGACTGGGCTGTACGGAGCCTATCCTGAATCACCTTAACCTTCTCCAAAGCATCCTGAACTAAGTTCGTGCCTAATAATCTAGCCTCACCCGGCTTAAACCAACCCACCGAGGATCTACACCGTCTCCCATATCATACGGTGCCATCTGAATGCTGGACTGATAGCTGTTATTGTAAGCAAACTCCGCCAATTGCAAGAACTGATCCCAAGACCCTCCAAACTCAATCACACACGCACGGAGCATATCCTCAAGAATCTGAATAGTGCACTCAGACTATCCGTCCGTCTGAGGGTGAAATGTTGTACTCAACTCCACCCGAGTACCCAACTCATGCTGAACGGCCCTCCAGAACTGTGACTGGGCTCCGAAAGATCCAATCTCACAAACTGGCTAGCTAAGGCCTGAATATCCATCGCCATAGGCCTCTCCGATGTTGGTAAATAAGCCAAACTCCCCAAACTCTTCGCTCGACAACTCAAAGCATCGGCCACCACATTGTCCTTGCCCGTGTGATACAAAATAGTGATGTCATAGTCCTTTAGCAACTCTAACCACCTCCTCTAGCACAAATTTAGATCCTTTTGCTTGAACTGGTGCTGCAAGCTCCAATGGTCAGTATAAATCTCACAAGGCACACCGTATAAGTAATGGCGACAAATCTTCAAGGCGTGAACAATGGCAGCTAACTCAAGGTCGTGAACAGGGTAATTCTTCTCATGTATCTTCAACTGTCTGGACGCGTATGTAGGGCAATCACCCTTCCGTTTTTCATCAACACCGCTCCGAGTCCAACCCTCGAGGCATTACAATAGAGCATATAAGACCCCAAACCTGTAGGTAGTATCAAAATTGGGGTTGTGGTCAAAGCTGTCTTGAGCTTCGGGAAGCTCGCCTCACCATCCTCCGTCCACTGAAATGGAGCACCCTTTTGGGTCAACCTTGTCATAGGGGCTGCAATCGATGAAAACCCCTCCACAAAACGACAGTAGTAGCCCGCCAAACCAAGGAATCTGCGGATCTCTTTAGCTGAGGATGGTCTGGGCCAACTCTACACGGCCCCGATCTTCTTCGGATCTAACTGAATACCCTGACTCAATACCACGTGGCCTAAGAATGCCAATGATTCCAACCAAAACTCACATTTAGAGAACTTAGCATATAACTTCTTCTCTCTCAAAGTCTGAAGAACACAGTCCTCAAGTGCTGCTCATGATCTTCTCGACTCCGTGAATACACCAGAATATCATCAATAAAGACAATGACGAACGAGTCAAGATATGGCCGGAACACACTGTGCATCAAATGCATAAATGCTGTCGGGGCATTAGTCAGCCCAAATGACATTACAAGGAACTCATAATGACCATACCGAGTCCTGAAAGTAGTCTTCGGGATATCTGGCTCCCGAATCTTCAACTGATGGTAACTTGAGCGCAAATCAATCTTAGAAAACACCCGTGTGCCTTGAAGCTGGTCAAACAGATTTTCAATACGAGGCAAAGGATAACGGTTCTTAACTGTCACTTTGTTCAACTTGCGATAATCAATACACATACGCATAAAACCATCTTTTTTCTTCATAAACAAGATAGGAGCACCCTAAGGTGATACACTAAGCCGAATAAAACCTTTATCAAGCAATTCCTACAACTGATCCTTCAACTCCTTCAACTCAGGAGGAGCCATACGATACGGAGGAATAGAAATGGGCTGAGTGACCAGCAATAGATCAATGCTAAAATCAATATCTCTATCAGGCGGTATGCCTGGAAGATCAGCTGGAAACACATCGGCAAAATCCCGTACTACTGGAACTGAATCAACTGAAGGGGTATCAATACTGACATCTCTCACATAAGCTAAATATGTGTCACACCCCTTCTCAACCATACGCTGAGCTTTAAGAAAATAAATAACTCTACTGGTCATATGATCTAAAGTACCCATCCACTCAACACGCGGTACACCTGGCATAGCTAGCGTCACGGTTTTGGCATGACAATCAAGAATAGCATAATGGGGCGACACCAGTCAATGCCCAAGATAATATCAAAATCAACCATGCTGAGTAATAATAGATCGGCTCTGGTCTCAAAACCACTAAGAGCAACCAAACACGACCGATAAATGCGGTCCACAACAAGAGAATCTCCCACAGGAGTAGAAACATAAACGGGGGAACTCAAAGAATCCCGAGGTACACCCAAATGTAGAGCAAAATAAGAAGACACATAAGAGTAAGTAGATCCTGGATCGAATAGAACCGATGCATCTCTGTGGCAAACCAATATAATACCTGTGATGACAGAATCGAAGGCTACAGCCTCGGTATGGGCAGGAAGGGCATAGTATCTGGCCTGGCCTCCCCCTCTAGGGTGACCTCTACCTCCCCGACCTCCACCTCTAGCTGGCTGAGCAGGTGGGGTAGCAACTGAAGCTGTAACCATAGCCTGAGAACTCTGTGGGGCATGCTGTGGCTGAGAAGTCTGTGGAGGTGCACCCCTCCCAAGTCTGGGGCAATCCCTCATCAAATGGCGTGTGTCACCACACTCAAAACAAGCTTTGGGAGGATGTGGTGGTTGTGACTAGCTAGGGCCAGGTCTGCTGGACTAACCTCTGAAAGCACCCCGCGCAGGAGGCGCGCTAGATACCGGTGGTGCATAATAAGGCTCCTGAGGTCTAGGAAGATCTGGAGCACTACTGGCTGCTGGAAGAGCTAAATGAACAGGGTGACTCATATAACCCCTTCCATGACGACCTGCAGCTGGGGTACGGGCACCAAAATAATGGCTAGACTCTCGAGACCCCTTGGCCTCCCTCTCCTCTCTCTCCCTAGCATGCATACCCTCGATACTCCTAGCAATGCTCAAGAAATATCCATCTCCAACTCACGAGCCATGCTAGATCTGATGCTGGGAATAAGGCCCTCAATAAACCGGCGAACCCTCTCGCAGACAGTAGAAATCAAGGCCAGCGCATGCCTAGCCAAACTGGTGTAACAGACAGCATACTCTGAGACAGTCATATCGCCCTGGTGCAAATGCTCAAACTCTACGCGCCATGCGTCCCTGAGGCTTTGAGGAACATACTCTCTTAGGAACAAATCTGAAAATTGAGTCCAAGTCAGTGAAACAGCCTCATCTGGACGGTCTAACTCATAGGTGCGCCACCACTCATAGGCGGCTCCTCGAAGCTAGAAGGTAGTGAAAGAAACCCCGCTCGATCCTGAGATACCCATGGTATGGATAATGCGGTAACACTCATCAAGAAATCCCAAGCATCCTCCGATGCTATGCCACTAAATACAAGGGGCTTGTACTTATTGAACCTCTCAAGCCTCAACAGCTCATCCTCGGAAGCCGTTGCCCTGTCCTCGGGCTGAACTGGCACTGCAAGCGGCACGTGAATAATCTCAAGGACCTGTTCAACATGCACTCGCTGCTCAGGAGTGCGGGCGGCGGGAGTATGTGCTCCTCCCCTGGCCTAAGATGTAGCTGCAGCAAGGGGAAGCAATCCTGCCTGAGCCAAGGTGGTGTACATGCTCATGAATTGTGCCAAAGTCTCCTGAAGAGCTGGAGTGGTAGTAGTAGTAGGCGTGTCAAGTGCCTGGACTCCGGCTGGATCCGCTGGTGGTACCTCGACGGTAGCTCGCACAGGTGCTCTAGCTTTACCACGTGAGCGTCCTCGGCCTCTACCCCAGCCCCGGCCTCTGACGCTTGCAGTAGGGCGCGCGGGTGTCTAATCATCTCGAGTAGCACGTGTCCTCACCATCTGTGAGAGAATAGAACACAGAAGTTTAGAATTGTGATGTCAAAATATCGCACGACAAGGAAATCAAATGAAGTGGAAATTTTCCTAACAGTTACATAGCATCTCGTAGATAAGTATAGACGTCTCCGTACCGATCAGCGAGACTCTAATAAATTGGCTTGTGATACATGACTCCTATGAATCTAGGGCTTTTATACCAACTTGTCATGACCTCGATTCGCCCTCCGTAAACTATCGTGATGACACTTAGTCTCTACGACTAGGTAAGCCTAAATTGCGGAAGATAACCAAAACTTGCGGAAGTAAAACCATTTAAAAGCGGAAATAAGGCAACAACATTGTTTAAATGTGCCGCTCGGCATGTACCATATATAAATCTCAAAACCAATATCCAAATCCAAGACCCAGAAACCCACGAATCACAAGCTAAGATCAATACTACATAGCTCTAACTCCGGAATGTCTAATAAGAATAGAAAAGTACAGAAGGGCTAAATACTAAAAGCAGGAATAGAAAGGGACTTCTCAGTTTGCGGACGTGGCAAATGTACCTTAAGTCTCTAGAGTAGTCGCCTCTCTCAAGGATAGTAGGCCTGATCAGCGGTACCTGGATTTGCACATGAAAAACATGCACAGAAGAGGCATGAGTACACCACAACGGTACTCAATAAGTGCCAAGCCTAACCTCGGTTGGATAGTGACGAGGAAGGTCAAGGACCTACTGAGGCTAAATAAATATCAAGATCAACAATATAGAACAGAGCAGTATAAATAAATACGGCAATAAAATAACATAGGATGTACCAGACAGCAATAACTATATAGAAACAAGGTAAACATGGAAAGGAAGTACAGCTCAGCACCAATAATAACCATCGGGGATCTCCCAGGATACCGTCATGTAGTCCCATATGTACATATCCAATGGATCTTTCGGGATCCCATCCCGTAGTCCGACTCATAGTGCACGGGGATCTACCGGAATCCCGTTCCGTAGTCCCAAATGTAAATACCCAGTACTGGGGGAATCTACCGGGTACATTCCCATAGTTCCATATAACTGTGCAGGGGAATCTACCGGGAATCTAACCCGTAGTCCCAAAGTAAATGTGCAGGGGGATCTACCGGGAATCTAACCCGTAGTCCCAAAGTAAACAGACAAGGGGGAGCTACCGGAATCCCACATCCGTAGTCCCAAAATAAATACATAGCAGCAGCAGGAAGATATACAGAACTGGCAAATTTTCATATTAAGGAAATGAGTGATTCTAGCGGGTATGCTGCACAGAATTCAAGTAAGGCAGGTTGAATCAAATAAAGAAATTAAGTCACTTAGACATGCTTTCCTAAGCTAACAACATGCTTAATAGTGCAAGAAATAGAAACAGGAAAGGAAACATACTAGTAATTACTTAAAGAAAACCGGATTTTCAATAATTAGCACAAGTACGCACTCGTCACCTCACATACAAGGCATTTCAATTATCAAATATACCAATCCTAAGGGGAAGGTCCCCCACACAAGGTTAGACAAGCCACTTAACTCGAACCGACTCAAAATCAACCCGACACCACGTCTTTGCCACGAGTACTCGACTCCAAATGGCCCAAATCTATTCAATTCATTTGCATAATGTAAATAACACTTCAAGTAACTGATTCTACAATTAAATTTTAAGCTAATACGTGAAATTGTATAAAATGACCAAAATGCCCATCGGGCTCACATCTCGGAATCAGGTAAAATTTATATTTTCAGAAACCTCGTACTCTCTCGAGTCTATACATAACAAGAACACTGAAATCGGAGTCCAAATGGCCCCTCAAATCCTCATTTAAAGACCTCTTAAACTCAAGCCCTAATTACCCATTTTTTTCCAAATTTTACACCACTAATTAGGTCTTTAATCACATAAAAACGAGCTATGAAGTCAAAAATATTTTCTCCAATGATTCCCCTTGAATTCCTCTTCAACCCTCTTCAAAACGCTTCAAAATCGCCTAACAATGGAGGAATCTAGGCTAAAATTCGCGAAATAAACCTTTTAAAACATTCTGCCTAGGCATTTAATTCCTTCTTCGCGAACGCGGTCAAAGCCTCGCATTCACGAAACACAAAAATGACGTTGACCAAAAGTTCTCTTATGCGAACACGACAAGGCCCTCGCGAACGCGATGATTTACCCAGACAAGCCTTCGCCAACGCGTTCCCCTCATCGCGAGCACAATGAGTAAATTCTACTGTGCCAATGTTCCTCCTACGCGAAGCCCAATCGCGAACGCGGTTCACAAGTATCCAGCCTTTCGTGAACGCGGAGCCTTCCTCGCGAACGCGAAGGCTAAAATTTCACTAACCTCCACTGACTCTTCGCGAATGCGAGGGTCCACTCGCGAACGCGAAGAGTAAATATCTGCAACAGCTGAACCTGCAATTCTACAACTTTTTAACAACTAAAAATGATCCGTTGAGCATCGAAACACACCCGAAGCCCCCGAGACCTCAACCAAAGGCATCAACATATCCTAAAACCTTATTCAAACTTGTACCAATCTTCAAAATACCTCAAACGACATCAAATCAACCAAAACACATCGGATTCAAGCCTAAGTTTTCCAAAATCTTCCGAATTACGCTTTTGATCAAAAACCCAATCAAACCACCTCTGAATGACCTGAAATTTTGCACACACATCCCAAATGACATAACGGAACTTCTGCAACTCTCAGAATTCCATTTCATCCCTCGGATCAAAATCTGACTATCGAACCAGAAACTTCAAAAATTCAACTTTCGGCGTTTCAAGCCTAAATTAGCTACGGACTTCCAAAATATAATTTGAACACGCCCCCAAGCCCAAAATCACCTAACGGAGCTAACAGAACCATCGGATTTTCATTCTGAGGCCGTTTTCACACTGTTCCGACTACGATCAACTTTCTAACACTTAAGCTCTCATTTAGGGACTAAGTGTCCCAAAACTCTCCGAAACTTAAAACCGAATATCTCGGCAAATCAAAATAGCAGAAATAAACTGGGGGAAAGCAGTTAATAGGGTATCGGGGAGTAAATTCTTAAGACGATTGGCCGGGTCATCACAAGATTGGGTGGCTGCCTTCAATCCACGTGGAGATCCAGAGTAGACATGCAGGCGTCCGCAGGCCCTAGCGTCTCCCTCTATCCATTTATTCCTGTTTCATTTCCTTAATTCAGAAACAGTGTATTGTTTGTTTTCAGACTTTGTATGTAGCATTCTTTGATCGTTTGTGGTACTGTGACACCAGTTCTGGGTGGTCGAGGTTCAAACAGTTGTATTAGACATATATATTTAGATAATTTACTGCATTTCTTCCGCATATTGAAATTTTCCGCTGTCCACACGCTTTGGCTTTATAATTGTTAAAGAGTATAAAATGGATAAAGAAGCAATTTGTTCAAATAATTGGCTTGCCTAGCTCACATTATTAGGTGCCATCACGACTCCCGATGGTGGAAAATCCGGGTCGTGATAGTGGGACAGCCCTGCCTCGTCGTCCCCTCGCTCGTGGGATAGTCCTACCTCGATAGTAGTGCTCAGTCACCATATAAGCAGGGACGTGCTCTAAGCGCTCGTCTTTTCTAGCTCGATGCAGTGTTCGGGCAGCCAGCTCTGCAACCTACCGGCCATACTCCTACAAAGCGACCACATGATCGTCGGCATGCTGCTGCATCTGCAGTCCCAACTAGTGGACTAAATGTAGACCAATAGCCCTTTACAACATGTAAAATATAAATTACAAAACGTTATATCACGGTTATAAGTAAGAATACTAAATAACATACCAGTGCCTCGTGCTTCCCGGCGTATGGAACGTACCGATCACCAGCTTGATGAATGGAGTTCTCGACGAAAAGTCGGGTAACACCGATGTACCAGGGAATATAATCATGCTCAGTATCCTACCGACTCGGTGAAGGGGGTTATCAGGTCTAATCGTTGGTCCCAAGTAAATATCTAATCCTGTACCCATGCCAAATATGTGTCGTCCACCCTAGTACGATCATCGCTCTGGTAATGTGTTGTCTCCCAGGTGGGCGGTGTCGGTACGAGCTGCGGCTTGCCAAACTGGCGAAGTACCTGCTCGGTGGCATGATGCTCTACAATATCAAGGTAGAACAACGGAATGGAAGAGCCCCACATATCACGGCCGGCCGAGCAATAACAGAGCAAGCCAACTAACACCGCGTCGGTTTATGGCATCCAGATGAACTATTAAGGAAGAACAGAAAATGTTAGTATACCCAACTTGTGTTTGAAGAAATTACAAGTAAACTTAGATATACATTTACCTGTGCGCCATCCAGCAAATCCAATATATCTCTGCACAAGGAGAGATTATGCCGAGCCTCGTACTCACACGTATGTCTCTGCCGGAGAACCCACCTCCTAGCTAGAGGGAGCAACTCCGGTGGTACATCCGGATCTAATGGTGGTAGATGTAGCTGCAACTGCAGGAACCGCTCCCAGGTCCAAAACTAACATAAAAAGTTGCGTAAAAATGTATGATATATTTTTACTAGGCATGTTAAAATGAATAGAGTATTCGAATATGTTGTCACCTGTAGTAGCGGCACAAATCCAGCAACCTCACGCTGGGTGCCATGCTCACCCGGCACATATGCATGTACAAGTAGGCGAGAACAGCAGTGCCCCAGCTGTACTAGGGTAAATCATCTAGCCGCTCAAGATGATGAAGAAATCTCAAGCTGACTAGGTTCCCCAAAGTGTTCGGGAGCAAGGCCCCTCCAAACAACAGGAGTAGCAACAACCTCGTATACCAGTCAGCATGATGATCCGGACAATGCCTCCAACCACAGTGGAATAGTCGTCAACGGAAAACGACTGGTCCCATGCAGTAGATTCTCATCCTATGGCCGGAAATCAGTGAATCGCTGCAGCATGTCCAGGTACTGCACACATGTCATCTCTCTCATGCCAGGCGGCAGAGCAACAGGCAGACCATCAATGGCCAGCCCATATAAAACCTACACGTCCTGCAGTGTGACGATGGCCTCGCCAATGGGCAGGTGGAATGTGTGTGTCTCCGATCTCCACCGCTCTATCAGGGCCGTGACCAAAGACCAATCGAGCTACAGCCGCCCGATCTCCCAAATCCTGTAGAAACCCGGGATGAATAGGCGGCACCTCCATGTCGTCTACTGTAAATTAAATAACATTAATTACATGTTAGTTTTATAATTTTATATGTTTTTTTTTAAATTAAATAATTAATTTTTATAATTATACAATATTTAATTATGGTGTATTCACATAAGGGTTCCAGACTCGATATTTGAGGCCTAGTAGCCCCAAGATATCCTAAATTCTTCTATGTGTTAGTTTTATTATAATTTTATATGTTAGTTTGTAAATTAAATAATTAATATTTATAAATAAATATTTACATAAGGGTTCCAGGCTCGATATTTGAGGCCCAGTAGCACCAAGAAATCCTAAATTCTTCTATGTGTTAGTTTTATTATAATTTTATATGTTAGTTTTAAATTAAATAATAAATTTTTATAAATAAACATTCACATATGGGTTCCAGGCTTAGTTTTATTATAATTTTATATGTTGGTTTGTAAATTAAATAATTAATTTTTATAATTAAATATTCACATATGGGTTCCAGGCTCGATATTTAGAGCCAGTAGCACCAATTTATCCTGAATTCTATGTGTTAGTTTTATTATTTTACATGTTAGTTTTATAATTTTATATGTTTGTTGTAAATTAAATAATTAGCTTTTGTAATTATATAGTATTTAATTATTAAATATTCATATATGGGTTCCAAGCTCGATATTTGGAGCCCAGTCGCACCAATTTATCCTGAATTCTTCTATGTGTTAGTTTTATTATTTTACATGTTAGTTTTATAATTTTATATGTTTGTTTGTAAATTAAATAATTAATTTTTATAATTATACAATATTTAATTATTAAATATTCATATATGTGTTCCAGGCTCGATGTTTGCGGCCTAGTAGCACCAAATATATGTTGACTATAATTGGACAAAGTTTGTGTTTGATCTATCAATTATTTTGACGTATTTTTGAGTATAAGAGATACTTAAACTACAGGGAAAGTACGCTAAAAGGCACTACATTTTAAAGACACTATATTTTACTATGCTAAAAGGCATTATATTATACTACACTAAAAGGCACTATATTTTACTACACTAAAAGGCATTACATAATACTACCCTAAAAGGAACTATATTACTAGTCTTTAAGCAAATAAATAATTTAAACCAGATAAAACACAACAAATACATTGTAATCACAAAAATACATATAAAACAGTAATAGTAATTTATTAACAAATAATAACGATTTCACAATTTTTACATATTTTTTACAATATTAATATCTTAGTCCGGATAAAAATAACATACCAATTTAATCCCAAAAAAAATGCAAAACAACATACAACACATTCAAAACAACTAATTCGGCCACAATAGGTCCCTCAAATCCTCAAGTCTAGGTCTCCAATACCAAGCCCTAGTTTCCCTAATTTTAACCCTTAATTTCCATTAATTATAGCTCTAATCCGTGAAATAATACCATAGGGACGAGTTTTAAGTCCAAAATCCTTATCTCAATAAAGTTCCCTTGAAATTCCTCTTCAAAATCGTCCAAAAAGCTCCAAAGCCGACTTAAAAATGGTGAAAATAGCTCAAAAACCGCGAAGGACACAATTTATACCTTCTAGCCCAGGCATTTTCGCATTTGCGGCCATATACCCACTTCTGCAGTACCGCATTTGCGGTCAAAGAACTGCTTTTGCGATTTTTACTTATTCTGCCCCGATCCGCATCTGCGATGCACCAGCCGCACATGCGCCATTGCAGGTGCGGTCCACTAACTGCTTCTGCGGTTTCCTGCCTCCCTAGCTCCATTCCGCTTCTACGGCTCCCTTCCACGCATCTGCGAGATCGCACCTGCAGTCCCCAATCCGCAGGTGCGGAAATACTAGAAGCAGCAAAAATCTGCAGCTCACCAAAATTCCAACTTCTCTGTCAACCATCCGAAATCACCCCGAGGCCCCCGGGACCTCAACCATAAGCACCAACATACTCCAAAACCTTATTCAAACTTGTACCAATCTTCAAAACACCTCAAACAACATCGAATCAACCAAAACACATCGGATTCAAGCCTACATTTCCAAAATCTTCCGAATTATGCTTTTGATAAAAAAACCCAACCAAACCACGTCCGAATGACCTGAAATTTTGCACACACCTCCCAAATGATACCGCGGAACTACTACAACCCTCGGAATTCCATTCCGACCCCTATATCAAAATCTCACATATCAACTAGAAAATGCCAAAAATCCAATTTCGCCAATTCAAGCTTATCCACTCCGTACCTCCAAAACACATTCCGATAACGCTCCTAAGTCTCAAATCACCTCCCAAAGCTATCCGAATCATCAAAATTCACATCCGAGCCCTCTAACATATAAGTCAATATCCGGTTGACCTTTCCAACTTAAGCTTTCTCAAAAGAGACTAAGTGTCTCAAACCTTACCAAATTCTTTCTGAACCCGGACCAACCAACCCGATCACTCACAGAACCGATAGACAAAGCATTAAGAAGCAGAAATAGGAAAAACAGAGCGGTAACTCATGATACGACTGGCCGGGTCGTCACATCCATAAAAATAAAATATAAAAATTTAATGTACCCAGTTTGTAGATATTTTGTAGATAATTTGTATTCTGATTGTAGATATTTTGTTTTTTGTTTGTAATGTAATTGTAGGTGAGGGCGTCAACAGATCATATCCATACTGTGATAGATGGTGTGAAGTGGTACATTGTGTGTCTTGAAAACAAGAGATGCAGGTGTGGGAAATTTCAGCTTGATGAACTTCCTTGTGCGCATGCTTTGGTTGCTTTAAGGCACATGAATGAGTCTTATGAAAACTATTGCTCGCCGTTTTACACAAGGGAGAGCCTATTGCGTACTTATGAAATACCAGTAAATCCCATGCCTGATGAAAGCAAATGGAATGTGCCACAACATATATCTGAAGAAGTAGTAAATCCACCTACAGGAGGGAAAAGACAGCCAGGAAGACCTCAAAAAGAAAGATACAAAACATATGATTAAATAAATTCAAAGAAGTACAAGGTTTCATGTGGCAACTGCGGAGGAGAATGGCATAACAAAAGATCTTGCAAGAATGCACCCAAAAAGAAATAAAATTTTATGTAGTTAACAGAATATTTCATAAAAATTGTTGGTGAGTTTAGGATAACAGAATTTGATGTGTAATGGTTGAGGTTTTTTAAGATAATAATGTAGTTAGTTAAGATTTTTCTGTATTAAGATAATACTTTCATAGAGTGATTTGTTTATGATATAATCAACCACTTTTTTACTATCTCTAGCATCCTTTTTATAGTTGTTAATATTTTTTTTGCAATTTATCTACAATACAGCTACAAAAATATTACATTAACTGGAATTGACAGAATAACTACATTACAAATCAGTAGGAAATGAGTTATATACTAAAATATTGTAGATCAAATACTGTTTACATTCAACAAATAAATATAAAAGCAACGAAACACATTGTTAAATATTTTGTACAAATTATCTACAAATTCAACTACAAAAAAACTACAATAGCTGGAGCTGACATAATAACTAGATTATAATTCAGCTAGAAAGAATGTATATGCTAAAAATTATATAGATCAGGTACTGTTTACATTCAACAAATTGAATGTAAAAGCAATAAAATGTTTAGTTACTAATTTTTACACTTTATCTACAGAAAAACAACAAAATAACAACATATTTTTGCGTTGACAGAATAACTATATAAAAATTCAGTTGGAAAGGATTTATATGCTAAAATAATGAAGATCAAGTACTGTAAACATTCAACAAGTGAATATAAAACCAACAGAATATTTCCATTTGAACTACTATACTGGATAAGAAAAAAAACAAAGGCTACTATAGCAAGTCTGCTACAATTAAAACACAACAATATTGTTCAAAAACTTGTCTACCATCTTTCTTCTAAACTAGCATCAACTAAACAATTGTACTGCATGTTCCATACAAAACATTACAACTACTTCTTCCTCTGGACTCGTGTTTTCTCATTCAAAGCTGGTGCACCTTCTCTCCTTGCCAATTTGTCTGTCACCTCACTTTCACTAATTGCCCCATGCTCCTGCTTCTTTCTAGCATAGTCCCAAAGTAGCGCTCCATAGCGTCTACGATGTTGGTCAATATCAGAAAGGTCTTCTGCTGGAATTGATTATTCTCCAAGACTAACATACTCTGCAAATGCAACAACAAATATACCACAATCGCTGCAAAGATAAAAAAAATGTCAATATTTACCAAACAATTAGAAAAAAGGGTTAAATGTATAGAAAGAAAGAAGATTTTTGTTATAGTGATCCTTCTTTTTGCTGTGGTATCTCTCCTACGATCCACTAAATGTTAAGAGGGTCGGTAACAGCTTTCTCAATGTATGCCGTTGTATTCTTGAAGTTGATGTCTTTACGCTTCCCATAAAAACTGGTGCATGACAAATACAAAGGGATAATAACAGAAAACTTGTCGACACAAGATTCAACAATAGGTTGATTGCGTGAAGAGACTATGGAATCATACGCATAAAGTTGCCTGTCTGCAATGTCAAAAACAACCAACACCCAGTGGAATTTTTTTACAATGTTGACGGGCATGATGACATACTCAACTTCATCCCATGCAACATTTGCAAGTAGTCTATACCCCAATATATATTCTGCTACAACGTCCTGGGGTTTGACAACAGAAAACTTCTTTTCTTGAGGAGAATTTTGGAACTTTTCATAAATTTGTTCAATCCTAGTCTTGAACAAACAATTTGTTGTACATGGTCTTATTGTGGGGGCCATACTTGCCTCTTTTCCTCAAGTAATACATTATAACATCTATGTACTGCAACAAAAACATATTGCATTTATACTACAAGTTATCTTCAAATAATCTTACACAAAACTACAAAATAACTACAATTACATTACAAACAGAAAATAAAGCATCTACAATCAGAATAAAATTATCTTCAAAATATCTACAAATCAAATACATTGAATCTTACCAAGTCATTGAGGACTTGTCCGGGGTGTGCCAGGGAAAAGAACCACTCCTTCTTGTCAACCTTTTCCACTCCAAGATCTAACCATGGCTTAATTTGGTTGTCCTGTATAGAATACGAAGCCTTCCTCCTATATAAACAAATAGAAATTAAAATAAAATTGTTGAATGAAGTGGATAGGTAAAAGATGAATACTGGAATAAAAGTGTCAAATTGTGCAAATTAACATCTTTGAACTTGTGTCGGTACCGTGGTATAACCACTTGTTGAATTGATCCAACAACTCAGGATCTACATCTTGACCAATAACACTAATAAATGGGTACTTGAGGTAGAAAAATTTGAGGTCCAACCAAGGTGCTTCCACCAGAACTGTATAAAGGGAGAAATGGTGATCGGGCATGCTTTCCCGGCTGCCTTGTTCTACCTTGATGCATGGGTGTTGTTTCATCTTGTATAGGCTCGCTGAACTTAACCAACTGGGAGAAGTTATCAGGCAGCTCGAAATCATCAAGTGTAACCTCCTTCTTCTCACCTCCGGAGTCTTCTAAATCACCTACATTCACATACTCTGCCTCTTCACCTACATTGTCATCTTCCTCATTTTGTTGTTCTCTTTGAGCTGCTACTGTCACTCCGTGAATTAGAGATTGTGCATGCATATCTTCCCTCTCTGAAACACCATGTATATTTAACTTAATAGAATGGTAAAAATATTGATACATAAAGAAAACATCTCTGAATACAATTTCATGCCTGCATTCTCTTCATCAATAGCACCTTCAAAATGTGTATATAAATCAACACGTGCTGGATGATTTTCTTCACCAAGTGCACCTTCAACATGGTCTGTTTTTTTTATTAAAAATGTTAAATCATACTGGATAGTAGTGGTTTGACAGTTTAAGAAGATATGTAGGTGTGTTATAAGATCTACATAAATCTGTAGAGCTGTGCCAATATGCTGTATTTATTTGTATATATTTTGCCTAAATCATGTAGACATTTGTAGATATTTTGTAAATAACTTGTAGATATTTTGTAGATATTCTGTAGATAATTGTAGATAAAGTGGAGTTATTTTGTAGATACCTATTTTGCTGTTGCTGGCCTGCACTGGTTCTCCACTAGTGAACTGAAATTGCTGATTGTTCTTGTCTTTTGGTTGGTCAGTATTTTTGGTTGAACTCCCAGCAAACTGAAAGTTTTATATTAGTTAGGATACATATTTTAGAGGTAACATAAATAGTTTTGTTAATATGAATAAAATTCAAATGTTACCTTTGCATCAACTTGATCATTTCGACTGTTTATCACCTGCAAAACAGTCTTAACTGACTCATTTATTAGCACTCGAAGGCTATCTAGTTCTTCAAAGACATCTTTCCTAAAATCTGCAAGTTTTTCATCGGCCTACATATTAAAAAAATACATAGTTAACTTCAGAATATGTCTTAACATACATTAAAGAACAGATGCACTATTATGTATATATCACAATGTTGTTTAGGAATACATGTTACCTTCTCAAGACCTCTTTTAACTTTCTTATTTTATGAAGAATAGACTCCTTATCCTCTTTTCCAATTGATTCTTTGGGTTCCAATGGAGGAGCATCAACTTTGGGATCCTCAGAAATATGTTCAACCTCTTCAATTATGTACTCAACTTTATCAGAAAAAGACATCACTGAAAGCTCTTCAGGTGATTCATTTATGTTGGTGAACTGAATGAGAAAAAAAATAAATTAGCTTGATTAAGCAGAATATGTAGACAAATTGTAGATATTTTGTAGGTAAATTGTATAATCATAAATAAAAACCATTTACCTTCATCCATTCAGGCTTGATCATTCTGTCTTCAATTGCAGCTAATCAAATCTGACCCTTACTAGCTGACCAGTTAATTATGCGAGGGATTGAATTAGAAATCCTTGTAGCTATATCAGTGTTGACGGAGGAGCAACACTCATACAACCATACTTGCATGGCTTGTGGGAATTCTCGAATGAGATAAGAATGAACGAAAGGATTTAGCATGTGCCTACCTGATTCAATCAACTGTCTGTAACACTGAATACCCCATGGGTATGTCTCGTACTGACCGGATTCCACCAAATAAAACCTAAAATGATCTACCAATCCAAAATGGTCTTTCTCTGAAGGACAAATAAAGAATTCTATGAGATATAAAATACATAACTTTACTGCATCCCCATCATTTACCCAGCTTGTTGGTTACAATCTGTTTTAGGTATGTCTTCTCCAATTTTACCTTGTTTGGAAAGTAACTGCTCATTATCTTACTGACATAATTCGTAGTGTAACCAAAATTTGTCACCTCGGTATGACATCTAAGACCAGTTATTAATGCAAACTCTCTCAATGCAAAATTTAACCTCTCACCTTTTAACTCGGCTGAAAAAGAGGAAGCATCGGATGAATTCAATTCATACTTTATAAGAAGATGAATAGCTTGATTTTGCATGCATAAATTGGGAAATGACAATAAATAACCTAAGCATGTCTTCTCGTATAGCTTCAAACCATTTGGAGACAAAAGCTCTTTAATTTGGCTAGGAATGCTAGGGTCACATAATTTCTGGAATCTAAGCACCCCATAATAAAAAAATTGTCCATTCTGCACAAAATATAAATAATCTCACATTAATACAGTGCTTAAAAAACATAGATACATTTGCAATTTATCTACAAAATAACTACAAAAAATATACAAAATATCAACAATTTTAAACAGATTAATAGAGCTACAATTAATCTTCAAAATGAAGACAAATAATTTCACATTAATTCAGTGCTTAAAACATAGATACATTTGCAATTTATATACGAAATAACAACAAAAAATCTACAAAATATCTACAATTTTAAACATATCAATATAGCTCCAATTAATCTTCAAAATGAAGACAAATAATCTACAAAGCAGAAAAAACACATATTATGTAGGTTTTTAACAACAAAAACAAACGAAATAACTAGTGAAGAAATTACTAAATTCTTACCTTCACCAATGACTGTTTCAAATATTTTTAGGAGATTTAACAGTATGGGATCCATTTGAATTTTTCTTCTTTTTGGGAGTTTTTGAACTGGAGACACCTCCGTTTTCTTTCCAAGTTTACTGATAGGCACATTGTGACGACCCAGCCAGTCGTCTCATGAGTTACCACTCTGTTTCCCCTATTTCTTCTTCTTATTGCTTTGTCTATCAGTTATATATGTAATCGGGTTGGTTGGCTCGGGTTCGGAAAGGATTTGGTAAGGTTTGAGACACTTTGTCTCTTTTGAGGAAGCTTAAGTTGGAAAAGTCAACCGGATGTTGACTTATGTGTTAGAGGGCTCGGATTTAAGTTCCGATGGTTGGATTAGCTTCGAGAGGTGATTTGGGACTTAAGAGCGTGATCAGAATGAGTTTTGGAGGTTCGGAGTAGATTTAGGCTTGAATTGACGAAGTTGGTATTTTGGCGGTTTCTGGTTGATAGGGGTCGGAATGAAATTCCAAGTGTTGCAGTAGTTTCGTTGTGTCATTTGGGACATGTGTACAAAATTTCAGGTTATTCGGACGTGGTTTGGTTGGATTTTTAATCAAAAGCGTAATTTGGAAGATTTTGGAAACTTAGGCTTGAATCCGACGTGTTCTAGGTTGATTCGATGTTGTTTGAGGTATTTTGAAGATTGGTACAAGTTTGAATAAGGTTATGGGATATGTTTGTGCCTTTGTTTGAGGTCCTAGGGGCCTCGGGGTTATTTCGGATGGTTGACGGAGAAGTTTGGAATTTTGGCGAGCTGCAGATTTTTGCTGCTTCTGATATTTCTGCACCTGCGGATTGGGGACCGCAGGTGCGATCTCGCAGATGCGTGGAAGGGAGCCGCAAAAGCGGAATGGAGCTAGGGCGGCAGGAAACCGTACAAGCGGTTAGTGGACTGCACCTGCGATGGCGCAAGTGCGGCTGGTGCATCACAGATACGGATCGGGGCAGAATAAGTGAAAACCGCAAATGCGGTCCCGCAAAATCGGGTATATGGCCACAGATGCGAAAATGCCTAGCCAGAAGGTATAAATTGTGTCCTTCGCGATTTTTGAGCTATTTCACCGTTTCTAAGTTGGCTTTGGAGCTTTTTGGACGATTTTGAAGAGGGATTTCAAGGGAACTTCATTGAGATAAGGATTTTGGACATGAAACTCATTCCTATGGTATTATTTCACGGATTAGAGCCACAATTAATGGAAATTAAGGGATAAAATTGAGAAAACTAGGGCTTGGTATTGGAGACCTAGACTTGAGGATTTGAGGGACCTATTGTGGTCGGATTTGGGTACTTTTGATATGTATGAACTCGTGGGGAGATAAGGAACCCATTGATGTGAATTTTATCGAATTCCGAGACGTGACCCAGGGGTCGGGTTTTGGTAATTTCGGGATTTGTGTTGTATATTGATTATTTTCGCTTGGGCTTCGTTCTTTTAGCATATTTTGACACCGTGATTCTGATTTTGGATAGATTCGATGCGAGTGGAGGCCGATTCGAGGGGCAAAGGCATCACAAGCTAGAGTTTGGACCGGATTGAGGTGAATAATGATTGTAAATGATGTTCTGAGGGTATGAAACTCGGATTTGCATATCATTGTGCTATATTAAGGTGACGCACATGCTTGATGACGAGCGTGGGGTCGTGCACTGTTGAGGATTGTGACTTAGTCCGTCCCGAATGACTATTGTACCGCGTATTTGACTGAAATCTATTTGCTATCATCATTATTTGGGCTGAGTGCCATATTTGGGCCTCGCGCCAACTATTTGAACCCTTGGGGATTTTTATTGATATTTCCTCACTGTTTTGACTTTATACTTGAACTTAGTCATGTTATACTCCACTGTTTTCATACTCAACCATGTTTACTATGTTTTAACACTTAAATGATCTTTTAAATGATAATTGGGCTGAGAATCATGTTTTACTACTGTCGAGTGGCTTGTGAGGTTTTTGACTGAGTAAGGCTGAGGGCCTATTTGTAAGAAAACACTGATTATGATCATGAGACCGAGAGCCTGAGATATGTACGCCACGAGGTGGCTTGTTGATATGAGGCTGAGAGCCTAATGATGACGCCACGAGATGGCTCGATATTGCACTTGGGCCGTAAGGGGCCCCTCCAAGAGTTTGCATACCCCTAATGAGCGCGGGTACCCATTGTGATGTGAGATATAACCCGAGGGGCTGGTATTGTTAATATTGTGCCCGAGGGGCAATCCTTTATGTGCTTATCTGTCTTATTTGTCTGTCATTTACCTCTTTAATTGTTAAATAGGCATTTTTTGATGTTTAAACTGAACTTATACGATTTTACATATCTTTACTGAACCACTGTTCTTACATGTTTTACTGTTTCATTATAGCCTATAATGTGCCTTACGTGATTTCATGCTTTCAGTCTTTATTTATGATTATTACTCACTGATTTGGAGTATTCACTTTACTCCATGCACCATGTGTGCAGATTCAGGCATATCTGGTCCCATTCCCGAGTGATCTTTCCAGCTCAGGCGGATCCGAAGATTTTCTAGGTAGCTGCCGGCGTTCGCAGCCTAGAGCTTCTTGCCTATCTTATTTCTCATTGTTTTAGTTTTTGTATTAAACTCTACAGACTTTTCTGAGTATTTCGGATTTTTAGATGCTCATGACTTGTGACACACCGGTATCGGGCTGTGTGGAGGTTTTATTCCACAAATTATGCTATTATCTACTACTTTGAGATTTTATTTATTATGCTTTAGGCTTATTCCTTATGCTTAAACTGTTAAAAATTGAAGTGGGAAGTGTCAGCTGGCCTTGTCTTCACGAGAGGTGCCATCACGACCGGGTCCGGGTTTAGGGTCGTGACAAGTTGGTATCAGAGCCTAGGTTACATAGGTCTCACGAGTCATGAGCAGGTTTAGTAGAGTCTTGCGGATCGGTATAGAGACGTCTGTATTTATCCTCGAGAGGCTGTAGAACCTTTAGGAAAAACTTCATATTCTTGAAATTCTTGTCGTGCGAATTTGTTGTCCGAGTACTAAACTTCTGTTATTCTATTCTCTCACAGATAGTGAGGACATGCGCTACCGGTCAGGATGGACGACCACCAGTACCACCAACTATGGCCACTAGAGGCCGAGGACGCGGTCGTGGTCGTGGTAGGGGTAGAGATGTGGCCCGCACAGCAGCTAGGGAAGCACGTGCAGATCCACCAGCCACCCCAGTTCAAGATCAGGTCCCAGTTATGGATGCTCCAGCAGCACCAGCTCAGGCACCAGCTATGCCCATTGTGATTCCGGGTCTTTAGGAGGCCTTGGCTCAGATCCTATCGGTTTTCACTGGCCTAGCTCAGGCGGTCTCAACTACTACAACCGCAGCTACTTCTTAGGTCGGGGGAGGCAATCAGACTCCTGCCGCTCGCACACCTAAGCAGGTCGTGCAGGGACTTCAGATACCGAGGGCACATCCAGCCCAGCCGGCTGCAACTGCCCAGGACTATGTACTTCCTGCCATACCAGAGGATGAGCAACGTAGGTTGGAGAGGTTTGGTAGACTTTAGCCTCCAACCTTCAGTGGTGCAGAGGGCGAGGATGCCCAGGGGTTTTGGATAAGTGTTAGATGATGCTTCGTACAGCAGGTATTCTGGAGACCAGCGGGGTTGCTTTCACTACTTATCCATTTTCTGGAGCTGCCTTCACTTGGTGGGAGGATTTTGAGAGGCGCAGGCTTATTGGTGCAGCACCCCGTACCTGGCAGCAGTTCTCCGTTCTCTTTCTGGAGAAGTATGTGCCGCAGTCTCACAGAGAGGAGCTGTGTATGGAGTTTGAGTGGTTGCGTCAGGGAGAGATGACTGTGATGCAGTATGAGATGAGGCTCTCCAAGTTAGCTCGTCATGCTATTTGGTTGATTACGATAGATAGAGAGAGGATTAAGAGGTTTGTTGATGGCCTCACTTACCAGCTTCGTATTCTCATGACCAAGGACAGGGTGACTGGTGCTACTTTCAAGGAGGTTGTGGATATCACCCGTGAGATTGAGTCTGTTCGTCGCCAGGAGCGAGAGGAGAGGGAGGCTAAGAGGCCTCGGGGATCTGGTAGTTATGGTGGTGCTCCTTCGAGGTGTCAGTTCCAACACGGCAGAGGCGGTCCATTCAGGCATGCTCAGCCAGCTCACCCAGGTTATCATGGGGCGTCATTGGGTCATGGTTCTCATAGTTCTCATCAGGGCCAGTCATCACTTAGTGTCTTTCTAGATCAGAGTTCATCCCGTGCTCCATCAGTTCAGGGCTCTTCTATGCCAGGTGCATCTGCTAGTCATTCTGGTGCTAGTGGTTCCCTTAAGTCCCCGTCTCCAGCACTAGGGAGTTGCTATGAGTGTGGAGAGATGGGTCACATGTGGAGGTAGTGTCCTCGTCGTCTTGGGGGTTCATCTCAGCAGAGGAGTCAGCCATTGGCTTCAGCGCCAGTTACTTCACCACCACCCACCCACCAAACTAGGGGTAGAGGTCAGTCAGCTAGGAGTCTCCCTAGAGGGGGAGGTCGATCAGGTAGCGGTCAGGCCCGTTTTTATGCATTTCTAGCTAGACCCGATGTGATTGCTTCAGATACTGTGATCACAGGTATTGTCTCAGTTTGCCATAGAGATGCTTTTGTATTATTTGATCCCGGTTCCACCTTTTCTTATGTGTCCTCATACTTTGCTCGTTATTTGGGTACGCCCCGTGAGTTTCATGCTTCACCTATTCATGTATCTACCCCCGTGGGCGATACTGTTGTTGTAGACCGTGTGTATCAGTCGTGTGTGGGTGACTATTGGGGGTTTGGAGACCCGAGTGGATATTTTATTACTATGTACGGTGGATTTCGATGTCATTTTGGGCATGGATTAGCTATCTCCGTGTCGTGCTATTCTGGACTGTCATGCCAAGACAGTCACATTGGCTATACCGGGTATGCCACAGATTGAGTGGTGAGATTTGACTGATTATGTTCCTAGTAGGGTAATCTCATTCTTGAAAGCCCAGCGTATGGTTGGGAAGGGTTGTCTTTCGTATCAAGCCTTTGTGAGGGATGTAGGTGTAGAGACTCCTAGTATTGATTCTATTCCAGTTGTGAGTGATTTTCCTGAAGTGTTTCCTGCAGACCTGTCGGGCATGCCACCGGACAGGGATATTGACTTTGGTATTGACCTGGTGACGGGCACTCAGCCCATTTCTATCCCGTCGTATCGTATGGCACTAGTGGAGTTGAAGGAGTTAAACGAGCAGCTTCAGGAACTCCTCGATAAGGGGTTCATTCGGCCTAGTGTGTCACCTTGGGGTGCGCCGATTCTATTTGTGAAGAAAAAGGATGGCACTATAAGGATGTGCATTGATTATAGGCAATTGAACAAGCCAACAATTAAGAACAAGTATCCTTTGCCTCCCATTGATGATTTATTCGACCAGCTTCAGGGAGCGAGAGTGTTCTTCAAGATTGATCTCCATTCGGGTTATCACCAGTTGAAGATTAGAGACTCGGATATTCTTAAGACGACTTTCATGACCCGATATGGTCATTGAGTTCTTGGTGATGTCTTTTGGGCTGACCAAAGCCCCAGCAGCGTTCATACATTTGATGAACAGCGTGTTCCGGCCTTATCTCGATTCATTTGTCATAGTCTTCATTGATGATATTCTGGTATATTCACGTAGTCAGGAGGAGCATGCGGAACATTTGAGAGTTGTGTTGCAAAGATTGAGGAAGGAGAAGCTTTATGTAAAATTCTCCAAATGTGAGTTCTGGCTCAGTTCAGTGGCTTTCTTGGGGCACGTGGTGTCTAGCGAGGGTATTCAGGTTGATCCGAAGAAGATAAAGGTGGTTTAGAGTTGGCACAGACCGTCCTCATCCACAGAGATTCACACCTTTCTTGGCTTGGCAAGCTATTATCGCCGGTTTGTTCAGGGATTCTCATCTATCGTATCGCCCTTGACCAAGTTAACTCAGAAGGGTGCTTCATTTGTATGGACGGATGCGTTTGAGGAGAGATTTTAGAAGCTCAAGACAGCCTTGACCACAGCTCCAGTATTAGTTTTGCGATCAGCTTCAGGTTCATATACCGTGTATTGTGATGCTTCGAGAGTTGGTATTGGCTGTGTATTGATGTAGGGGGGTTGAGTTATTTCTTGTGCTTCTCGTCAGTTGAAGCCCCATGAGAAGAACTACCCCATTCTTGATTTGGAGTTGGCTGCCATAGTTCACGCGTTGAAGATTTGGAGGCATTACTTGTATGGTGTGTCTTGTGAGGTGTTTACTGATCATCGTAGTTTCCAGCACTTGTTCAAGCAGAAGGATCTTCAATTGATGCAGCGGAGATAGTTGGAGTTGCTAAAGGATTATGATATCACTATATTGTACCATCCGGGAAAGGCCAATATGGTGGCCGATGCTTTGAGCCGAAAGGCGGTGAGTATGGGGAGTTTGGCATATATTCCAGTTGGAGAGATTCCTCTTGCGGCTGATGTTCAGGCCTTGGCTAATCGGTTCGTGAGGTTAGATATTTCGGAGCCCTGTCAGGTATTGGCTTGCATGGTTTCTCGGTCTTCCTTTTATGATTGCATCAGAGAGCGCCTGTATGATTATCTGCATTTACTTGTCCTGAAGGACAGAGTTCAGCATGGTGATGCCAGATATGTAACCATTCGTGATGATGAGGTGTTGATGATGCAGCCCAGCCGGCTGCAGCTGCCCAGGACTATGTACTTCCTGCCATGCCAGAGGATGAGCAACGTAGGTTGAAGAGGTTTGGTAGACTTTAGCCTCCAACCTTCAGTAGTGCAGAGGGCGAGGATGCCCAGGGGTTCTTGGATAAGTGTTAGATGATGCTTCGTACAGCAGGTATTCTGGATATCAGCGGGGTCGCTTTCACTACTTATCCGTTTTCTGGAGCTGCCTTCACTTGGTGGGAGGATTTTTAGAGGCGCAGGCTTATTAGTGCAGCACCCCGTACCTGGCAGCAGTTCTCCGTTCTCTTTCTGGAGAAGTATATGCCTCAGTCTCACAGAGAGGAGCTGTGTATGGAGTTTGAGTGGTTGAGTCAGGGAGAGATGACTGTGATGCAGTATGAGATGAGCCTCTCCGAGTTAGATTGTCATGCTATTTGGTTGATTACGATAGATAGAGAGAGGATTAAGAGGTTTGTTGATGGCCTCACTTACCAGCTTCGTATTCTCATGACCAAGGACAGGGTGACTGGTGCTACTTTCAAGGAGGTTGTGGATATCACCCATGAGATTGAGTCTGTTCGTCGCCAGGAGCGAGAGGAGAGGGAGGCCAAAAGGCCTCGAGGATCTGGTAGTTATGGTGGTGCTCCTTCGAGGTGTCAGTTCCAGCACGGCAGAGGCGGTCCATTCAGGCATGCTCAGCCAGCTCACCCAGGTTATCGTGGGGCGTCATTGGGTCATGGTTCTCATAGTTCTCATCAGGGCCAGTCATCACTTAGTGTCTTTCTAACTCAGAGTTCGTCCCGTGCTCTATCAGTTCAGGGCTCTTCTATGCCAGGTGCATCTGCTAGTCATTCTGGTGCTAGGGGTTCCCTTCAGTCCCCGTCTCCAGCATTAGGGAGTTGCTATGAGTGTGGAGAGATGGGTCACATGTGGAGGCAGTATCCTCGTCGTCTTGGGGGTTCATCTCAGTAGAGGAGTCAGCCATTGGCTTCAGCACCAGTTACTTCACCACCACCCACCCACCCAGCTAGGGGTAGAGGTCAGTCAGCTAGGAGTCGCCCTAGAGGGGGAGGTCGATCAGGTGGCGGTCAGGCCCGTTTCTATGCATTTCTATCTAGACCCGATGCGATTGCTTCAGATACTATGATCACAGGTATTGTCTCAGTTTGCCATAGAGATGCTTCTGTATTATTTGATCCGGTTCCACCTTTTCTTATGTGTCCTCATACTTTGCTAGTTATTTGGGTATGCCCCGTGAGTTTCTTGCTTCACCTATTCATGTATCTACCCCCATGGGCGATACTGTTGTTGTAGACCGTGTGTACCAGTCGTGTGTGGGTGACTATTGGGGGTTTGGAGACCCGAGTGGATATTTTATTACTATGTACAGTGGATTTCGATGTCATTTTAGGCATGGATTAGCTATCTCCGTGTCGTGCTATTCTGGACTGTCATGCCAAGATAGTCACATTGGCTATATCGGGTGTGCCACAGATTGAGTGGCGAGATTTGACTGATTATGTTCCTAGTAGGGTAATCTCATTCTTGAAAGCCCAGCGTATGGTTGGGAAGGGTTGTCTTTCGTATCAAGCCTTTGTGAGGGATGTAGGTGTAGAGACTCCCAGTATTGATTCTATTCCAGTTGTGAGTGATTTTCCTGATGTGTTTCCTGCAGACCTGCCGGGCATGCCACCGGACAGGGATATTGACTTTGGTATTGACCTGGTGACGAGCACTCAGCCCATTTTTATCCCGTCGTATCGTATGGCACTAGTGGAGTTGAAGGAGTTAAACGAGCAGCTTCAGGAACTCCTCGATAAGGGGTTCATTCGGCCTAGTGTGTCACCTTGGGGTGCGCCGATTCTATTTGTGAAGAAAAAGGATGGCACTATAAGGATGTGCATTGATTATAGGCAATTGAACAAGCCAACAATTAAGAACAAGTATCCTTTACCTCCCATTGATGATTTATTCGACCAACTTCAGGGAGCGAGAGTGTTCTTCAAGATTGATCTCCGTTCGGGTTATCACCAGTTGAAGATTAGAGACTCGGATATTCTTAAGACGACTTTCATGACCCGATATGGTCATTATGAGTTCTTGGTGATGTCTTTTGGGCTGACCAAAGCCCCAACAGCGTTCATACATTTGATGAACAGCGTGTTCTGGCCTTATCTCGATTCATTTGTCATAGTCTTCATTGATGATATTCTGGTATATTCACGTAGTCAGGAGGAGCACGCGGAGCATTTGAGAGTTGTGTTGCAAAGATTGAGGGAGGAGAAGCTTTATGTAAAATTCTCCAAGTGTGAGTTCTGGCTCAGTTCAGTGGCTTTCTTGGGGCACGTGGTGTCTAGCGAGGGTATTTAGGTTGATCCGAAGAAGATAAAGGTGGTTTAGAGTTGGCCCAGACTGTCCTCAGCCACAGAGATTCACAGCTTTCTTGGCTTGGCAAGCTATTATCGCCGATTTGTTCAGGGATTCTCATCTATCGCATCGCCCTTGACCAAGTTAACTCAGAAGGGTGCTTCATTTGTATGGACGGATGAGTGTGAGGAGAGATTTTAGAAGCTCAAGACAGCCTTGACCACAACTCCAGTGTTAGTTTTGCCATCAACTTCAGGTTCTTATACTGTGTATTGTAATGCTTCGAGAGTTGGTATTGGTTGTGTATTGATGTAGGGGGGTTGAGTTATTGCTTGTGCTTCTCGTCAGTTGAAGCCCCATGAGAAGAACTACCCCATTCTTGATTTGGAGTTAGCTGCCATAGTTCACGCGTTGAAGATTTGGAGGCATTACTTGTATGGTGTGTCTTGTAAGGTGTTTATTGATCATCGTAGTTTCCAGCACTTGTTCAAGCAAAAGGATCTTCAATTGATGCAGCGGAGATGGTTGGAGTTGCTAAAGGATTATGATATCACTATATTATACCATCCGGGAAAGGCCAATATGGTGGCTGATGCTTTGAGCCGAAAGGCGGTGAGTATGGGGAGTTTGGCATATATTCCAGTTGGAGAGATTCCTCTTGCGGCTGATGTTCAGGCCTTGGCTAATCGGTTCGTGAGGTTAGATATTTCGGAGCCCAGTCGTAGTATTGGCTTGCGTGGTTTCTCGGTCTTCCTTTTATGATTGCATCAGAGAGCGCCAGTATGATGATCTGCATTTACTTGTCCTGAAGGACAGAGTTCAGCATGGTGATGCCAGAGATGTAACCATTCGTGATGATGAGGTGTTGATGATGCAGGGCCGGATATGTGTGCCCAACGTGGATGGGCTTCGGGAGTTGATTCTGGAAGAGGCCCATAGCTCGCGGTATTCCATTCATCTGGGTGCCGCGAAGATGTATCAGGATTTGAGACAGCATTATTGGTGGAGGAGAATGAAGAAAGACATTGTGGGATTTGTAGCTCGGTGTCTCAATTGTCAACAGGTGAAATATGAGCATCAGAGACCGGGTGGCTTGCTTCAGCGGATGGATATTCTAGAGTAGAAGTGGGAGTGGATCACTATGGACTTTGTAGTTGGACTTCCATGGACTTTGAAGAAGTTCGATGCTATCTGGGTGATTGTGGATCGGCTGACCAAGTCCGCGCACTTCCTTCCTGTGTGTACTACCTATTCTTCTGAGCGGTTGTCAGAGATCTATATCCGAGAGATTGTTCGTTTTCATGGTGTCCCAGTTTCCATCATTTCAGATAGGGGCACTCAGTTTACTTCACAACTTCGGAGATCTGTGCAGCGAGAGTTGGGTACTCAGGTTGGGTTGAGCATAGCTTTTCACCCTCAGATGGACGGGCAATCCGAGAGCACTATTCAGATATTGGAGGACATGTTGTGTTTTTGTATTATTGATTTCGGAGGGTCATGGGATCAGTTTCTACCACTTGTAGAGTTTGCTTATAACAACAGCTACCGATCGAGTATTCAAATGACTCCATATGAGGCTTTCTATGGGAGGAGGTGTAGATCTCCGGTTGGTTGGTTTGAGCCGGTTGAGGCTAGGCTATTGGGGACAAACTTGGTGCAGGATGCTTTAGAAAAGGTGAAGGTAATTCAGGAGAGGCTTCGTATAGCGCAGTCGAGGCAGAAGAGTTATGCTGACAAGAAGGTTCGAGATGTGTCCTACATGGTTGGTGAGAAGGTTCTGTTGAAGGTTCTGCCCATGAGGGTGTTATGAGATTTGGGAAGAAGGGTAAATTGAGTCCTCGGTTCATTGGTCCTTTTGAGGTGCTTCAGAGGATTGGGGAGCTGGCTTATGAGCTTGCTTTGCCACCCAGCTTGTCGAGTGTGCATCCGATATTTCATGTTTCTATGCTCCGGAAGTATATTGGGGATCCATCTCATGTTCTGGATTTCAGCACGGTTCAGTTGGATGGTGATTTGACCTACGATGTGGAGCCACCAGCTATTTTGGGTCGTCAGGTTCGAAAGTTGAGGTCAAAGGATATAGCTTTAGTGAAAGCACAGTGGAGAGGTCGTCCCGTGGAGGAGGCTACCTGGGAGACCGAGCGGGAGATGCGGAGCAGATATCTCACCTGTTTGAGGCTTCAGGTATGTTTCTTGACTCGTTCGAGGACGAACGTTTCTTTAAGTTGGGGAGGATGTGACGACCCGGCCAGTCGTCTCATGAGTTACCGCTCTGTTTCCCCTATTTCTGCTTCTTATTGCTTTGTCTATCGGTTCTATATGTGATCGGATTGGTTGGCTCTGGTTCGGAAAGGATTTGGTAAGATTTAAGACACTTAGTCTCTTTTGAGGAAGCTTAAGTTGGAAAAGTCAACCAGATGTTGAATTTTGTGTTAGAGGGCTTGGATGTGAGTTTCGATGGTTCGGTTAGCTTCAGGAGGTGATTTGGGACTTAGAAGCATGATCGGAATGAGTTTGGAGGTTCGAAGTAGATTTAGGCTTGAATTGGCAAAGTTGGTATTTTGGCGGTTTCTGGTTGATAGGTGAGATTTTGACATAGGGGTTGGAATGGAATTCCAAGAGTTGCAGTAGTTTCGTTGTGTCATTTGGGATATGTGTGCAAAATTTCAGGTCATTCGGACGTGGTTTAGTTGGGTTTTTGATCAAAAGCATAATTCGGAAGATTTTGAAAACTTAGGCTTGAATCCGATGTGTTTTGGGTTGATTCGGTATTGTTTGAGGTGTTTTGAAGATTGGTTAAATTTTGAATAAGGTTATGAGATATGTTTTTGCCTTTGGTTGAGGTCCTAGGGGCCTCGGGATGATTTCGGATGGTTGACAGAGAAGTTTGGAATTTTGGTGAGCTGCAGATTTTTGCTGCTTCTGGTATTTCTGCACCTGCAGATTGGGGACCGCAGGTGCGATCTCGCAGATGCATGGAAAGGAGCCGTAGAAGTGGAATGGAGCTAGGGAGGCAGGAAACCGTAGAAGCAGTTAGTGGACCACACCTGCGATGGCGCAGGTGCGGCTAGTGCATTGCAGATGCGGATCGGGGCAGAATAAGTGAAAACCGCAAAAGCGGGTATATGGCTGCAGATGCGAAAATGCCTTGGCCAGAAGGTATAAATTGTGTCCTTCACGATTTTTGAGCTATTTCACCATTTCTAAGTCGGCTTTGGAGCTTTTTGGACGATTTTGAAGAGAGACTTCAGGGGAACTTTATTGAGGTAAGGATTTTGGACCTAAAACTCGTTCCTGTGGTATTATTTCACGGATTAAAGCCATAATTAATGGAAATTAAGGGTTAAAATTGGGGAAACTAGGGCTTGGTATTGGAGACCTAGACTTGAGGATTTGAGGGACCTATTATGGTCGAATTTTGGTACTTTTGATATGTATGAACTCGTGGGGAGATAAGGAACCCATTGATGTGAATTTTATCGAATTCTGAGACGTGGGCCCAGGGGTCGGGTTTTGGTAATTTCGGGATTTGTGTTGTATATTGATTATTTTCGCTTGGGCTTCATTCCCTTAGCATATTTTGATACCGTGATTCTGATTTTGGATATATTCGACGCGAGTGGAGGCCGATTCGAGGGGCAAAGGCGTCGCGGGCTAGAGTTTGGACCAGATTGAGGTGAGTAATGATTGTAAATTATGTTTTGAGGGTATGAAACCCCGAATTTGCACATCATTGTGCTATATTGAGGTGACACACATGCTTGATGACGAGCGTGGGGTCGTGCACTGTTGGGGATTATGACTTAGTTCATCCCGAATGACTATTTTGTCGCATATTTGACTGAAATCTATTTGCTATCATCATTATTTGGGCTGAATGCCATATTTGGGCCTCATGCCAACTATTTGAACCCTTCGGGGATTTTTATTGATAAATCTGTTTTGACTTTATACTTGATCTCAGTCATGTTTCATACTGAGTCATGTTTACTATATTTTAACACTTAAATGGTCTTTAAATGATAATTGGGCTGAGAATCATATTTTACTACTGCCGAGTGGCTTGTGAGATTTTTGAGTGAGTTAGGCCGAGGGCCTATTTGTGAGGAAACACTGATTATGATCATGAGGCTGAGGGCCTGAGATATGTACGCCACGAGGTGTCTTGTTGATATGAGGCCGAGAGCCTAGTGATGGCGCCACGAGATGGCTCGACACTGTGCTTGGGCCGTAACGGGCCCCTCCAGGAGTCTACACACCCCTAGTGAGCGCGGGTACCCATTGTGATGTGAGATATAGCTCGAGGGGCTGGTATTGTTGATATTGTGCCCGAGGGGCAATCCTTTATGTGTTTATCTGTCTTATTTGTCTGTCATTTACCTGTTTAATTATTGAATAGGCATTTCTTGAAGTTTAAACCGAACTTATACGATTTTACATATCTTTACTGAACCACTGTTCTTACCTGTTTTACTGCTTCATTTTAGCCTATAATGTGCCTTACGTGATTTCATGCTTTTAGTCTTTATTTATGATTATTACTCACTGAGTTGGAGTACTCACTTTACTCCATACACCATGTGTGCAGATTCGGCGTATATGGTCCCGCTCCCGAGTGTTGATCTTTCCAGCTCAGGCGGATCCAAAGATTTTCTAGGTAGTTGCCGGCGTTCGCAGCCCAGAGCTTCTTCCCTATCTTATTTCTCCTTGTTTTAGTTTTTGTATTAAACTTTGTAGACTTTTCTGAGTATTCCAGATTTTTAGATGCTCATGACTGGTGACACCCCGGTATCGGGCTGTGTGGGGTTGTATTCCGCAAATTATGTTATTATCTACTACTTTGAGATTCTATTTATTATGCTTTAGGCTTATTCCTTATGGTTTAACTGTTAAAAATTGAAGTGGGAAGTGTCGGATGGCCTTGTCTTCATGAGAGGCGCCATCACGACCGGGTTCGGGTTTAGGGTCGTGACACACATCTTCTACAAAATCATCATCGAACACTATCTCTTTTCCTTTCCTTTTCTCTTGTTTGATTGGCATCGAAGATTTTCCAGCATCAAAATCATGTTTTTGTTTAGTTCTAGCTTCAGCCCTGATTTGACGCGGAGAAAGACTATGCTTCTTATCTACAATTGCATGTGCAGATTTTCCATGCTTTTTGGGTGAATGTGGTGATAATACACTCAAATCGAAAGAAGGTATATCAGCTTCTCGAATTTTTTTAGGGTTGTGCTTTGAAGGTTTGTTCTTCTTCATTGAGAAAATTTGAAGTTGAAGGTAAATGTGTGTATGAACTTTGAAGAATTGACTTCAAGTTTAACTGGTTGTAGAAGAAAAAACTTGAAATTGGACGTTAATAGTGGAGGTTACATATGTTTCTCTGATTTTAGCAGAGGAAATAATGGGGAAAAAACGTGGGTGTGGGGTGATACGTGGGTGAGGGTGTGGGTTTGGGAGAGAGAAACGTGGGGGGAGAGGGATTTGGAGGAATATACGATACCATTAATTTAGGAGTGATATAAGGTACAATTAATGTTAAAATACATAATGATATATAATTGGTAATTAGGTATACTAAATGTAATTATATCAAACCTTAAATATTGAGGGTAATATAATTAACTATATGACATAGAAATGTAAAAATTCCATAAAGAAAGGTGTCGCGCTTCTACTTGTCAAATTTTACGCTTACCTTCTATGGTAACAACTAACAAGTAGTTTAACTAAGTTAATATTTTTAAATACCGACATTGTGCATTTCTTAACATCTATGGAAAACTTCATTGCCTACTAGGTCTTCGTCACCGTCAGTTAAGAACGACTTTGAATATCTTAGTATTTTTACTAATAAATGAGGAAAAATAGCTCAACAAACATTTTTGAGGGGGTTTGATATTGCTTCAAATCTCTTTACCATTCTTTGTGTCATACCATTGCTTAACACCTCGGACTACGAATTAACAGGAAAAGATAGTAGAAACGAAAGAAAACATCCACTAACTTTATTTCTGACATTTTATTATCTCATTTCTGTTATGATAAAAATCAAAATATGGTGGATGTCTACTCTTCCTCCATGATCTTTCTCTCAAATGGTTAATGACATATTTAATGACATATTTTCTATGTTCAATGACATATTCCATGACATATTTTCTTCACTTTTCATGCCTATATAAAGGCCTTGTAATAGATAGGAAAATACACACAATTGAAGAAGAAAATTTCTTCATTTCTCTCTATCTCTTTCTTGTTCATGTTTTACTAAATTGTCTTTATTTCTTGTTCATGTTTTACTAAATTGCTTTTATTTCATAACACGTTATCAGCACGAGTCTCTAACTAATTGTATATATATATCTACAAAAAAATTTCTACATTTGGAAAGATTACAATTAGAAGCCATACATATCATCACATGGTTAAATGTAAAGAGAAACTACATATGGTAAGTAATGAAATGTAAGAAGGTATGATTATCTTATACTTGTCATTCCTTTAAAATCTCATATGCACACAACTTCGTACTACACCTGTATTGCATAAGCACATATTAATATTACATCTTTTATATCACATGAATGGAATAAAATTTTCGAAGTTCTATATGTGAAAATCATAGTAGCAGTTAATTGTTGATATGATGCATGTCATGGTAACCAAGAATATTTTATATAAATTGTCCTATGCATATTTATGTGTTAACTATCTTCAATCTGTCCTGCCGCTTTAAACATTTTCATTTACTTGGATGAATATTTTTTTTTCCTTTTGGATTTTTACACTTGCATATAGTACAAAAACAAGGAATAAAAAATAAAATAAAATAAAATTGGTCATACTGATTAAAAGCATAAATCATCTTGAAGAAAACAAGAAATACTTCACATCTTTATCTAGGTTGATTAATTAGTACTTCTTTGATATTTGGAAAACAAACCAGCTATTTGAAAGTATACTTCATAATTTATGGTCGTATCATTTGAAAGCAAACAATGATTAGTATGATTACTAGAAGAGATATTTTTGAGTATCCATGACCTACTTGATGCTTGCTACCGACTTACCATTTTTAAGTATTTTATATGAATAATGCACAAGCTACAACTGGTAAGTTGTTACCTATAATGTCACTTTTCAGGTAATATAAATGCTGAATTTATGTATTAGTACTATATATGTGTTAGGTGTACTTTTGATAAATTTATTCACTAATTGCTTGGTTGAATTGAGTGAAGGAAAATCATGGCGTTAAATCAAATTCAATAGGTAGGATATACCCCGAAAACAACAATATTTTTGAGAGAGACTCAATAAATATTATGACAATGATTTTATGATCCTTTTAAACTCTAATAGAATTTAGAAGAAATATTCTGACTACAAACGGTTGTATTTCATATAGATGCTACAAATAATTAATAAAGCTTTACGCTGATTTGAGATTTGTACACTTATTTAAGAAAGCAAATTTGATTTGCTAAGTTGCAAATTAGTTGTGTATAACTTTTTTGGCATGTGATTGAAATTAAGGCTTGAGAATGAATCTCAATATTGTTTAGCCTATTATGCCATTAATTGAGGAATAGACATCGGGATCAAGTCCTGATGCTCCATAATGATAAGAGTTGGGTTTGAGTCCCAATTTATTATGGTCTACCATGCCTTTATATTGGTAAGACATTGGGTTTGAGTCCCAATGTACCATATTGATGATATAATGATGACTAAAGAAAAATAATATATTTTTCATAAAAAGGCATGAAAATTGTCCCACTTGATTTGCTCCATTCTTGAAGTGAATGTGATAACAATGCATAATAAGTTTCAATGAAGACAAGTGGTTAAACAATGAACGTGAGCGTTCCAAATATCAAAATAATAATAATCATCACTATTATTATAAAAGGAGAACAATAAGGGTTCTCAAAATAGTCCTTCAAAATGTGAAAGCAATGCTTACCATCAAATTGGTATGAAAATAATAAAACACATCGCTGATTATGATCCATTCCTTGAAGAGAATGTGACTTATGATAAGCATTGAGAATGCAAACCCATTCCTAAAGTTGAATGTGGCAATATGTGATAAAAGTAATGAATAAAGACATGCAATTCATGATTATATGAATACCACACAACTCACCTCTAAGGGAGGTTTGAGTAAAATAAAGAGAATAAATATTATTGTGTCGTTACATAAATATGTCATTGGTCGCGTACATGTGATATGCCAAATATTATTTTGTCATGCCTTATAAAAGTTATTAAAGGCAAAATTAAAGCAAGAAATGATTTTGCTTATGATGATTTTGACCATGATAATTTATTATGATATAATTTTCTCCGTGAATGAAATATTTACCATATGAATGGTATGATAAAAGATTTTGTAGTACAAAAGTTATTAAGAACTCCGGAAAAACTAATTTGTTACTACCCCGATGAATAAACTTATTCATGACATTGATATTGTAAAGTCTCAAAAGAAACTTTTTGAGTTTCAAATATATAAGTCAAAGTGATTGGCATATTGAGACTATAAATGAAAGGAAGATTGAATATCTTCATATTTCTATAATCATACCGGGTAAATATGAAAGGTTACCCGATCTTCTTTCTATTTGTACTACACAAATATAAGCATGATGCTGGAATCATATGCCACAAGTAAACTAGAGATTTACTAAAATAAATATTAATTGGCATGACCGGTTGACCATATCGGTTCAATTATGATGCGAAAAATTAATTAAGAATTACATTGACACATATTGAAGAATAGAAGATTCTTCAAGAATTCTCTTGTGCTGCTTATTCTCATGATATACCAGTTAAAGGTTGGGATTGAATCCTTTGATTTCTGGAAGGAATAAAAGGTGATATATATATATGGGCCCAGTCACCTGCCATGTGGACTGTTTACTATAATATGATTTTAATAGATGCATCTATTTTATGGTCACATGTGCATTTGTTATCAACTTGCAGTTTGGTTTTTGCAAGATTGCTTGCTCAAATTATTAGAGCACAATTCCAGAATATAAATTATGATGATTTATCTTAATAATACTGGTTTAAATCCAAGTTGGTTTAGCAGAAATTGTATGCCTCCAATTATAGCTAAATCATTGGTTATGAGAACAAAACTCCCAAAAACGAAATTTGGTATGAGATTTATTATTTAATATACATCAGCACTTGTACGCATCTAGCCAAGTTATAAAAAAATTTCCCTATCACAATCGGTTCAGGGTCAGGAACCAAATAATTTCTATATAGAAATATGGATGTGCTATATGATTTAATTATGCCACCAAAATGCACAAAGATGAGTTCCCAAAGATGGTTGGGAAATGTGTTGGTGATTCCAACATTAGGGGGAGAAAATGGGCAGCTGAGAAAGTGATACGTGAAATGAATTATTATGAATACATATAGATCCTCGTACAAGAAAATATAAACTTGAAGTTCAAGTGATAATTCATTTACAAATTATTGCCAGACGTATTTGCTGACCCAAAGCTAAATGTCATAGTTCAGCTGCTAATGCTCCAAATAGAATAAAGTCCATGAGGGACAGAGTCTATGGCACGCATGAAGTGTAACAGACCAATCGGTTCCAAAGATAAAACTCCTTGAAGAAGGAGAGGGGCAAATATTCAAAATGGTCATAATAAGGAGGCAAGTGCCCTAGAAGAGCACCACGACATAACACTTCATAAGACCTCATGGGAGAGGCTCAGGTACCTGAAAATAATGAAATAAAGAGATCTCAATAAGTTATGTCTTTATTGGGTAATAATGAAACCGACATAAAATGATTGTCGACGATATTGTTAATATAATGTAGCGCTCAATATGATTAATATTGACGAGGATCTTGAGATCAAATCTGTCATGAAATTTGGACGGATAAAAGATTGGCCAAATAAAAAATACGCAATGAAATTTACTTCACTTGAAAAATGTGAAGTTGGACGGATAGTCCAACACCTAAAAGTATAAAGTCAATTGAGGTATAAATGTGTTCTTGTGCGAAAGTTTCAAGTCGATAGACATAAAGACGACTTGTGGCACAAGAAAATTAGTAAATATCCTCACATTGATTATATGGAAACATGTTCTCTTATAGTGGATATAGTCACTTCAGGTTTTAATCTGGCAATATATGAAAAACTTGATATGCGTATAGTGGATATCATTGAAAGATTTAAATTGTCTTGGAGCATATTAAGGTTTCCAAGAAATTTATTAAATAATGCTTCAAAAATCCTTATACGGATTGAAACAATCAGGGCCCATGTGGTATAATCGCCCGAGAGAATACTTGTTGAAAGAAGGGTATAAGAATAATTCAATTTGTCCTTGTGTCCTTATAAAAAGATATGGATTTGAATTTGTTATAATCGCCATGTATGTTGATGATTCAAATATCATTAGAACTCCCAGAGAGCTTCCTAAAGCAGTAGACTGTTTAAAGAAAGAATTTGAAATGAAAGATTTTGGAAAGACAAAATTTTGTCTTGATCTACAAATTGAATATATGAAAGATAGAATTTTTGTCCTTCAATCAGCATACACTAAAAAGATTTTAAAGAGCTTCTATGTGGATAAAGCACATCCATTAAGTACCCCGATGGTTGTGAGATTACTCGATATAAATAAAGATCCACTTTGACCTCATGAAAATAATGAAGAGCTTCTTGGTCCTAAAGTACCATATCGTAATGCAATTGGTGCGCTAATATATCTTGCTAAAAATACAAGGCATGACATAACCTTTTCAGTTAATGTCTTAACAAGATATAGCTCCGCTCAAGGATAAATTGGAAAAAAATCAAGCACATATTGCGTTATCTAAGGGGGATTACCGATGTGGGCTTATTTTATGGCAATGATTGCAATACCGATCTTGTTGGTTATGTCGATGTGGAGTATTTATCTGACACACACAAGGCTTGATCTCAAACATGTTATGTGTTTACATGTGTGGCACTGTCATATCTTGGCGATCAACTAAGCAATCAATCGTGGCTACTTCTTCTAATCATGCCGAGATAATTGCTATTCATGAAACAAGTCGAGAATGTGTATGGTTTAGGTCTACTATACATCTTATTCGAGACAAATGTGGTTTGAAGTGTGATAAACTACCCAAAGTTTTGTATGAAGAAAATACAACATGCATAGCCCAATTAAAGGGAGGATTCATAAAGGAGTTAGGACAAAATATATTTCACCTAAATTATTGTTCACACATGATCTTCAAAAGAATGGTGATATTAATGTGCAACAGATCCGTTCAAGTGATAATATGGCTGATTTGTTCACCAAATATCTACTGGCGTCAACCTTCAAGAAACTAGTGTACAAGATTGGGATACGAAAGCTCAACGATGTGAACTGACGATCTCATCAGGGGGAGTTAATACGCGTTGTACTCTTTTTCCCTTACAAAGTTTTGTCCCATTGGGTTTTCCTTGCAAGGTTTTTAACGAGGCAACCAAAAGGTGTATTTCTAAATATGTGTACTCTTTTTCCTTCATTAGGATTTTTTTTTCCCATAGGGTTTTTTTTCTAATAAGGTTTTAACGAGGCATATTATTTATGGACATCCAAGGGGGAGTGTTATGATAAAAATCAAAATATGGTGGATGTCTACTCGTCCTCCATGATCTTTCTCTCAAATGGTTAATGACATATTCAATGACATATTTTCTATGTTCAATGACATATTCCATGACATATTTTCTTCACTTTTCATGCCTATATAAAGGCCTTGTAATAGATAGGAAAATACACACAATTGAAGAAGAAAATTTCTTCATTTCTCTCTATCTCTTTCTTGTTCATGTTTTACTAAATTGTCTTTATTTCTTGTTCATGTTTTACTAAATTGCTTTTATTTCATAACAATTTCGACCTAATAAATAACTTAGTTTTTCTAAAGAATTTTGAGTTTCTCAGAAATTTGAGAAATAAACCAATAATATATGTGAGAGTTTCGTAAATGTAGCACGAAGAGTGTCGCTTAGATTTGGATAAAGCTGAAAATTTACTTGAAAGACAAGTGCATGAATGACTCTGGAATGACAATAAATATATACTCATCAATTGGCATCCGAATGAGTGAGAGCGCGAAGAAATGTACAGGTCAAGTTGATACATATATAAGTGCAACAAACTTGTTTGGTAATACTATAATACAGACTCATCAGAATACACACAGTGAAAGATGTAGTATGTCCACAGCGTGTGCGATAGCACTTACTGCATTCAGTCGTCTTAATTTGGAGACACACATCTATATGTAGGTAGGAGTATTTGAATGTATATAAATTGTACATTTATTATTGGTTTACACCTATTGCCATAAAGTAATAGCAGGTGCAATAGTATTATTCTGCATGCATTGATTTAAAATACTACAGGCCCATTTAATGTCTCAAATACAGAACTTGTAAATACTGGTCACTATTTTTATATACAAAGAACACAACTCTTGTATTTGGAAAAGGGTGAAATATTGAATTATTTGTTTTGGAATAGTGTGAATATTGAATTACTGGATTGAGAGTATTTAATTTCAATTGAAACAATGATTTTACCTATAAACCTTTGTTTATTCACAAATTTATTTTCCAACTCACTTAGAAGGTAGATTTGTTAAGCTGATGAATCATAGTTTTAGATTAAACCCACCTCCCCCGAAATGCGATACCCCCTGGCCCCCACTGCTAAAGCAAATATTTAACATGGGTTGTCGACAGAGGCGGATATAGACTTTCGGTATCGGATTTAACTGATCCCAATACTTTTGACGTGTTGAATAAATGTATGCATAAAAACTTACTAATATTGCAATAAATAATAGATATGAACCCATAATTTTAAAGATATTGAACCTTAAATATTGAAATCATAGAATTTAAATTCTGGATCTCTATTTTCCACTTCTACTTGTCGACAAGCTCTCTAATTTCCATTAGCTGGGCCTGGTTCATAGTGGAAAATATACTTAGTTGTACTTTAAACGACAAAGAAATATCTTTTTCTTTAAGAAAAGAGAAGAATATGATCAAGAAGCAGGGCAACCTGAGAATGAAAGATGTTGAGTTCATTACACGGAGAATTGACAGGTAACTGAACATGTATATGCAACAGTATATGACAACAGGGAAAGAGGAATAACAAAAACAATCCAACAAACAGTAATAAGAAGAGAATATTACAACAGCTTGCCTTGTTTTCCCTTCTTCCAAATTTTGCTTCAGAACATTCCTTTTGTTCTAGAAGAAATAGCATAGCTTCTACTTCTTTGAAACACATCAGTCACTTTAACATCCTCACCAAAATCACACGGCTTATCTTCATCAATTCTTCCAATAGCAACAGAACGACTCCTAGGCACCACATTAATATTCACCCCATTTTTAGCAAGTGATTTTTGCCTCAGAATCTCCGTTTCCACCTTATTTACAAGACTCCTTTTCGAAGCGATTCGAATCAGCTCCCTAAAATCTTCATCCTTACTTGACATAGACGAATTGGCACTAAAACTTCTGGGCAAAGAGGAGATTTGTGCAACAGCAGGACAACCCATAACAGTTCCATAGCCAATTGTACCAGAACAATCCATCAGGCTATGGACATAGAAATCCCTGGCTTTAATTAAAACTCTGATGGGTGCTTTTATGCACTTCTTAATTTTGCTTTCTTTGCTAGCCTTTGCGCTCATTCTCACTTTGTACAAGTCTGTATGATCAGGAAGAAGATATAAAGAAAATGAGATCATTAAATATATAATATGCAAGAATTATAAAGACGGATAGGAAGAAAATAAATAGGTAGGGGAGCTACTAATTAAGATAACAGCGCAACTTTGGAGAGTGGGAAAAGCAACTTAAGCTTTTAATGATTGAAGACGCTATATTGGTTGAGGTATTTATAATTTAATCGTTGGGACATATTGGCATGAAATGTATATCTGGACTGGCCTTAAAACAGAAATATAAAAAGGGGCTCGAAAAGGATAATAGCACAAAAGGGATTGGGCTGATAGAATTGATATAAAGAAGGGTTTTTCTATGGGGTATCTCCTCCAGGTTGCAAGTGGAGTAATAAAGGATTTAAACGTAGCAGATAACTTGTCTTGTTTTTTTATAAAAGACTAGTTGTAATTATTATTTACGTAATGTGATAGTATAAAAATTAAACTATTTACGGATAAAAGCTTAACTCGAAAATAAAAGGTTTTTGTGGGACGTGATGACCAAAGACATCATTTATGTCTCAACAGAAAGGAAGACTAAAACTATGGCCGAAGGTGTGGACCATGTCCAAATACAACTTAATGTAATTTAAATAAAAGAAACACGCCGTAATCGAGATGACAAAGATGATCCATTTAAGTATATTTGTTTTTGTTAAACAGTAAGCAGAAGCTGAATTTTCGTATTACTAATATGTTAATGACGACGGAGAAAGGAACATTATTCAGAAGAACTCTGAATTGCATTTGGAAAACGAAAATTCAAAACAACTTTCCTTTTATCAAACTTCCTTAGTCAATATGAGAAGAATGTGTGCCATCTCGTTTTCTCTTTTGCTTAAACTTTTCTTTTATTTTTAGCTGACAAAAGATAAAAAGAAGATAGTAATAGCCATTTTTTGAGTCCGTCATCGTTCAAAATATAGTAAGGGCAATTTTGTTTTCTCATGTTGATCATGTTGTATGCCAATATGCTATTAATGGCTTTAGGACAAATTCTTGTAAGTTGTAGGACGGAGACGGACAGACGAGATTTCCTATTAGATTAAGGCTGATATCCAAATGGCAAATACAGGACGATATTTGTTAACCTATGAAATCAACGAGAAATTTGAGAATTGGATCAAGGAGAAAATCCTAAATGTCTAAGTCGGTAAGAGAGAAGAATTGAGAGACAATTGGGTAAATAAAAACTGATCCATTAAATTTAGAATAGAGTCAACTAACTCTATTTATATGTACAAATGATTGTAGCTAAAATTGAAAATAACCGGACAAGGGCCGGGTCCGTGAAGTGCAAAAATGAAAGATGACCCAATAAGAAGAGGCCCAACACTTTAGAAGCTCAACCAGGATCTGGGCTTGGCATTAAGGGTCTATCAAACCCTCCCCCCCCCCTTCCCAAGCTTGAGGGTGAGCGAGCACAAAGCTTGCATAAAAGTCTGTGATGAGGAACACCTGTTAAGGCCTTGGTAAGAATATCAGCTAGTTGGGCAGAAGTATGCACATGCTGAAAAAAAATCACCCTAGAAGAAAGAACATCCCTAGCATAATGACAATCCACTTCAATGTGTTTGGTGCGCTCATGAAAAACTGGATTTCTGGCAATATGTACAGCAGCTTGACTATCACAAAAAATAGAAACATGAGAAGTAATAGATAAACCCATATCAGCAAGAAGCCTAAGCAACCAAGAAACCTCAGCAACCACCTGTCTCAAGGCTCTATATTCAGCTTCAGCAGAGCTTAAGGAAACAGTAGGCTGCTTCTTGGACTTCCAAGAAACAATAGAATCACCAAGAAGAGCAAAATATCCAGTAACAGATCTCCTTGATAGGGCAGGCAACCCAGTCTGAATTAGAGTAAGCTTTAAGGGTGAAATCAGAAGAACTGCTGCGTAAGACACCTTGAGCAGGGTCATTGGCAAGATATCTAAAAACATGTAGTGCATCCAACATATGACGAACTTTAGGAGACACCAAAAACTGACTTAAATATTGAACAGAGAAGGAGATGTCAGGCCTAGTGTGCTGCAAGAAGTTCAGCTTGCCAATCAACCTTCTGTAGATAGAAGCAGAAATGGGATCATCAGAGTCAATATGAAGCTTGTTCTGGGGATCAAGAGGAGTGGTGACAGGCTTACATCCAAACAGTGAAATTCATATAGGAGGTCAGTTGTGTACTTGTGTTGATGGACTACATAACCACCTTCTACCAGAGAGACCTCAAAGACCAAAGAAATAATGAACAGAACCAAGATCTTTGATTCTGATTTGCTGATCCAAAAAAGCTTTCAGGTCTGCAATTTCTTGACCATTATCTCTGGCTAAAAAGATATCATCCACATATACTACCAAAATGACAATGGAGGAGGCAGTGATTTTGGTGAACAAAGAAGAGTCATTTTTGCTAGGGGAGTAACCTCTGGAAAGGAGAGACTGTGAGAGCTTTGCAAACTATTTTCTGGAAGCTTGCTTTAGACCATAGAGAGATTTCTTCAACTTTTAAGCCAAATGAGGATCAGAGGAAGAAGGAGCAACAGTTAAAGCCAAAGGGATTTTTATGTACACCTCTTCATGTAGATCTCCATGTAGAAAAGCATTGTTGACATCCAACTGGTGCACTGCCCAACCATGCTTGACTTCAAAAGTAAGAAGGCACTTTATAGTTGTGATCTTGATAACTGGACTGAAAGTTTCAAAATAGTCTATGCCCTCTTTCTGAGAATCACCCCTAATCACTAATCTTGCCTTGTATCTCTCAACTGAACCATCAGACTTTTGTTTGATTTTATATACCCATTTGCATGGTATGGCCTTCTTTCCTGGAGGCAAAGGGACAATGCCCCAAGTTTGATTTGCCTCCAAGGCTTGAAATTCTTTAATCATAGCATCCTGCCAGACAGTATGAAGTGTTTTTTGATGGTAAAACTGAGGTTCATGCATGTGAATCTCAGTAGAGGTAATCTTGGAATTCATAGAAAAAGTATGAATGGATGTGTAGCAGATATAGTCTTGAAGGTAGGTAGGTATGTTAGATTCTCTAGTGGATCTCCTAAGGGGTACAGTGGAAGGAATAGTAGAAAAGGTAGTAGAAAAGGAGAAGAAAAGGAATGAGGAGCATAAGGAGAAGAAGCCATAAGTGAGGTAGGGTGAGGAACCTGAACACGTGAAGGTGCAGAGGTTGTAGGAGTAGGTAAAATGTCTGTAAAGGGATCACGAGAATTGTGAAAAGCAGGGGGAGGAGATGAAGAATGATAAGGGAAGATATGCTCATGAAAAATAATTGTTATTCAGAATTTCAAGAAGCAGCTGAGGTAGAACAAGCAGGTATAATATGATACTGTCATTCAGAATAAATAATTGTTATTTATACAATTTTACATTCCTGTTAAGTAAGTTATATTTTATGTAACAGATATTGAGATATCAATGCACAGTTCCCAATTCACGAAGTGACTGTAGCAGCTCAGACAGAACAAGTCATTGAGAAACAGCTAAATGAAGGTGAAGATGCACATCATGTGGATGAAGTTGTTTTTGAAGGATCAGGCATTGATATGAAGGGTGTGACATTGGATGACTTTGAGTTGCCAGACAACTTAACACAATTGGTTAAGTATGGCGAGCCCTTACCAGATGAAGCAACCCCTATTCATCCAGGGAGAACCAGGCAACCGGGGAAACATGCACGATCACCTTTCATACCTCTATATAGTTCTGGAGGCAGCAACTCTATTGGACCTAAATTTTTCTACCTCAAGCACTCCTTCACAACTCTTATAGGTAAAAATGTAGATTCTGATGTGTTAGATAAGTTCAACAAGTGGTTATACCACTGTAGTGACAAAGTATCTAAGAGGTATGAATGCTTATTTGACACTTTCATTTCAACATTTTAAAGTTTAAATATGTAATTCATTCTGTGATTTTTTTAATTGGACATTTATTTGTTGTTACAGGAGGAAGGCTCCATTTTCCATAAAGGATAACCAAATCAAGCCTTGGTTAGACCTTGGAGTTGAAAAGGTGGATAAGAAGGACTGGTTTTATTCCCTTGCTCACCCCGGACAAGTCCTCAATGACTCGGTAAGTATCAAAGAATAAATTCACAAGATATATTTTGTCTTCTGTTTTGTAGTATAATTGTAGTTATATTGTAGATATGAAATATATGTGACCATGCCTTTTATTATAAATTGTAGATATAATGTAGACATTTCTTATAAATGTTGCTCTTATTATTTATAGTGTGATTGTATTTAGGTTGGACCTTATGTATCATATGTGATGATGAATTGTATGTAAAAATTGTATATTTGGTAATTTGGACAGAATTGGTATATCTGTATTTCATGATTGTAGTTAATTTGTAGTTAAATTGTAGAGCAAGTTGAAGACTTATAATATTAACTGTAGTTTGAATGTAGATATTATTGAGACCTTATGGTAGTTGCTGTGTATAGCAGCTAAAGTTAGATTATTTGAATTCTGGCTTTGTAGTTTAAAATGTAGCTGCTTTGTTGATAATTGTAGTTACACTGTAGCTTATAGTAGATTTTATTTTATTTTGCAGCACATTGATGTTATTATGTATTACCTGAGAAAAAAAGGCAAATATGGCCCCAGCAACAACAACACTAGGTTTACAACACCCGATTGCTTGTTCAAGTCAAAGATTGAACAAATCTATGAGAAGCTTATAAGTTCTCCGCCAGAAAAAAAGTATTTGGTTGTTAAACCCGATGATGATGTTGCAGAATATATTCTTGGGTATAGACTTCTTGCTAATGTTGCTTGGGATGAAGTTGACTATGTCATCATGCCCGTGAACATTGTAGAGAATTTCCATTGGTTGTTGGTCGTTTTCGACATAGCGGACATGCAACTTTATGTGTATGATTCCATGGTGTCTTCACATCATCATAATGTTGTTGAATCATGTGTTGATAAGTTTTCAATCATTGTCCCTCTGTATTTGTCTTGCACTGGTTTCTACAGGAAACGTAAAGACATTGACTTCAAGACCACAAAGGCATACATTGAGAAACCAGTTACAGACCCTCTCAACATACAGTGGATGGTTGCGGAGATTCCACAGCAAAAGGAAGGATCACTGTAAAAAAACTATTCTCTCTTTCTAGATGTTTAATTTTTTTTTATAATCATTTGTTAAATAATTAATTTTTTTTGTCTTATGCAGCGATTGTGGTGTATTTGTAGTTGCTTTTGCGGAGTATGTTAGCCTTGGAGATTTGTCAATCCCTTTTAAAGACCTTTCGGATATCGACCAACACCGTAGACGTTATGGAGCTCTCCTATGGGACTATGCAAAGAAGCAAGAAGATGGGTCAATCAGTGAAAGTGAGCTTACAGGCAGGCTAGCAAGGAGGAAGGGTGCTCCTGCTTTGAATGAGAAGACTAGAGTCCAGAGAAAGAAGAAATAGTGTCTTGTTTTCCTAGTTTAGTTGATGCCAATTTGTAGTTGAAGGAGAATACACTACCTTTTTGTTTTTTTTATATACAACTACAGCATACCATTTTTATTGCAACACACTTGAATATAAATTGGTTGTTTACAACACTATATTTTCATTATATTAAACATGAGTATTTTGATGTTAGAATACAATTTGCCTCAAATAATCTTCACAATATCTACATTTTGGAAACACTCAATGTAGTTATTGTATATAATTTTGTAGTTGTATATGTTCATAATTTTTATGAAATACCTTCAAGTTCTAGGTAATATATGTATATAACTGTCAGTTGAAGTTAAATTACACAACAAACAGAAGAAATAAATACTCCAATCATAGAAATATATTATCCACAATTTATCTACAAATCATCTACAAATTATTACCAAGACTACAATTTAACTACATTTAACCTATATTTTACCGACAATTTGGAAACACTTTACATTAAAGTTACTTTTTTAATATCAGTTGTATTGTAGATAATAAATATTAAAATTTAGTTACACTATATCAAAGACAAATTTAGATGCCTGACACAATACATAAAATCATATTAAACACACATAAACAAATTGTAGTCTACTTCATAATGATCTTTAAAAACTTAAACGATTACACAAAAAATCTGCTAATTTTAACTCACTAACAATTAGTTTGAATAACTATTCTAACTACATGATATTCATTTCTTCTTGGGCGCATTCTTGCAAGATCTTTTGTTATGCCCTTCACCTCCACAATTTTCACATGACACCTTGTACTTCCTTGACTTTATTTCATCATATGTTTTATATCTTTCCTTTTGAGGTCTCCCTAGCTGCCTTTTATCGCCCGTCGGTGGATTTACTACCTCATCAAAATATGTTGTGGCACATTCCATTTGCTTTCATCAAGAAGAAGATTTACTGGTATTTCATACGTACGCAGAAGGCTCTCCCTTGTGTAATACAAAGAGCAATAGTTTTCATATGTTTCATTCCTGTGCCTTAATGCTGCCAAAGCATGCACACATGGAAGTTCTTCAAGTTGGAATTGGCCACAGCTACATTTCTTGTTTTCTAGACACACAATGTACCGCTTCACACCATCTAACACAGTATGTATATGATCTGTTGAAGCCCTCACCTACAATTGCAGAACAAACAGAAAAAATATTATCTCAATCATAAAAATAGATTATCTACAACTTATCTACAAATCATCTACAAATATTCTACACCTTATCCACAACCTACAATTTATCTACAATCTAGAAACACTACATATTAAGTAATTTATTTTTTTTGCACCAAATAAACAGATCTTACCCTAAGCTTCTGAGATAATGTTCTGTTATTCTCTAATTCTTTGTTGAATTTGGACCCAAGAAATGTGAAAGTACCCTTCGCCTTCAATAACTTCTCGTTGGTCCAACGTTCTAGCAGTGTCCGCATATACTCTAAAAGGTCAAATATCGGTAGCTCTCTTGCATCTTTTATTACAGCGTTTAACGACTCTGCAATATTTGATGTCATTGTCCACGTTCTATTCACTGTTGCATGTACTCTTGACCATCTATGATAGCCAATATTATATAGGTAAGATTTCACATGCGGGTCTACCAATTCAATCGTCGACATCCTTTCATTAAATTCATCCAGAGTGTATGACCGTGCTGTCGCAAAGTACAATTCATGTAATTGTAGATGACCCTTCTTGAATTTTGACCTTATATTTGTCCAAATATGCCACATGCAAGAGTAGTGTGGCATGCCCTGATAGACAATTGATGTTGCCTTCAGTATAGTCTCATTCCTATATGAAACGACACACATTGAAGGTCTTTCACCATATGCCTGCTTGAATTGCTCAAAGAACCACTTCCAAGATGCGTCGTTTTCTGTTGTTTTTTTTAGCCGAGGGTCTCCTGGAAACAGCCTCTCTACCCTTCGGGGTAGGGGTAAGGTCTGCGTACATATTACCCTCCCAGACCCCACGTGTGGGATTATACTGGGTTGTTGTTGTTGTTGTTGTTGTTGTTGTTGTTGTTGTTGTATTATTAATTCATAAAATATTAATTGGCAGCTTTGAAAATGTATATAAAAATATAAATACATAACAACTACAATATATCTTCATAATATAGACAATTTATCTACATTTCATGTAATAGCTACAAAATAACTACAAAATTACTATAATGTATCTACATTTTATAGACTGCCTACAAAATAACTACAAAATTTTTACACTTTTTACCTGTTGCATCCATGGTGCTTGCTGTCAGCATAATACCTTTGTAGACTGACTTTAAGAATGTCCCATCAACTACTACTACTGGCCTACAATGTTGCCAACCACTTATTGATGTATAAAGAGCAACAAATGCGTATAAGAAGAATTCATCTGTTGTCTTCTTCAATTTAACAACCGAACCAGGATAAGTCTCCTCAAGAATATAAAAATATTTGGGTAATTTACTGTAGGAGTCAGCCGGATTCCCTCTCAAAAACTGTAAAGCCTTTTCCTTTGCTCTCCATGCTTACATGTAGCTTAGGTTCACTCCGTGTTCGGATAACATGTCAGTTTGTATGTTCTTTGGTGTGTAAACAGTCTTAGGATCACAATACTTTGGAGTGACCATGCTACCAACTATAGCTGCAGTACGTTTGTGTTGTATGAATGTTTCGTCCATTAAGGAGCATGTGTGTTGTCGGTTGAAACTCCTTATCTTGAACATTGCGGAATCATTAATTGACGTTGCCTTGAAGTGCCATTTACAGTTTTCACCAATGCATACAAGCCAGTAGCTACAAAAAAATACAATATTTAATACAGATTATAAATGTAGATGCAACAAAAGGACTGTTTTAACTAAAGTAACATAAACTACAATTTAACTACAATGTAACTACAATTTATCTACAATGTTTAAAAAACATATATCTTGAGTAAAACACTGCTTTTAATGATCTTTTCTCCACAAATATCTCCATACCTTCTATGACTAGATCTTTTAATTTTGAATTGGAACTTGTGCATCACAGAAAAATGCTTCATTGCAGCAGCTACAGTTTGTTTGTCCTGATACACTTGTCCTTCTTCAATAGCAGTTTGCGTAGATTCTGTTATTATTTCACTTTGATATTCCTCTATAGCTGGAGATGATGGCATATCAATTAACTTTAGGGATCCAGACGAACCTGCATCAAAATAAAGATAAACAGTGTCATTATAATTTTGTAGAATCTTTGTAGATAATTTGTAGATATAGTGAAAATTTTGTAGTCATTCATTTTAGGATGTCAGACATTGTAGTTAAATTGTACTATAACTGTTGCAATTTGTAGAAATTTGTGAAAACAATACTGCTTCGTACATAATTAAACTGATTTGTATTTTATTTGACTAGATTTTGTTCTAAACATAGATTGTAGTTTTATTTGAAGACCACATTTTGAAATCAACAATTTCTAATCATAGATTGTAGTTTATTTTATCGTATAAATGTAGTAACTTTGTAGATAATTTTGAAAACAACATTGCTTTATTCTTTCATTAAACTGATTTGTAGTTTAATTGTAGGTAAATGTAGTAATTTTGTAGACAATACCGTAAAACCATAATTCTATGCAATTTCGAACTATACAAACCTGCACTTGTATTATCGTTGGTGATTGCTAATTCTATATTGAAATCTCGTACACTTATACATAACGGATATGAACTTAAGTTTTTATCCTCCTTTTTGGTCTCCATATACACACGAACCCCCATATCATTCCTAATCTCCATTGGGGGACAATTGTCGTTCACCATGTATTTGATTTCTACAATTTTTTCTGAAGTATCAATCGATAGTTGTTCTGCAATTGTAGAAATCAGAATACTGTAGCTTGCATTCTCATCTACCACAATGGCATCAACTTCAAAATCTCTAAATCTGCCATAGTTATCCCAATTCCCATTCAATTGTAGCATGATTGCGATTTTGGACATGATTGCGTATTGTTGCTGATGTATTATTCTAAATTTTTTCGTTTTTTTGGATTTCTAGATTGAGAGAAAAAAAGATGAAGAACAGATATATGATCGTCAATTTGATTTTTGAAAATAACGAAGAACAGAATATAGCAATGTTGAGTTGTTGAATCTCGAAGATTTGAACTCTACAATTTGAATTCAGTTTGTTGAAGCTGTTCGTATTTTTTTTAAAAATTTTTGAATTGTAGTTTAAGAGTAAATTACGCAGATGCGAAATCTCCTTTCTGTTTCAAAACTTGAATTTAATGTAGAATCAATCAATCCCAAGATTCTTTCTTGATTTTTCGCGCGTTATTAAGGGAAGATTCTGTCCTATTAATTTCTAATAAACGAATGGTACAAATATTGTATGAAAAATATGGACTAGAGGGGTAATTTAGATACTATGCACATATTTGATAATAAAGTTTTATATATAGTACAGGAAGGAAAAAATTCCAAGATTATAAAGTGCCAAAGGACAACTAATTGAGCCATCACAATGTGTTTAGAGGGTTATTAAAGTAGCTACGATGGACCTCAACTAACAGCGCAAGGCAAAGTCTGCAATCTCTGAAAGTTGTACAATTTATTCTTTTCAAATTAATCGGGAGTGGCCATTGAACAATAAAAAACGTAAGATACAAAAGGATCAACGAATTTATTAAAGGATCAGTTACATCCTATAGCAAAGGTTGATACTTTATTTATTTTAAATAAATACCCTTTTAAAAAATTATATTCTATAAGCTTTGTATTATTTTTCTCTCTCATATCCCTTCAAATTTCTCCTATCCCCTACCCCATATCTCTTTCTATTTGCATCGGCTTTCTGTTACACGCCCTAAAAAGCAGATGCAGAAAATGTATTCATCTGCGTATCTCCATAGGATGGTTTTTTTGGGATTGCACTGTATATTAGGCCATGACTGCATTGATGGAATGAAAAAGCATTGATGAAGTCAACACCATATTCTTTATGGTCAAGATGTGAGATCAGTTTTCCGCTGGAACTTAGTGTGATATGTAAACAATTGGGTGCTATTATATTCATATGTTTTTCAATAGTTGAAAATTTCGTAGCTAATATTGTTTTTTATTGAACAAAGACGACGGAGCTGGGGGCTGAGCAACTTGAATTTTCTGTTAATATATTCAATGTATCTCGCTGTATTTCATTGTATTCATTGTCCTTTTTATCATTGTATTTCAATGTATCTTGCTGTATTCTATGTATTTCATTATATTCGTTGTCTTTTTTTTTCATTGTATTTCAATGTATCCCATTGTATTCTATATGTTTCATTGTATTCATTATCTCGCTATATTCCATGAATGTACTCATATATTTTTTTAAATAATATAATTTATGTATTCAGATGTATTATATAATTTCTTTGAAGAATGCTATGTTTTTGGGATTTTTCGGTTGAGAATCTTTTTTATAAGTGAAAATACAAAATTTGTGTGTTATAATTGAGTTTGTTGAGTTATATTAGGAGTCTATTATGTTAATTGATTCACTTTCCGTTTAAAAACAGTGTAATCCCCTGTTTCACGCCGTGAATACAGTCGAATATAATAATCTGTCCAGCTGTAATCTCATGTTTCACGCCACGAATACAGTCGAATACAAAAATCTGTCTAGCTGTAATCTCTTGATTCACGTCTAGAAATGTTACTGTATTCATGAATATAGTAGCTTAAATACATCAAATACACTCTAAAAAATCTATAAATATAACTATATATGAAGTAATATAGTAAATGATACATACAACTAGCTAATAACCACTAAAACATAGTAATTTCTCAAAGTCTCCTTTATTAAATATGAGCCTCAGCTTCTTTCCAGTGATAACTGAGTAAAAGTTTTCTAATGATATTCTTACTTCCATCAATGAGGTTTGACTTTTACCTGCCTTCCACTTTGCCATCTCCTAAATCCTCTGGGCTTGAAGTTAAAAAGATGACGTTACAATCAGACTAATTTGATATTATCTTTATTTTGGAATTGGACAATTAAGATTGTTTGTCTTCCTAGCGTTTGAATGTGTCTAGATTATCTTTCTTTAACAACTAATACAATAAAATTCAAATAATTCAATAAGTAAATATTATATAAATAAAATTTTAGTTTCAGTGGTGTTGTAAAAACTATTTGTTAGATAAAACACGCTAGCTCTAAAAGCTAGCGTCGACCGTTGTGGTGATTGGCGATATTGGTTATAAGATGATGAGCGATGGTAGTCGTGGTCAAGGAAGGAGGCTGATGGAGGTGGTTGTGAAGTGGTGCTCATGCAGTCGAGGTGAACAATGGCGGTAGTTGTGTGATGAAGGCCACCGGTGAAGGTGTGTGACCCAAAATTTAGATCTAAATTTTTATACAATTAGATTTATAATGAAAATAATTAATCTAAGTCAATATTAATATCCAATGACAAATTTAGTAGTATATTTATGAAGAGTACCAAATGTGTGTTACCAGATAATAATATCTTGGAGCAATAATGGAACAATAATGATTTAAGAATATAAATGATAAGCGACATTCAAGTAATAAATAAAAAAAGATTCACCCAACAACGGTGAGATTTTTAACTGATCCTTATGACAATGATGGACGATGATAAGTTATTGAATATTTCGATTCTTCTTGGATCACGAGAGAAAGAGAAAAAAGAAGTGTAAAGGTAAACCTTGTATGTATTCAATAATGAGAGAATTTTCACAGAGAATGTCAATATTGTTCTTTATAAAAATGGTCAGATCCCCTTTTAGAACTATAACTCTTCCTATTTCTAAGAATACATGAGCCTCAAAACCCTAGATAGTACAACAAAGGGGAATATGTGCTAGGATATCTCCTTTAGGGAATCAAAATCTTTGAACTATCTGTTTCTCTGCGCCGAGGATGGATGCTCGTCCTCGTCTTCTATTAAGCTACCTCGACCTCGATGATGATCTGCCTTTGATATATGACCTCGACCTTTTGATATGTTATAATGCCAATGTATAGTAGCCTTCAAAGGCTTCTATATCCGTCGACCAAGTCAGATACGTGACATGAAATTTTTTGCCCATACAGAAGGATCATCAAAACAATGACCATTCTAATTATAATTAGTTAGTTTATACTTGTATTGTAAGCAGATGAGGTCATTATTCAGAGTTTGTATTACATTGATTATTTTCTCTAAAATTATCATTAAATTACCCCAAGTAGAAGAGGAACAATGAGAGGAAAGGCAAGCAAGGGGTTTTTTGGCTTTTTTACAAGCTTTTTTTAGTTTTATGACTCTACCTTTTTTTTAAAATATAGGAGATTTACTTTTACACGCAAGAGATCTATCTTTTGCACATAAAAAATCTAAAAAGGTCATTTTCTTAAATTCAAATTTGTAAAGGGTCATGATGTACAAATAGCACCAAGGAGCCGCCAACCAAAGAATGAAGATGCATTATTTGTTACATGGAGAATATATTTACAGCTAAATGAACATGTATACGCTGTTGGAAAAATTGGATGATTATGAGAATAAAAGGTTTAGCTTGAGGCGTGTCAAAGGCACTGTCATTAAGGATATTTCGCCCACACCGAGATGAATAATATTAGGCGTATCCCCCAGGATTCAACAAGCTCTTCTAGTATAACTAGGAGCAGAAACAACAAAGATTGTATAAAAGAAAACCCAGCACAAAAGAAAATGGAAGAAATTTTTTTTAACTTTTTTCCACACTACTAATTTTTTTTAAACTTTTTTCCACACTACTACAATGAACACAAACAAATAGCTTTATTTATAGTCCAAGAAGATGGACATCTGAAATGTAGAAACGGTAAAATTCTTTGAGAATTCAATGCTAAGAAATCAATAAGAAAATGTTAAGAATTCAATACCAAGATCTGAAATGAATGAGACTTTAAAATTCATTAAAAATTCAATTTCAAAACCGAAACAGTTATAACCATTCCTTTTAACTTTTAAAGGAAATGATTATTATATTTAATACTAGCAAACGGACAAAGACCATTCTTTGGTCAATTTCAAACTTACAAAAATATAATTGATTTTAATACTCATTTAATGTTAATAAACATTATACTCAAAATTATTCTAATTTATTGTCAATTTGAATATTCTTTTGAGATATTAAAAATATTATTTTTTTTAACAATCCCCCACATAGCTCAAAAGAATATCATAATGAAATAAAAAAATTTGCTGGGTTTTCACAAATGAGCATAACGCGTCGCATCTGGTGTCTCTTGGACTACGAACCAGACCTGGATAAAATAAGATTAAACTTAGAGAACGATTGGTGAAATTCAAAACTTTTATGAACCAAGAATTCTTTTGTAAGTTTAGTATCTTATCTATCATATTATACCCCCCCCACACACACACACACACACTTTATTGTTTATCGCGGTTTTGCGCTAATAGGCCTATGAGCGTGCCTGATTTTCATGAGTGCTCTAGAAATTTTTTGCCATAAATTTCATAGGAGCGTACCCACTCCACACTTATATAGGTCCATCCATTAAGTGTATTCTGCAGCGCAATACACCACCTAAAATTAGGCTATGGATTATATTAAGAGTTTAATAACTCAACCTCCCATTCCTTGCAGTCTTGCACTATATATACACACACCATAGCAAAGGATATAATTTAATAGTGCACATTTGATCAACTAATGACTTGTTATTATCCATATGAACCTACTTCATGGGATCTCCAATCACATAGGCTGGGTTACTATCATAGTTGATATAACTCAAATTGGCAAAAGTCTCATTCCCCTCGATGTTTCAGATATTAATTTTCTTCCCAAAGGTTTAGTTAGAGGATCGGCCAAATTCACTTCTGACTTCACATAATCTATGGAAATAACTCCATCTCCCAGCAGCTGCTTTATCACATTATGTCTCAATCGGATATGTCTACTCTTCCCATTAAAGGATTTATTTTTAGTAATGGCTATTGCAGCTTGGCAATCACAATGCATCGACACAGAATGTATCGGTTTTATTCCTAGTGGAATACTTGCCAAAAGGTTCTTTAACCACTCAGCCTCATTGCCAACCAATTCCAATGCCACAAACTCAGATTCCATGGTGGATCTAGCTATATTGTTTGTTTAGCTTATTTTCATGCCACAACACCCCCACAGAGGGTGAACATATAACCACTAGTAGATTTTGTCTCATCAGAATCAGAGATCCAGTTAGCATCACTGTATCTTTCTAGTATAGTGGGAAATTCACTATATTTAATATCATAGTTCATGGTACCTCTCAAATATTTCATTACTCTTACTAATGCAATTCAATGATCATGACTCGGATTTTGAGTATAATTTACTCAATCTACATACAACATATGCAATATCAGGTCTAGTGAAATTCATCAAATGCATTAGGCTACCAATAATTTGAGCATATTTATTTTGATCTACAACATCTCCCTTATTCTTTTTAATTGACTACTAGTATCATAAGGAGTGCTTACAGGTACCATATCAAAATTATCAAAATTTTTAAGAATTTTTCAACATAATGTTCTTGAGTCAATATCAAACTATTGTCATCTCTTATAATTTTCATGCCTAAAATAACACTAGCTTCTCCCATGTCTTTCATCTCAAAATTAGAAGACAAAAAAAATTTGGTTTTATGTACCAAATCAAGGCTAGAACTAAAAATAAGCATGTCATCCACATAAAGGCAAATAATAACACATGTACCATCTATACATTTTGTATAAACACATTTATCTACTTCAATTGATGAAAAACCATCATTAATCAATATTTGATCAAATTTTTCATGCCACTGTTTAGGCGCTTGCTTTAGACCATATAAATTTTTTAGCAATTTACATACTTTATTTTCTTGGTCAGACACTATACAACCCTCAGGTTGCTCCATGTAAATTTCCTCTTCCAAATCACCATTTAAAAATGCAGTTTTAACATCCATTTGGTGAATAAAAAGTTTATAAATAGAAGCCAAGGCAAGTAAAACACGAATTGAGGAAATTCTAGTTACAGGAGCATAAGTATCAAAATAATCAACATTTTATTTTTGGGTAAAACCTTTTGCAACAAGTCTAGCTTTGTATTTATCAATGGAACCATCTGTATTGAGTTTCTTCTTAAAAATCCATTTACAACCAATGGGTTTAGCTCCCGGAGGTAAATCAACTAAAATCCAAGTTTTATTTTATAAAATTGAATTTAATTCTACATCAATAGCTTCTTTACAAAATGAGGCATCAGACGAAGAAATAGCTTCAGAATATGTTAAAAGATCATTATCCACAAGATAAGTATAAAAATTATTACCAAAAGATTTTTTTTTTCCTTGGTCTTTTGCTTCTTCTTAAATCCTCACTTTCAAGATCATTTTGAACAATTGGAACATGTGAAATATTATTACTTGGAATAATAGGAGCATCAAAAAATTTCTCAAATTTTAAAGGAAAAATACTTTAAAAAATTTCAGCATTTTTTGTTTCAACAATAGTATTGTTTTAAAGTACATCACTTTTGACTACTAAAAATCTGTATGCTGCACTGTTTTCAGCATACCCAATAAACATACAATCAGATGTTTTAGATCCTATTTTTCTTTTCTTAGGATCAGGCAACATAACTTTAGCAAGGCACCCCCACACTTTAAAATATTTCAAATTAGGTGGATACCCTTTCCATAGCTCATAAGGAGTTTTACCTGTTTGCTTATAAAGAATTCTATTTTATAAATGACAAGCAAATAAAATGGCTTCACCCCAAAGATTATCCGGAGCACCAGAACTAACAAACATGCTATTCATCATTTCCTTTAAGGTCCTATTTTTTCTTTCGGCTATACCATTTGATTGTGGAGAATATGGCGGAGTTATCTCATGAATTATGCCTTCTTTCTCACAATAATCATTCAACAAAATAAATTCACCACCTCTATCGGATTTAACTCTGTTGATTTTCTTATCTAATTGATTTTCTACTTCAGATTTATAAACTAAAAACTTATCAAAAGCTTCATCTTTATTTCTCAACAAATAAACTTTTATATATCTAGAAAAATCGTCTATAAAAGTCACATAATATTTTTTCCCTCCTCTAGTCATAGTTTGTTTTAAGTCTCCTAAATCAGTATGAATTAAACTTAATAATTCACATTCTCTAAATACTGAAGCACATGATTTCTTAGTTTGTTTAGCTTCTGCACAAACTTCACACTTATCAATATTCGAAAATTAATATTTGAAATAAGACATTCAGAATGCATTTTCTTAATATGAGAAAAACTAACATGTCCTAATCTAACATGCCATAAATTAAAAGAATCAATCAAGTAAGCAGAAGTACTAGCATTTTCATTGATAACATTGAGTACAAACAAGCCATGGTTATAATAACCCTTGTCAACAAAATTATTATTCTTGGTCAACACGACCTTATCAGATTCAAAAGAAACCTTCACCCCACTTTTTCTAATAATCCCACAGAGACCAAATTGGCTCGGATACTAGGAACATGCAACACGTCATTCAATGCCAAAGTTTTGCCAGATGTGAGTTTGAGAAGAACTTTGCCTTTTCCAAGAACTTGAGTAGTTCTTGTGTCACAAAGATAGACAACTTCTTCTCCCTCCTCATCTTGGGTGAAAGACACAAAGCCTTTTTTGTTAGCACATATGTGCCTAGTGGCACCAGAATCTAGCACCCAATCTTTCACATTGGCCACAAGGTTCACTTAGGAAACAACCGCAATAATTATATTATCCACTTTGGCTTCAGTCAAATTTACTTTAGCCTTAGTGGGATTGTCATTCCCAACCCTTTTTCGATATTGAGCAACATAGTGGCCAGATTTTCCACACACAAAGCAGTTGCTTTTTTCCTTGAAGGTTTGATTGTTGGTTTTGGGCTTATAACCATTTCTTTCGTCATACCTGTTACTTGATTTTCTCTGACGGTTGTTGTCCTCCACAAGGCTGCTTCTAGTTGCAATTTCTTTTCCTTTGTCAACAACATCGTACTTGCGGTTAAAATTATCTCCACCAAAAACTGCAATTTTCAAAACATCGGAAAAAAATTTGGCACATGTAATTAGCGATGAAACAACAACAGAAATAGTAGGCGCAGCGGGTGTACTAGCAACAACAACATTAGCAGCGTTATTCTCCATAATAACAGTGTAAATATCCTTAAGATTGTTAGAAAAATTGGATGATTATGGAGAATAAAAGGTTTAGCTTGAGGCATGTCAAAGACACTGTCCTTAAGGATATTTCGCCCTCACCGAGATGAATAATATTAGGCGTATCCCCCAGGATTCAACAAACTCTTCTAGTATAACTAGGAGAAGAAACAACAAAGATTGTATAAAAAAAACCAAGCACAAAAGAAAATGGAATAATTTTTTTTTAACTTTTTTCCACACTACTACACTGAACACAAACAAATAACTTTATTATAGTCCAAGAAGATGGACATCTGAAATGTAGAAACGGTAAAATTCTTTGAGAATTCAATGCTAAGAAATCAATAAGAAAATGTTAAGAATTCAATACCAAGATCTGAAATGAATGAGACTTTAAAATTCATTAAAAGTTCAATTTCAAAACCGAAACAGTTATAACCACTCCTTTTAACTTTTAAAGGAAATGATTATTATATTTAATACTAGCAAACGGACAAAGACCATTTTTGGTCAATTTCAAACTTACAAAAATATAATTGATTTTAATACTCATTTAATGTTAATAAACATTATACTCAAAATTATTCTAATTTATTGTCAATTTGAATATTCTTTTTGAGATATTAAAAATATTATTTTTTTAACATACGCAACAACAAAAATGACAACTTTGAACATGTATACGCAACAACAAAAATGACAACTTTGGAAGAGGAATAACAACTATACAATCCAAGAAACAGTCGATAACCGGAAGCTGGAGAAAGAAAAGCGTAAGAATAAGCGCTGTATATCAAAGCCTGCGGCCTGCCATGTTTTTTTCTTCTTTAGATTTTATTGTTTGGACTCTGTCTAGAAGAAACAGCATAGCTTCTACTTCTTGCTCTGGGATAAACATCTGTCTTCACCATCACATCCTCACCAAAATCACAAGGTTCGTCTTCATCGATTCTTCCTATGGCAACAGAACGACTCCGAGGCACTACATTCATATTCACCTCAATTTTAATTGGGGATTGTCGCCTCAGATTTTCTAATTCCATTTTGTTTACAAGTGTACTCTTTTTAGAAGCAATTCGCATCAGCTCCCTAAAGTCTTCATCTCCACTTGACACAGAAGAGTTGACGCTAACACTTCTGGGCAAAGAGGATAGTTGTGGAACTGCAGGACATGAGCTTATACTGCCATAGCCAATTCTGCCAGAACAATCCGCCATGCTTCGGACATAGCAGTCCCTGGCTTTAATCAGAACTCTGATGGGTGCTTTTATGTACTTCTTAATTCTGCTTTCTTTCCTAATCTTTGTGCTCATTTTCACGTTGAACAACTGATCAGCCCTCTCTCACCTAGTAATTAATCACAAGCTTATGAACAACCCTATAATCAGGGGAAAACTAAACAAAACTTAGAAGTCAACTAGTGGATAAGTATAAGAATATATGTAGACGTGATAAAGAATAATAATAGCAAAAAGAAAACAGACAAGTGGGGAGTAACTAATAAAAGATTGCAGGAACTCTGAAGACTGGAACTAAAAGCAACCAAGTTTTAATATTCAAGAGACTATGTTGGTGAAGTATTTATCAATTAAATTTCCTTTTTGGCATTAAAAAAAAGGGCTCGCAAAATGCTGTGAAGCATTTCAAAATAAAATGTCTATGTGGACAGGGGCGGAGCTAGTCTATCGAGTACGGGTTCGGCCGAATCCAATCGCTTAGGTCTAATTTATGTATTTGTCTTAAAGTATCTATTAAATAAGTGTAAATTATTAATTTAAAATCCACTAACTTAAAATGACTAAAATCTCAAATCCATAAGTTTCAAATCCTGACTCCGACTCTGTACGTGGATGGTAATGTCTGAGTTAGGAGACCAGATACTATGGCTGATAGCGTGTTACATTAATGTCCATACTCCATCTGTATACACCTAATTGTTCAATGGAGTATATCTATTTAGAAGATACACATCGTTATCGAGATGGACAGAATATAATAATCTGTGTATATTTTATTGGATATTAGTACTGAAAAATAATATACCCCTTGTTGTATTATTTTGTTTTACTAATATGTTAATCACGACGACGATGAAATGGTTGGATGGTTTGTCAATTGCATATATTAAAGGCGGAAAAGGCCAAATATACCCCTTTACTATTAAATATTATTTAATCTATTCACGTTATACTATTTGTTTGTATTTACCCTTACCGTCCAATAAAGTTTTAAATATACTCCTAATTTAACGGCTTAGACACATGGCATCTTCTGAACAGAAGAACCACCCCAACACTTAAAACCCCAACCCGTCCTTGTTGCCCGCAACCCGCCCGGACCCATTTCCCCCATTTTATATCTAAAATGTAAGGACCCATTTCCCCATTATGCTGATGCACGGACCGTGTGGTGATTTAAATCCTATAAATTCATGAATGGAAAAAAGGGGGCTTTGTAAATTCAATTATCCAAAAGATTTTGCTGAGCAAACGTCAAAAGCAAAGAATTCGTATCTAATTTATAGAAGACGAAACACAGGCAAACTTTATAAGAGAATAATATTTGGACAATTCATGGGTTGTCCCATACAACCTTTGCTTACTTTGTAAGTTTAATTGTCATATGAATATTGAAATTTGTTTGGATATTAAAGTTATAAAATATATTTACAAATACATTTGCAAAGGACATAATAAAATTATTTTTTCTATACATAACAAAATAAAATAGATAAAATAAAAGAATATCGATCTGCTAGAAGAGTAACACCCCCAGAAGCGACATGACATTTATTTGGTTTTCCTACTAGTGAAATGACTCCAAGTGTTTATCATCTTCAGTTACATTTAGAAGGGAAACAATTTTTTTCCTTTTAAAGTAGTGAAACTATGAATAGAATTCTAAATAATCTGATGATTAGAAAAATAATGTTGACTGAATTTTTTGCTATGAATGCAACTGATGAACATGCTGTAGCTATGCAATTATTGTATAACGAATTTCCGGAATATTTTGTATGGTCTCCAGGATATACAAAATGGACACGTCGACAAAAACGTAACGTAATTGGATGTGTTGTAACATGTCATCCAACAGAAGGAGGGAGATATTACCTCATGTTATTATTGATGAACGTGAGAGGACCTAAATCATATGAAGATCTTCGCATTGTTAACGAGGTACCCTGTATAGAGAATCAGTGGAAAAAGAGGATTATTATACTGTAGCAATAGTCTAATTGAATATATGTTGGAGGCTGTAAGCTATCAAATGTCGTATAGCTTGAGACGTTTATTTGCCACACTGTTAGTATATTGCAATCCTACTAATTCAAAAAAATTATGGGAAATGTTTGGAGATTCAATGACCGAAGACTGTAAACATTTCTCCGATTTTGAAAAAAAAAGGTGTTCGACATAAGGTTTTAAGCTATGTCAATGACATCTTACACTCTATGGGACACGCCATAAATGAGTATAAGCTTATTCTAGAGAAGATTAGAGCTTCTGAAACTGAAAGGATGGTCATTTTGAAGGAAATAGAATTGTTAGTGAACAAGACTTGCTCTTACCGAAGAGATTCATTCAACAATTACGCTCATATAGTACAATAATTGATAGAGTATTTTCTGGAAAACAAGGAGCTTTCTTCATCAACGGTCCTAGAGGAACAAGTAAAACCTTTTTATATCGTGCATTATTAGCAACTATCCGGTCTCAAGGATTTATAGCTTTAGCAACAGCAACTTCTGGTGTGCAGCTTCGATCCTTCTAGGAAGACTAACTGCTCACTCACGGTTCAAAATGCCTATTGATGTAGATGATAATTTTCATTTCAACATTAGTGAACAAAGTTCGCTCGCACGTCTATTTAGAGATGCAAAACTAATTGTATGGATGAGGCGTCGATGGGAAAAAAGAATATGATTGAAGCTCTTGATGCACTTCTGAGAGATATTATGGACGCCAGTATATATTTGGTGGTAAAGTTGTTGTACTCGGAGGTGACTTTATACAAACTCTACCACTTGTTCGAAATGGAAAAAAAAAGAAAATTTTATTCATGAAAGCTTATTGCATTCTGAAATTTGTAATAAACTTGAGAAATTGTACCTATCTGAAAATATGCGCGCAAGAACAAATTCTTCTTTTTGTGAATATTTACTCCGGATTGGAAATGGAACAAAAAGAACTCACTGTGAAGATAAAATAGAGATTTCTGATTCTTTTGTTATTCCTTTTATGACTGAAGAAGAATCCTTAGATGCATTGTTTAGTGTAACGTATCCTGATTTGCATGCATTTTCTCCTGATTCATCTTTGATAACCTCTCGTGTTATTTTAACGACAACGAATAACTTTGTAAATGAAATAAATAATATGTTAATCACTAATCTAAGAAAGGTCTAAAACATTTGTTGCAATAGATGAAACTATTGAACCGAATGATCAAAGCCAGTTTGAAGATTTTCTACATAGTTTAGATCCTCTTGATTTACCGCCTTATAAGTTAACTTTAAGGGCAAATTATCCAGTTATATTATTACGAAATTTATGCAACGGTACACGGTTAACATGTTGTGACTTTAGAACACATGTTATAAGTGTTATCGAAAGTGGTGATTTAAAAAATATACATGTATTTATTTTGAGAATACCATTGTTAGCATTACAAGATGAAAAAATACTTGTTCAAACTAAGAGAACACAATTTCCCCTACAATTGTGCTTTGCTATGACCATAAAAAAGGCTCAAGGTCAAACATTAGATTTTGTTGGAATTTACTTACGTGAATCTGTTTTTTCTCATGGTCAACTTTACGTTGCTTTATCAAGAGCCAAAAGTTCAAAATGTGTTAAATTACTGATTCGACCATCTACAGCAGATAGTAATGATGATCATTCAACATATAATGTGGTTTATGATGAAATTATTCAGAAAGCTTTCTCGTAGGAGACCTAATGATCAATCTCAACAATGAAAAAACCAAGTTTTTAACTCCGCCTGTGTTTGAGTTACAGTACTGTACCACAGCCGGTCCCAAGCCCGAAAAAAGGAAGAGGGTTTACTATCTATCTGTGCTTTACAATTCTAAAATACAGGATGATTAGTGAAACAACATATATTGTATCTTCCAAAACCAATAAGGTATATCTGATTTAAGGTTCTTCCGAGCTACTTTATTACAATTTTTTTTCCATTGTATGTGCCTTTAGTCGAAGTTATTTCTTTTATGATTCTTTATTTACACAACAAAAATATTGAGGTGGACCATATAGTTCGCACGTGAGGCATCGTCTCACCAGCAAATTATTTCTCTGCAGCATTACCTACTTATACATTGAGCTCCAGCATTACCGAATTTTTTTTCATATACTACTATTACAGCTCTGATGGTAAGCAACCCCCACTTCCAACCGAGAGGTTGTGAGTTCGAGTCTCCCCAAGAGCAAGGTGGGAAGTTCTTGGAGGGAAGGATGTCGGGGGTCTATTTGGAAACAGTCTCTCTACCCTAGGGTAGGGGTAAGATCTGCGTACACACTACCCTCCCCAGACCCCACTAAGTGGGATTATACTGGGTTGTTGTTGTTGTTGTTTTCAATTACCATAAATCATTCCCTTTAATTCCTCTATTTCTGATTTCCTACTCGGTATCTGATATTTGTATTGGGCCCAGTTAAATTTAGAATAACACCGAAAAGTATTATATTGGGAGTAAACTCTTTTGTTACTGATTGGCCTGGCTCCATTACTCCCTCCTAGGGGACTCACAAATGTCTGCCTCCATTTTGCTTACAAAAATATCAAAAGTTTATCTCTTTTCAGTTATGTAAAATCTGGAGTTATTTTGGATGTGCCTTTTGTTTAAAACTTTTCATCATGTAAATATAGTTACTATAGGTAATTTTGAAGGAGCATAGGCTGGTAATTTTTCTTTTGGGTAAATAGTGAGCGGTGACTTATTTTAAAGTTCTTTCCCATCGTATTCAATTCAACTCTCTCTATCTTCTATATCTTTGTTTGATTTGCTTTGTTTTTCGACTTTTTTTGTAACAACCCGGTTGGTTGTTTTGAGAAATTGCGTCAGGTTCGGCAGTTTGAGGTCATGAGTAGCTTTACACAGTGTATTATGACTTGCATGCATCATCGGTTCGGATTTTTGAGAAGTTCGGAAAGAATTTTTAGGAGTGACTCTCATTTGAGAAGCTCGAAGTTGAAAGAATTGACCAAGGTTTGATTTTTGAGTATTTGACATTGGATTGGAGTTTTGATGGTTCCAATAGTCTCGGGTGGTGATTTTGGACGTAGACGTACGTACGGATTTGGATTTGGAGGTCCGTAGAATAATTTGAAGCATTTTGGCGAAAATTGGAAAGTTGATGTTTTTGGAGGATTGAGATGTTTGATCGAGAGTTGACTTTGGTGATATCAGTGTCGGAATGTGATTCTGAGAGTTGGAGCAGCTCCATTATATCATTTGGTACTTTTCTGCAAAATTTGGTGTCGTTTGGAGTTGATTTTATATGGTTCGGACGCTTGGTTGCGATTCTAGAAGTTCTTGAAGTTCATGGTGATTTTCATGTGTTTTGGCATTCGATTCGTAGTTCTAGAGATTATTTTGGTGTTTCAATCACACGAGCGAGTTTGTATTATATTTTCATACTTGTGTGGGTGTTTGGTTTGGAACCCCGAGGGCTCGGATGAGTTTCATACTCATTTCGGAGTGTTTGGAAGAAGGTTCAGAACTGCTGGTGTTTGATCTCGCATTTGCGAGTTGAGGGTCACATTTGCGACCACCGCTTTTGCGGACTTAGGATCACATTTGCAAAGAGGCTGGGGACTGGTGAGCTTTGCATTTGCGGAGCCAGCCTCGCAAATGTGATGGTGAACTGGGCAGTGAAAGTTTGCTTTTCCGAACGTATAGGCCGCTTTTGCGAAGGCCGCATTTTCATTTGCGATAGAGGCGAGGCTGTTCAATTTTCACTTTTGTGAAGTAATGGCCGCTTTTGCGGGGCTCGCATTTGCGGATCCCATGTCGCAAATGCGACATCTGCATGCTGCTAATAGCTGGGCATTCCGAGTTTTAGCTTCATTTATCATATTTTGAACCCTAGGTCCGAGAGTAGGCGATTTTGAGAGAGAATTTTCATATCAAATCATTGGGTAAGTACCTCTAGTCAATTTTCAATTATATTTTGTGATTATACCTTAGATTTAACATTAAATTCATGAGAATCTAAAGGAAAATTTGGAAAAAATTGTAATACCTTTCAAAAATATAAAATGATGATTTGAAGGACAAATTAGTATTGAAACTTGATAATTTTTTGTATGGTTGAACTCGTAACAGAATAGGTATTCGGGTTTGTTAAATTTTATCGGGTTCCGAGGTGCGGGCCCGGGGAGTTGATTTTTGTTGACTTTTTGCAAATTATATGAGGAACATAGCTTTGTTAATTGAAATTATTTTTTCTTGCATTATTTGATGTATTTAAGTCGATTTTGGCTAGATTGAACCGAGCAACGGTGAATTGGTAAAGGAAAAGCTAAATTGGGTATTAAGTTGGACGAATCGAGGTAAGTGTTTTGTCTAACTTTGTGTGGGGGAAACCGCCCCGTAGAAATTGAGCTAATTGTATTATCTTGTTATGTGAAAGTCGTGTACGCAAGGTGACAAATGGGGACACAACCTATATGTGGTATTGATTGGTTTAGATTGTCTAGTCTCTTTCCATGCTTTTGATTAAATTGTCATAACATGTGGTATCTTGTTGTTAGACTACTCTTACATGCTCCATATGATGTTGTTCGCACTTATTTACCTCTTACTCGTTATTTGGCCCTTATATTCCTTGGTTGAGGTCATTGCCTTCCTTATTTTCTTGTCACCTCTTAATTGTTGAGTTCTTCTATGACTATGTGCATAGCTGCTATATGTCCAAATTGTTGTGATTGCCTGCTTAGTTATCACGTGCCTTACATGTCTTGTCATTTTGTAAAGGTTGTTTTATTCATTTGATTTTACGTGGTTCCCTTGTTGTCGTGTACTCATAACCTTGATTGTAGAAATTCTGGTAAATTTAGTTATTGAATTATTGTTGTTGATCTAAATTATTGTATGGGGGATTGGGTTGCACGCCGCAACAGGTGAAGTAAGGGAGGTGGTGAAATATTGTGGTAGTGTTATTGTATGGTGGGATCGGGTTGCACACTGCAACATGTGAAATAAGGGTGGATTGTTATGGTGAAATAAGTGTGAATTATGATATTGATATTATATGGTGGATCGGGTTGCGTGCCGCAACATATTATATTTATTGTTATGATATTGATATTGTATGGTGGGATCGGGTTGCACGCCGCAACAGGTGAAATAATGGTGAATTGATATGGTGGAATAAGGGTGGATTATGATAATGATATTATATGGTGGGATCGGGTTGCGCGCCGCAACATATCTTGTATTTTGGTATCTCCTGTTTTACTGTATTGGCTCAGTTCCTTCGTACGAGACTATGATAATTTGTATTTCTGGTTTTCACTGTGTTCTGAGGGTTGAAATATTGTCATTGACTTATTGCCTTCCTGTCATCTCCTGAGCTCTTGTCCTAATACTATTATTCTGGTGAATTGATTTTCAAGGTGAATTTATTATGTTGATTCATTATCTCCTGCCCTGCCGAGTTGTTAGTAATATAGTGATTTAAAATAAAAGAATTAATATTATGCTACCTTGTGTGACTTCTATGTTAAGACTCGTCGTATATTTCGGTATTTACTATTTCTAATAGTTGTTATATTTTATTTCAATTGATTTCTCAACTTAATATCCTTAACCTGTCTGAAATTTTTATTTCACTTAAAAAGGCATCTTTGTTAGGTTTTAATTTAATAAATTCTATATTAAATTCAATGGCTTATTCGATGTTGTATTTTATTTGAAATATGTTATTTTCTTCATTCAAATGATTTCTAAAATAAACTCATCTTTCTCACTGATTTCCTAATTTATGATATATGAATGGAATCTCTTGGACACATTAATTAGCATGTGACACGGATATTATGTACTGAGTAGCACGTGGATTTTGCCGTGCAAAGTGTGATGGAAATATGTGGGCACAAGGTGCTATGTGTGTTGAAGGTTTAGAAGTTGTGATTATGATATAAGATTACGAGGATTGGGATTGTTGAAATGGTGTACTAGAAACGATTCGATTAGTTGAGTTAACATCGTTTTCTCTACTTGACTCATTTATGCTTAATCCGGACCCCAATTACATTGTTGTTTAATTACTTGGTTATTTCTCGTTGCCATTTGTGTTTTCCTCTTATCGTTACTACTGTTTACAATTTGATATCCTTTTGCTATTGGTATTACCTTGATAGTCCTTTCTTGTTAGATTTAAGTCATACCCTGCAGATTTATATATTCGGTAGTGTCTTGAACTGGCCTCGTCACTACTCTACCGACGTTAGGCTTGATACTTACTCCCACCATGGTATACTCATGCTACGCTTCTGCACATCTTTTTATGCAGAACCAGGTACTTCGGATCGAGTTGGTTTGAGACGTATGCTTGGTGAGGCTGGAAACGTCAAGGTACACCTTCTGGGCGTTCGCATGCTCCGAAGTCGCCTTCTATTGTATTATTTCCATTGTTTCCTTTTATTCCGGAACAATGACGTATTCATCATGTATAATTACTCCTAGAAAGGCTTATGACTTGCATTACCGATTTTGGGATTGTAAATTGTATAGAGATTTCTATTTCGAAATTGCTCGATATTAGTAAACATTGTCGTTATTTCAGTTAATGTTAGGCTTACCTAGTTTTAGAGACTAGGTGTCATCACGACTCCTTTGGAGGGATTTTGGGTCGTGACAAGTTGGTATCAGAGCTCTAGGTTCATAGGTGCTACGACTCATAAGCACCTTTAGTAGAGTCTTGCGGATCAGTACGGAGACGTCTGTACTTATCTTCGAGAGGCTACAGAAACTATTAAAAATTCCACTTCTCTCATTCCTTATCGTGCGACATTGATTCAACTTGAAGCATATATCTTATGTTCTTTTGCACCCACTCATGTATCATATTGCGCACTTGATATCAGCTATGCACCGACTGTTCGTGATGCTGTGGATGGGCTACGAGGGAGCCAGGGATGCTCAAACATTGTCTCAACATGTCGTCCAGACTAAAGATACAGAGGTATTGAGAGACTATTCAGTTGTTCACATAGGGGTGCAGCGGGTTCTGGCATCTAAGTGATAAGTACGAGCTTGGGAAGGTTTAACTGGTTGAATAATGGTCGCGATCGTGGTAGTGCCACGAGGTGGATGTTGATTTGAGAATAGTTGGTGGTATTGGAGACTATGTGGTTCGTGTGGAGTTCCTACTCAGTGAAAGGTACATATTATCATTCAAGGCACCAAAGGAAGCGAGTTTGACAGTCACGAGAATGGACATGCGCTTAGTAGATGACTTGGAATACCTTGTAATTGGTGTTGTACGAGCTGTGAAGGTTAGATTTGCGGATCTCAGATGATTTATATGGCTTCGTGCCAAGTGGGAGAGTCTACTAACGACATTCAGATTGCAGAGTCATGTGTTGTCTCTGTTTTGGCCTGAGATGTGTATATATATATGGTATTGGAAGGTTCCCCGAACTTTGTTTATGACTAAGATCTGAGATCTTGCATGGGATAATGTTGACGGCGTTTCTGCGTCATTAATGGATCTACATTTCAGTATCAAAGGGGATCGGAGAAACAACTTCAGATTCACATAAGGTCTATTCAGCGTGGGCATCTCGGTCGGAAAATTATGGGGTGCTTCAGAGGAAATACAGTGTTTTATGAGCTTCTGGGCTACGTAGTTTGTGCTAGGGTTTTCCGCATTGAGTTTTGATTGGGGTAGATGAGTATCGACAGGGAGAAGTGTTACCAAAGACAAGGAGTAACCGAAGAAATGGGTCAACTTTGTGGTATTGGGTCAGCAAAGCTTATGGAAGTAATTGGTCCTTTTTGAATGGGAATTCTCTACCAGCATTTGTGATAGTACTCTTGGGTTGGACAATTTGTGTGACTCGGTTGAGTTGGGGAGATGCAGTCCTGATGGCTTAGTTGCGTGGGGGCGAATCTCAGAGAGTTCTCGATATTGTTGGCCACGGCTTGAGTCGGTTGTCTGCTACGTACATAAGGAATATGTTGTCTAGCTTTGTTTCTGTTGTTCTAAAGGGATAATATGTTTTATTTTCGACCCTTAGGTTTTCCTTGGTAGACTTTACTTCTGTAAGATGAATATTCTACAAATTGACTATGTGAAATCAAGCGATAATGTATCGGATCCATTTACAAAAAGTCTAAATAGAGAGGTAGTTGAAAGATCATCGAGGGGAATGGGACTATTGCTAAGGACAAGTCATTGTGGCGGTAACTCTACCTAGACTGGAGATCCCAAGATCTAGGTTCAAGGAGTTCAAAACAAGTCATTAATAACGGTACAACGTTGTCAAATAAAATTTCTTTTTGGTCCATTCTCGTGATGAGACAATATTTAGTACCAAGGATAAAGCGTTAAGGCTTTTTAATGGTTTCTAAAATTGATACGGGGTATATCAAATAGTGTATCTGCGGGATATAACTTTTAAAGATCACCTATGTAAGTGTGAAGTGTTAGCCGCTTCAAGGAGAGTTCTGTAAGGCCAATTCTCTATGCACTTATGAAACCAGGCGGTGTTCATGGTTGAAACAAACACAACAATAAGAACCAAAGACTGTTAGGGGTTGATTGTGTGACTTATGGTTGTCTAGGTATACACCAAAGTTCGACAGTTCAAAAATATCAAATCTATAGATTGACCGAGTATATTCGACATAAGTTCACTACGGAAAGTTCAAAGGGAAGCCTACTTATCCAGATGCGATTATTCCTTACTTGCGAATCACACAATTTTTATGCATGTTTTCATCATATAGTCATTCCTCATTCATGTGGTGGATTGTTGGGTTTTTCTTTAAAGGGTGTGAATAGGAAATGGAAGAGGCACCTTTTGGATTGCAGCTATTCATCTCACCTTTTCATTGTCTATAAATTTAGAGGCTTGGCCTCATTTTTCACATATGAAAATCTGAAAATATCTCCCTTCTTCTCTACATTGTTCCATTGTTTTTCCAAATAAACAAAGTGTCAAGTGTGATTTGCTCCATTTATTGAGTTCGCCAAAGTTCTGTAATTTTGATTGCCAGTATTATAGAATAGTTCTATCCTGGGAGAAAGTAATCCATAACCTTGGGCAAAAGTGTGGGGATTAAATTCCTTAAGTACACACAAACAACTTTTGAGCTCGGAAATTTATTTTATGTTTTGTTTTATTGAACTAACATTTCCGTTCTTCTTTGATTTTTTGTTTTCGAACACAAATTACCAATAATTGTAGAATAGTTGATGGATATATGTTCTAGCCATCTTTTATTTTTTTGTAATTCATCACCCTCTAAACAGTAAAAATATCTAGAGAGTTTTGCTAAGTCCTATAAAAGAACGTATGCTATTGCATTCTACTTCTACTGGTGAATTTTACATGATATTTAAAAAAATACCAAAAATTAACCGAACCGTACCGATGCCGAAGAAAAACCAACATGATCGGGACGGTTTAGAAAAATCTAATTTTGATTATATATAATAGAATAACCTAAAAATTGGTATGATACAAATTTTATAAAATAACTGGCCGAACCGAACTATTGACACCCCTAACTATGTCCATCAATAGTAGCATTATGATGCACTCTTGAAGTAAGAAAGCTTATCCTGCGCGTATTTTAGTTCATCTCACAAAAACTTTTAATGCCTTGATGTTCAAAAATTAATCAAGGACATTGAAAATTTTAGTAGACTATAAAAATATTGACAAAAATAAACACAGAATCGAAACTCACAACGGATTGTGATTAATGTAGTTCTCCAAATTTGAATGATACAACATATACACAAAAATATCTATGTTTAATTAATTAGAATGAGCACATTGACACATAATACAATATGCTAAGAACCCAATAAGCAACAACGTAGTAGCTCAACACTCCAAGCGTGGCAGAAGTCACCCCTATTTCATGGTCCAGGGTGCTATTGACTAATAACCTACAAAATGCGTGAAGCAACATTACATTGCGCTCTTCATGATCTTTTAGCCATATCCGCAACTTTGAGTAAACCATAGATATTCAAGGATCCTTTTGCTGCAGCTTCTCTTGTATCTAATTGACTGCGCTGTTAATTAAGAATATTTGCAACAAAAACAATAAAAAATAGAGATGATAATGTCAAATTTTGGATATATAGATTGCAGCAATTTGTTCGACTTTTTTTGTGTGTGGCTAAAACCTCCGCCAAGGAGGTAAATAAGTTTCATATGATTATTTTCATCTAGTCTATGTATCTTTATTTTAATATTATGTTTGGAGATGAAGATTTCATACTAAAGTTAGAGAGTATTTTTCCTAAAATAAAGGTATGTTAACCATGATTAAGACTATTTGATAGTTAAATACATCTGAACCATTAATATGTAATCATATTTGGAAGAAGGTTCTGGTAGTACACACCAAGGATAAAATGAGAGAAAGTTGTTTGAGATGGTATTATCATGTTCTGCGTCGACCACCAAATGCAGCGGTCCATAAATGTGAAACTATGGTGAGTAAAAAAGTTAAAAAGGGACAAGATTTTGGCTCGGAGGACCTACAATTCATTGGGATCCATGAAGACTTAGCGAAACACAAAGGAAAAAAATTATTGGACAAGCGATACCTATTAGTTGAGGATATGTTTCGGTCATATTAGCACTTCAGAGATTTATACATCAGTACTTTTTGTATAAAAACTTCTAGTACTTTCTATTTTTGTTTTGATTTTGTATATTGGCCTAAGATCAATTTAAATTGAGTAACATGGTAGAGGCATGTAATTGTTGTTGTTGTTCAAGGTTTCAACACAGAAAACACTACTAAAATTGATTTAGCAAAAGAATGTGTACCTTCAGATAACATTAACTAGACATTACTTGTGCAAGGGATTTGTGAGCGTCGGCATCAAGAGTTGCTACGGTGGTAACACCTTTCAATATAGTAGCTGAGAGGTTATTAAGTGCAAATTTGGTGAACTCAATCCATGGTGTACTAACGTGAGCCCTAGTGCTTATGGTGTTGGAGTTTGGAAAACTATAAGAGCTCTATGGCCCAAGCTGGAAAGGAACTTGCATATGAAAGTCGGAGATGGGAGGTGAAATGGGTCAAAATCCTCCTGTTGTTAAGAGGTGCAATTCAAGAAAAAGGACTCCCCCAAATCTCTTTGTTCCCAACTGTTTAACCAAAAAATGAAATTTTAGTCAAAGCTAGAATTTAGAAGAACACGGGTTACTGATAATCAAAAGAGTGTATAAAAGAAAGTAATTTAGGTAGCACGAGAGTAATCAAGAGAAAAACAAGTAAACCAAAGTTTATATCAATAGTATTTCATGTCCTCACAATTGATCAAATGTCTCCCTTTTATAGATATCTTGGAGATATACGTTTTGCCTAAATCATAATGAGGCTATTATGAGTAATTAAAGACATTTAATGTTACGTTACATAATCATTATATTCAATATAAATTCTCTAGCGTATTCCACATTTAATGCCTATTAAATGTCGTATCTGCACTCTTTTCTATTGTCAGATTTATTTCATTTGATTCTCAGACATAAATAACTTAGATAGGTACGGGTGCTGGGTTATTTGTATTCCTGCCCGTGCCTCTTCCTCTACCATTTGCTCGTATCTGTTGCAACTCGTGCCTCTTGGCTAGTTATAATTCTTTGACCATTTGACCAGTCTACGTGTTTCGACACGTCACCTTTATATTTAAATACAATTTTTTCCAATACAGATAGTCTCCCCACTTTCCATTTATTCATCAATTGAATATTTGGGAAGTGGATTTCATTAAAAGAGAATTTTTGTCACCATTAATGCTATGAAAAAATTGACGCTTCAATTGTCGCTTCCATTTAATGCTCCGTACACGTGTCTTTTTTCCATTGGTTTTGTAGTTTTGCAGCCCTTTTCAAGGCTTTTTACGGCTGTGGTATTCACGAAGTGCCAGTTATCATTATTATGGTCCTTCCATCACTTCACTTTTACCTTTGGCGGTAGCGTATTAATATAAATATAACTTCTTTCCTTGTCTTTTACCACATAAAGCTTATTGAACACTTAATTCCTCACGTTATTCTTCTTCGCCATGTCTTCACCAAATCCTAACCCTAGGAGAGTTCCCATTGTTGATACCTTTCCTAATGCCCCCATTAGACATAGAAGGAGAGGTAGACTTCGTAGCTTAGGGTCTACTCGCGGTGGTGGTTCGATGATCGCAGCAAACTCAACCTCACACAACGGTAGGAAGAGCGGGCGCTAAGACTTTTACCCGAATAGTGGTATCGGGGTCAATTTCCACAGGGAGCTTGGGATGGAGTTGCGTATTTGCTCAGACTAGGAATGCGTGCTTGATCCTAGTTGTACTTCTAAAAGTTTTTGGGGTTTTTGTTTAATAACTACTATTATCAACTACAAATTTAGGCTAATTTATGCTAAAGAGAGATGTTCTAAGTTGTGATTAATATAGAGAAAGGCACTAGGGTCGCGGCATCACCTAGGTGGTTAACTAACAGGTAGAGACTACTAATAATAGATTGACATATTTGGGATCAATATTATAACCGTTGCACAATTATACCCACTCTCACACCTCTCGGTAAAGAGAGCGATTTTGCCCAATTGACTCTCTCGAGACCAATTGGGTAGGCCAATTAGACCAAGCAACTAGGGTTCAAGTAGGGTGATTACTCTCTCGAGGTTTAACTCGTTAATTGGGACTTCCATTTCTCATGGGTCCACCCCAATTCCTTGTTGGGTCAATTTTGGGGTCATAGACTCTCTTTCTCAAGAAGAGTCAAGACTCACTAAGCTAGAATCAATGTTTGCAACCAACAATCCTTAATTAAACCATAAAATTAACCCAAATAACAAACACCCAATATCAATCTATCATTAAGAAGCTACGCCCATTAATTACCCATACTAGGGTTGAGCCACAACCCTAATGGGTTTAGCTAGACATAATTACAAAAGAAAATGAAGAAATAGAAGATGAAACAACCATATTAATTAATTGCTAATGTTAAACTATAATAATCTATGATGAAACTAAGCTAAAAATGCCCAAGATAGGCCAAAACATAAGTCTCACGAGTGCAGCAGCTATCAGCTGTAAAAACCTCTCCTAAAAATGGTAAAATGTTCTATTTTTAGTGGGCTAGAAAAACTGGACAAAAATGCCCCTGCGGGGTTAGTGCGGACCGCACAAAGTTGGCACGCGGCCGCACTGGGTTGCTTGACCTTTGAATCTTGCTCTCTGAAGATGGTGATGCGGACCACACAAAGATGGAATGCGGCCGCATGAAGACTGGCGCGGACCGCGCAAAGTTGTTGTGCGGCCGCATTAATAGTTTGGCAGCTTCTCTGAACTTCTTGGACGCGGACCGCTTGACCATAGAGTGCAGCCGCATGGAGAGGGACGCGGGCCGCATGAAGTGGGACGCGGCCGCGTGGTTTACTTCTGGAATATGACACTATCTGAACTTTTTGGACGCGACCGCATAGCAAGATTGTGCGGCCGCATGAGTGAGACGCGGGCCGCATGAAGTGGGACGCGGCCGCATGAACTTGACTTGCAGTTTCACAGTCTCTGAACTCCTATGGTGCGGCCGCATGACATGATGGTGCGGTCCACACCATGTTCTGAATGTCCTTACTTTAATGATCTTTGACACTTGAGCAGGTTTCACTCCGATTTGAGCCGATCTTTGACGATTTGTCACTTTATAGCTCAAACCTGCAATCAAGCGCAATCTGTAAGCATTTTGGGACTATTTTGTAGCAAATTACACTCAAAACGCAGGCAAGTATGGGTATAAAACATGTTAAAATCCTACTTATCAACTCCCCCAAACTTAAACCTTTGCTTGTCCTCAAGCAAACAAAACAAGACCCACCCCTCAAAGGCAACATCCAAGCAATTTCAGCTTATCCTAAAGTAATCTCAACAAGCATCAATTGGGACTAACAATTGCCCTCAATACGAATGCATCATTAACACATTTAAACTTTGAAAACTTGTGGATCGAGTGTGACACAAGAGCATCAAGAGTTGACACATTTCATCAAAGAACTTTTCTCAATTACTTTGGCCATTGTGGAACCCAAACTCACACATCCTCAACTCTCCCTAAGTGAACCTCACCTTTTAAAGTATTGACACACAAACCGAGGTTGATGGATTTTCACTCATCTCTCTCAAGGAAGAGGCCACAAGTCCGGCTCTAAGTACCATATGCTTGCCCCTTATGTAAGTATCCACTAATGTAGGTTCCCTTCAACTCAAAATCATGTAGGGCTTTTGTGGAGTCATTGTGAAGGCTTTTGGGTAAGGGTAGGACATATTTTTGTTCAAGTGGGTTCAATCTTCCCTTAAGCACTTCTTTTGATTCATTTTGACACACTTTCTTGACTCATTTGAGTATTCACTTCTTTTTCAAGGGGTTAGAGAGATACATTGTCACCTTTCTTATGCAATTCAACACTTTTCTCCTTTTTCTACTTTTTCCACACCCTTTTTCACTTTTGTTTTCTTTGAATCCCCTTTTTGACCTTATTCAATTAGGTCTTTCTTTTTGTTTCTTTTTTTTTTGTCATTACCTTTCTTTTCTTTTTGCTTTTGTACCTTTTACCACATTATTTCCTTTCTTGTCTCCCCCCAAAATTAGATATTTGCCATCTACTCAAGGGAAGATTTGGGTGCCAAGAGAGGATATCATTAAGAACGGGTATAGACTTGTAGCTTTGGTTCTTGAAAGAAGAAGGTTCAAGGCTCAAAAGGGTTAACTAGGGATCATTTCATTGGCAGGTCATGGAATTGTTCAATCTTAGCATTTTGGATCAAGGAGAGCCTACAATCACTTCTCAAGCCAAATTTCACCTAAGATTTCGCCTCAACAAACATTCGAGGCAAGTTCTAGACCATCGGCTCGGGACTTGGACTCGCAAATCGAATTCTCACCACACACTCTCAAGGATTGCTAAAGATATCGAGTCGAGGGCCTACAACGACCTTAGTTATGATTCAAGCGCACAATGGTCCAGTACGACTACATGATGACTGTTTGGTCAACACAAGAGTCTCAAGGCCACGACTTTCACCATCCTAAGCACAACATTATGTCTTTGACCATGGGATCAAAGGCAAATGTGTTAGGCCCAAGTGAAGCTTTGCCTGAGGTACCTTTGACTGCCAAAACTTGAAAATCAAAAAAAAAAAAAACCAGAGGTTTCCTTTCTCACAGATCTTCTTCTATGGATAAAGAACCTTCTGAACCATTACGTGAACCTTTAGTAGAGGAGATAGTCCCTACAGAATTATCTTTTTACCATGATAGGGAATCTCTTAGAAACCAGGTTTCCACCTTAGATCGTGCTGACGCTTACCCCACTCAAATTATAGAAGTTTTGACTCCTATAGTTCGCAAAGACTGCCATTGGAGTAATGATTTTCCCATTATTATCCCTAATCCAAATCAGAGAATTACTTCTTACTTGATTGGGTTCTCTTTTGTTTATACATACCCTTTCACTTTAGGGTTTAAACCAGCTATTGACCCAGTTATTCTTGAATTTTCCCGTTTCTTTAATGTCAGTTTGGGTCAAATTGGCCCAATCATATGGAGGGTTGTTGCCTGTTTGAGGCATTTAACCAATTTGGCTGACGTTTCCTTTACTTTCCCTCACCTGATTCATCTTTACTCCCCTAAACTTTTCCGTAATAGAGTTTTTACCCTAGTGGCCAGGAGTAAGAGGGTTTTAGTGAGCCCTGAAAATGATAAAGACTGTGGCTGGTACACCCAATTTGTTGCTTCACCCACTGTTGGTTTAGTGGGTGAGAATAACGTTCCCTTCCCTAAGAAGTGGAATTTTGCACGTAAGTCTTTTATCCATCTCGTACCTTTTTCCTTCAAGTTTATCAACTTCTCTAATTTTTGCTCCTCCCTTTTTTTAGCAACCATGGGAGTGGTGGAAAATATTTCCAATTTTCGTGGTTGGGTAGATAAATTGCTGAAGGCCGCACCAATAGATGGTAGGTCTTGGAAAACACTTTCTAACCGTTATGGTTGGAAAGTAAAGACTCATGGTAAGAGTTTTTATTTCATCTTTCACGCATGTATATATTTTTCTTTATGGTTCTAACTTCCATTCTTCTTTTTATCAATATTTGCTATTCGAGTAGTTACTACTGAAGCAGTTGCGGCCTCTCATGTCTCTTCGGGAATCCGTACTCCTTCGAGAACCCGTATCTCTTTAGAAAGAGCCCAAGAAATAGTCTTCGGTTCTTCTTCTGTAAAAAGGAAAACTGTTTAAGAAGAAGACTCTGAAGAAGAGGAAGATGGGGGTTCCCTAGTGACGAGGCCACAAGCTAGGAGACGCATCGTCTCTGATGACGAAGCTGAAGTTTCCCCTCGTCTTTCTGTTCCTCTTACCGAACTTGTTGAAACCCCAGTAATAATTCCTGACGCTGACGTCACTCCCCATGATACCCATGAATCTATTGATCAACTTTTCTTCAGTGGTTTTAACAGTGGAAGTTTAGGGCCTGTTTTAGATGAAATACCCTTATCTTCTTTCTCAACTCCCGTGCCTATGATTCCTTCCTTACCAGCCCCAACTATTTCTGTTCCTTCTTCTATTGTTTTCACTTCCTCTACCGCTCCTCCTTTGACAAGTCCCCCTCCTATCGTTCACCATACGTAAGCGGGCTCTTCAAGTAGAAGTGCCGCTATGAGGAGGGTAACCATTGAAGTTCCTGCTGATAGCAGCCTTTTGAGGAAGTCAGGTCAGGCAGATGTATGGCTGGAACCTTTAATCGGTCCAATTGAAAAAGCAAAGCTGGAGAGCCATAGTTCCCTGACTCTAATGAATGATATCGTGCATGCCACTTTGAAGGTACTTTCCTTCTCTCCCTTCTTTACCTTATAAAATTTTTTCATCTTTGGGATTCTTATATTCTTATTTCCCTTCCCCTTATTTTTAGGCCAATCTTATCGGCACAGAAATGATGAATAGAATCCCCTCTCTTGGAGAAGGTAGCACGTGATTCTCAGTTGGAGGCGATCAATTGGAAGGAACAATTTGAGAGTGCACAAATTGATATGGAAGATTTACAAGAAGGCAAGAGTACCCTAGAATAGCAGGTGCGGGCTTTAACTTCAGAGTTAGCAGTTGCAAAATCCTCCTCAAGCCAAGTAGAAAAAGACAAAGAACGTCTCAAATCTTCCTTCTCAGAGCAACTATCTAAGGCCAGCGAAGAGAACAGAGAGTTGAAGGCTCCTTTGAGTCAAAAAAAAGTTTACGCTGGGGAGCTTGTGCAAAACTTAACTCAAGCACAAGAAGACCTTCGAGTCTTGGCTGATAAGGTTCGTGCTTTATAGAGCTCCCATGCCTCTTTTCAAGCTTCTTACAACTCCGCCTTGGCTGAAAATGAAGAGCTAAAGAATGAGATTGCTGATTGAGAAAAGGATTATGAGACCCTTGAAGAAAAATCTGTTGTTGAGGTAAGTTGGGCATTTTTGAATTCACGTCGAGATACCCTAATTGAAGCTGGCCAAGAAAACTTTAACCTGGAGTCGGAGTTAGCTAAGATCAATGAAACCATTGAAAAAACTCAGCAAACTCAGGACTTCCCTTCTCCTGTGGTTGAAGCTCCTGTGAATGTTGAAGTTGATAAGGGTATCCCAACTCTTTCAAGCCCAATCGAGCCTGTTGTTACAAGCCAAGTTGAAACTGCATCTATTGATGCACCTGCCCAAATTGAGCCCGCTGCTATTGATGTTCCTGCTTCAGTTCCACAAACTTCTCAGTGACCAGTTTTAATCATTTGAATGATTTTGTTCTTGTTTTTATTTTGAAAAATTGTAATCAAACCCTTAGCTTCATTTGAGGGTTGATTTTGAAAACGCAAGTCCCCAAGTCTTTTATGGGGCAATCTGTATAAACAATTTCATAGTTTTATGACTAAGTTCGAACTTAGTCTTAGATTTTTTATATATTAAGAAGTTTTTCATGTTATTATCTTAAACTTCTGCTTGCTTTATTCTTGCCTTTATTTTTAAGGACTTACAGAATAATTTGCATTTTTGTTTTTCGAAAATGCTTCTGTTAACCTCATGACTAATTAATTTAAACATGAGTTTTATAAAAGAGGGTCCTTTTATACTTCGACACTTAATGGAGAAGATGTCTCAACTTCATAATGGTGTTGTCGTACGATAAAAGAAATAGGAACACACATGTTTCTTTGAAATAACTTTGACTAGTTTTGAATAATACTTTACATGTATTTGAATTACATCTATAACTTTTTTGTAACTGTTTTTCTTGGAACAGATTTTTTCAAAAGAAGAATAATAGACACGGGGTTTTTTCTTATAACCCGTTTTAATACATAGCCTTTACCCTAACTATAGTGAGGTTTTTCTTTGGCCTTAGCTCGTGGCTTCATCTCGTGACGTTGTGACTTTTACTCTGCACTTGACTCTTTTAGGCTTGATTTTTCTTAATCTTCTTTGCCTTCTTTATACACATATCTGTGCATATTATGTAGTCCCCCAAGTGTTTGAGTGTTGAAGTATGAAGCCTCAAGCACTAGATAGATTCTCTCATTTGGTCCTTTTCCTGAAAAGGAAAAACATACGGGACTCGGAGGTGCGATTTTAGATGAAGACTGCTTAACCCGTATGAATTTCTATCAGAATAATTGTAACCCTAGGCCAGGAATTTTAGGTTATTCCATGTGCCTTACATGTCGTGACTCATCATTTAGTACGGGTTAGCTTTTTGCCTATCATCTAAAATCGTTAGTAAAATTTTAACAATTCAAAAATTAAATTTGAAATAGTGATACCTGACCGCGGGTATTCCTTAGAAATAATATCTCTTCAAATGAACAGCATTCCAATGTGAAGGTAGTATCTTGCCATCCATTGTCTCCAGCTCATATGCTCCCTTGCCTGCAATATCATGAACTCTATAGGGTCCTTCCCATGTTGGACTTAATTTACCCGCGTTAGCTGCCTTTGTGGATTGAAAAACCTTTTTAAGCGCGAAGTCCCCCACTTTGAAGAATCTGAGGCGTGCTTTTCGGTTGTAAGATCGTTCTATGACTTGCTTTTGTGCTGCCATTCTTATCAATGCAGTTTCTCTCCTCCCCTCGAGTAAATCAAGATTGACCCGCATCTCCTCGTCATTAAATTCTTGTGTCGCCTGTGTGAACCGCGTACTTGGTTCCCCTATCTCAACTGGAATTAAAGCCTCAACTCCATAAACCAATGAAAATGGTATTTCTCCTGTACTTGTTTTTGCAGTTGTGCGATATGCCCATAAAACTCCAGGTAACACTTCAGGTCAGTTACCTTTTGATTCCTCTAGTTGTTTCTTTAAATTATTGATAATAATCTTGTTCGTTGATTCTTCTTGCCCATTACCCTCCGGATGATAAGGTGTTGACGTAATCCTTTTAATTTGCCAACTTTGAAAGAATTTCGTGATTTGAGCTCCAATAAATTAAGGGCCATTATCACACACGATCTCCTTTGGTACACCGAATCGGCATATGATATTCCGCTAAAGAAAATCTTTGACTTCCTTTTCTCGCACCTGTTTAAATGCTCCTGCCTGATCGCAGCGGACTCAACCTGAGTAAGAGTGGGCGCTAATACTTTTAACCAATAGCGGTATCGGGGTTAATTTTCCACAGGGAACTTCAATAGGTTTTAGCTCCTAATTGATCTTCTAACATTTTTGGTTTTCTTTTGATTAATAGCTATAATTTATCAACTACAATTGTAAAGCTAAGTTATGCTAAAATTATGATTCTAAGTTGTATGCAATATAGAGAAAGGCACTAGGGCCGTGGCATGTACCTAGGTGATCAACTAACGGGTAGAGATTCCTAATGCAAGAATGATGACTATGGGACTTATGCTATAACCGTTGCACTTTTGCACTCACTCTCACACCTCTCGGTAGAGAGAGTGATTTTGCCCAATTGACTCTCTCGAGACCAATTGGGTAAGCCAATTTGCCCAAGCAACTTATGGTTCAAGTTGGGTAATTACTCTCTCGAGGTTTAACCCGTTAATTGGGACTACCATTCTCATGGGTCCATCCCAATTCCTTGTTAGAATTAATCTTGGGGTCATAGACTCTCTTTCTCAAGAAGAGTCAAGACTCACTAAGCTAGACTTAGTGTTTGCAACCACCAAATCTTAATGAAAACATAAGATTAATTCAAATAACAAATACCCAACATCATTCATGCACTAAACAATCACACCCATTAATTACCCACACTAGGGTTGAGCCACAACCCTACCTAATGGGTTTAGCTAGCCATAATAGGAACAGAAATTGAAGAAATAATAGATGAAATTGACATAACAATTAACTACAATGTTAATCTACTCAAATCCACGTTAATACTAGAAGAGATTGCCCAAAATAGGCTAAAATCATGAAATCCCAAGTTCAGCTGCTCTATGCTCTCAAAACAGATCTCCACAAAAACTGCTAAAAAGTAAAATGTTCTATTTATACTTGTAACGACCCGAACCGTCGTTTCCTGTATTTTCGTCCCGTATTTCCCGTTAAATGCTTATTCATATTTCAATATGTGTACTTGGTGAATTTGAGTCAATTCGGATCAAGTTTGGTATGAAATGAGACAATTAGTCTCTTTAAGGAAGAATTGGTTTGGAAAAGTCAACCGGACGTTGACTTGTGAGTTAGAGGGCTCGGAATTGAATTTTGATGATTCGGTTAGTTTCGGGGGATGATTTAAGGCCTAGGAGCGCAATCGGAATTAATTTTGGAGGTCCGGTGAAGAAATTAGCTCATTTTGGCGAAGTTAGTATTTTGGTGATTTCCGGTTGATAGGTGAAATTTTGATCCGACAATCGGAATGGAATTCCAAGAATTTCTGTAGCTTCGTTATGTCATTTTGGACTTGTGTGCAAAATTTGAAGTCAATCGGACATGATTTGATAGGTTTCAGCATCAGAAATAGAAGTTGAAAATTCTAAAGTTCATAAAACTTGGATTGGAGGTTGATTCATGATTTTAGCATTGTTTGATGTGATTTGAGGCCTCGAACAAGTCCGCAATGTATTTTGGGACTGGTTGGTATTATTGGTCGGGGTCCCGGGGGCCTCGGGTGTGTTTCGGATGCCCAACGGGTCATTTTTGGAAGATTTTTGCCGTTTTGAGCATAAATGTAATGATCTAAAGGTTCATTTTTAGTTCTAGAGATCCAAATTTGATTTCGAGACTTCCAGAATTTAAATCATGAATTATAGGACTGATCTGGAAATTTTGGTTTAATTTCATCAAGTCGCGATTGGGTTTTTGACGTGAAATGTGAGTTAATTGTTTAACGAGCGAAATGGGTATTGAACTGGGCAAACGAGCTCCGAATTGAGTTTCGATTGAAGGGTTGTGTTCGTATTATTATTTGTGACTCATAGGAATAAGAATCCTCTAATTCTGAGTTCGTATGATGGAGTTAGAGCCATTTTAGTGAAAAATAGTTGTGCTGCAAATTTCTTAAAAGCTGTTGTATTTTCTGCAGCAGTGAACAGTACCCGCGCGTGAACAGTAACCCAAAAATTTCTGGATAGATTTAATGTCCAGCAGTCCGAGTTTGGTCATTTTTTTGACTTCCAAGCTCGAATTTTGGGCGATTTTTAGCAAGAAATCTTGGAAAATCTTGAGGTAAGTCACTTGTGATTATTTCTACTCCATAATATTGAATTATCATCGAATAATCCGACTAGATTACATGTTTTTGAGGAGTAAATTGAAGATTTAGGCCTAGGGATTTGAAAATAAGATTTGAAGATTTGAGGGGTCAATTGAACTCCCATTTTGGTAAATTTTATATGTACAGACTCGTGGTGAGACGAGGAATCCGGTGATGTGACTTTCGTAATTTTTCGAGAAGTGGGCGCGGGGCTCGGGTTTTGCAAATTTCGTGAATTTCGATATTTTTCGAGTCTTTTCGATTGGGTTATATTCCCTTAGCCTATTGTAATGTATTCGTTGTGGTTTTGACCAGATTCGACGCGCGAAGAGGTAAATTCGAGAGGCAAGGGCATAGCGGAGTAGACGTTGGACCGTCTTGAGGTGAGTAATGATTTTAAATGATGCACTGAGGGTTTGAAACCCCGGATTGCACAACATACTGCTATGTTGAGATGAGACACGCGTTGTATGACGAGCGCGGGGTCATTTACTATTGGGGATTGTGACTTGGTCCATCCCAATTGATATTTACCGCGTAATTGATAAAGATTTGTTGTTTTTCACTATGATTGGGCTTATTGCTATATTTGGGCTTCGTGCCAATTATCTGAAATCTTTTGTGAATTTACATCACTATTTTTCTCACGAATTGAAATATTATTTGAACTCAGTCCAATTGAATTATATTATTTTGTGAACTCAGCTACATTTATACTCAACTCGAGATCTAATGATATTTATAATGCTGTTGAGCTGAGCACTATTGTTTTACTGATGCCCAAGAGGCTTATGATTATTTTCTGGACTGATTGAGGCCGAGGGCCATACGTGAGGATATGTTGAGTGATGTGAGGAGGCTTTCAGGCCTCGAGTGTTATATGAGGAGGCTTTCAGGCCTCGTGTGTGATGTGTGAAGGCTTTCAGGCCTATTGATATTGCGCTTGGGCTGTAGGAGCCCCTCCGGAGTCTGTACACACCCCAGTGAGCGCAGGGTACCTAGGTGAGTTAGGAGTGGGCCTGAGAGGCCGTTGTTGGTGTGTGGTGAGTTGGGAGTGAGCCCGAGGGGCTGATGTTGTGTGCTGGTGAGTTGGGAGTGAGCCCGAGGGGCTGATACTATACTGAGATTTACATAATGAGCCCGAGGGGAAAGCTTTTGATTTATCCTTTCTGTGGAAATTATTTGTCTTTACTGTTTTAAAAGAAGAATTATCTGATACTCACTATTTTACTGTATAACTGATTTTACTGCTTGGGATAGCGCTATATTGTGCCGTTATGAGATTTCATGTTTTCAGTCGTTATTTATTTTTATTACTCACTGGGTCGGAGTACTCACATTACTCCCTGCACCATGTGTGCAGATACAGGCAGAGCTGAGTTCGCTCCTGAGCGCTGATTCTTTCCAGACCAGGCGGTGACTAGGAGTAACGAGGTAGCTGTTGACGTCCGCAGCCCCGTTTTCTCCCTTATCTTTGTTATTTATGATAATTCTAGACTTTGTAAAATATTAGTAAACTCTGTAGTAGCTCATGACTTGTGACACCCCGATTTCGGGCTGAGTTGGGAGGGTTTTCCTTGTTCTATCACGTTTATTTCGCATTTTAGATTATATTGCCCATGATTTAGACTTATTCCTGCTAAGTAATTATAAAAAGATGTACTGTTTTGTTGATTGGCTGGCCTTGTCCTCACGAGAGGCGCCATCACGACCGGGTTGGAATTTTGGGTCATGACAAGTTGGTATCAGAGCCTAGGTTACTAAGTCTCGCGAGTCATGAGCTGGTTTAGTAGAGTCTCGCGGATCGGTACGGAGATGTCTGTATTTATCCTCGAGAGGCTGCAAAACCTTTAGGAAAACTTCATATTCTTGAATTCTTATCATGCGTCCTTGATTCAGCTGGAAAAAAATGTAACTCTTACAATTCCATCCACGTGTTCGTATGCGCGAACGAGCGCTCAGTATTAGATGTGCCTTGATGGCTTGTAATTCCCCGGACCATGGGCGAGACGTAATCGCTATGAGTTTGATGTTTGGCCAGTCTGGAGGACTTGAGGCTTAATCCTTGCCTATGGCTTGAGCACCGAAGTGCTGATTGTGCGAGCAAGAGTTTTGAAATTATATGTCCGGTATTGTCCCTATTAGTGGGAATGATGGTTGGATAGCCACGTGAGGAGTATGTTAGTACTGCGAGATATATCTATATGACTTGGAGGTGACGAGGAAGGGCGTCAGGATAATAGATGAACTATTAAGTGTTTGATTTTCATTGTGATCTGATGTGTAGCCCCGAGTTATGGGCGCGTGAAGAATCTTTTCATGTCTCCTGTTTGGAGTGAAGTAAATTTCATGTTACGGTATGAGTTTAGACTCAGGAAGACTAAGTGATTGTGTAATGTGAATGACAGTGTAAGGTATACAAAAATATTAATTAGAAGTGAAACATGTGGGTTATCTCCTACGGAGTGTTCTACGGTGGTGCGATTCTTATACTGTCTATTAGAAGATCTCATTTACAAGTAAAGAATATGCGTTGAAATCTAAATTTGGTCACCTAGAGAGTGGGCTTAACTGTTATGTGAGTGAATGCAAGAATTGCAGAAGAGTTAAAATTCTAGATGATTTGTGTTTCCACAAGCTTATGAAGGAGTGAGTTCAATCTCACTATGGTATTACGGCAATAATAGAGTATGTGCGTTATGATTTATTGAGTGCGTTTTGATCTGTCTTTGAGCCAAGTTGGGGAGTTTGCTATTAAATAAGTTGATTGCACGATTTTGTACTATATTGGTTCCAGTTTGAGGCGTGTTGGTGAGTCGGTTATTGCTTACGGGGATTAAGGTTGATCAGGCAGTGGACGGGCCTGTTTTTTTATGTTATTGTTTCAAATGATGTCATTACAGGAATTGTCCAGTCTCCCACAGATATGCCTCTGTATTATTTGATCCCGGTTCCACCTATTCTTATGTTTCCTCATATTTTGCTCATTATTTGGGTATGCCCCGAGAGTTTCCTTCTTTACCTGTTCATGTATCTACCCCGGTGGGCGATACTGTTGTTGTGGACCGTGTGTACCGGTCATGTGTTGTGATTATTAAGGGTCTGGAGACCCGAGTTGATCTATTGCTGTTGAGCATGGTAGATTTTGATATTATTCTGGGCATGGATTGGTTTTCTCCATATCATGCTATTCTAGACTGTCATGCTAAGACAGTTACTTTGTCTATTCCGGGTGTTCCGAGGATCGAGTGGCGTGGCATGACTGATTATGTCTCTAGCAGAGTAATTTCTTTCTTGAAAGCCCAGCGTATGGTTAGGAAGGGTTATCTATCATATCTGGCTTTTGTGCGGGATATTGGAGCTGAGACTCCTAGTATTGATTCTGTCCCAGTTGTGAGGGACTTTCCTGATGTATTTCCTGTAGACCTGTCGGGCATGCCGCCGGACAGGGATATTGATTTTGGCATTGACTTAGTGTCGGGCACTCAGCCCATTTCTATTCTGCCATATCGTATGGCACCAGCAGAGTTGAAAGAATTGAAGGAGCAGCTTCAGGAACTCCTAGATAAGGGGTTCATTCGGCCTAGCGTGTCCCCGTGGGGTGCACCTGTTTTATTTGTGAAGAAGAAAGATGGCACAATGAGAATGTGCATTGATTATAGGCAGTTGAATAAGGTAACAGTGAAGAACAAGTATCATTTGCCTCGCATTGATGACTTATTTGATCAGCTTCAGGGAGCGAGAGTATTTTCTAAGATTGACCTCCGTTCGGGCTATCACCAGTTGAAAATCAGGGAGTCGGATATTCCCAAGACTGCCTTCAGGACTAGATATGGTCACTATGAATTTTTGGTTATGTCTTTCGGGGTGACCAATGCCCCAGCAGCGTTCATGCATTTGATGAACAGTGTATTTCAGCCTTATCTAGATGCATTTGTTAGTGTATTCATTGATGATATCCTGGTGTACTCACGTAGCCAGGAGGAGCATGCCCAGCATTTGCGTGTAGTGTTGCAGAGATTGAGAGAGGAGAAGCTTTATGCAAAATTCTCCAAATGTGAATTTTGGCTAAGTTCTGTGGCATTTTTGGGACACATAGTGTCCAGCGAGGGTATACAGGTTGATCCAAGGAAGATAGAAGCAGTGCAGAGTTGGTCTAGACCGTCCTCAGTCACAGAGATTCGGAGTTTTCTTGGGCTAGCAGGCTATTATCGCCGATTTGTTCAGGGGTTTTCTTCTATTGTATCGTCTTTGACCAAGTTGACTCAGAAAGGTGCCCCATTTGTATGGTCCGGCGAGTGTGAGGAGAGCTTTCAGAAGATCAAGGCACTTCTGACCACAGCTCCAGTGTTGGTGTTACCATCAGCTACAGGTTCATACGCGGTATATTGTGATGCTTCCAGAGTTGGGATTGGTTGTGTGCTAATGCAGGAGGGTAGAGTTATTACTTATGCTTCTCGTCAGTTGAAGCCCCATGAGAAGAACTACCCTGTTCATGATTTGGAGTTGGCTGCTATAGTTCATGCCTTAAAAATTTGGAGGCACTATTTATATGGCGTATCTTGTGAGGTATTCACTGATCATCGCAGTCTTCAACATTTATTTAAACAAAAAGATCTTAATTTGAGGCAGCGGAGATGGCTTGAGTTACTTAAAGACTATGATATTACCATTCTATATCATCCGGTAAAGGCCAATGTAGTGGCCAATGCATTGAGCTGAAAGGCAGTCAGTATGGGGAGTTTGGCTTACATCCCAGTTGGGGAGAGGCCTCTTGCAGTTGATGTTCAGACCTTGGCCAATCAGTTGGTGCGGTTAGATATTTCTGAGCCTAGTCGGGTATTGGCTAGTGTGGTTTCTCGATCTTCCTTATATGATCGCATCAGAGAGCACCAGTATGATGATCCGCATTTGCTTGTCCTTAAGGACAAAGTTCAGCATGATAATGCCAAAGATGTGACTATAGGTGATAATGGCGTATTGAGGATGCAGGGCCGTATTTGTGTGCCCGATGTTGATGGGCTTAGAGATTTGATTCTTGAGGAGGCCCACAGTTCGCGGTATTCTATCCATTCGGGTGCGCGAAGATGTATCAGGACTTGAGACAGCATTACTGGTGGAGGAGAATGAGGAAAGACATTGTGGGATATGTGGCTCGGTGTCTCAACTGTCAGCAGGTAAAATATGAGCGTAAGAGACCGGGCGGTTTGCTTCAGCAGATGATTATTCCTGAGTGGAAATGGGAGAGAGTTACTATGGATTTCGTGAGTGGCCTTCCTCGGACTTTGAAGAATTTTGATTCGATTTGGGTCGTTGTGGATAAGCTGACCAAGTCAGCGCATTTCATTCCGATGTGTACCACATATTCTGCGGAGCGGCTGGCTAGGATCTTTATTCAGGAGATTGTGCGGCTGCATGGTGTTCCAGTTACTATTATTTCGGATAGAGGTACTCAGTTCACTTCTCAATTTTGGAGGACTTTTCAGGACGAGTTGGGCACTCAGGTGGAGTTAAGTTCAGCATTTCATCCTCAGACGGACGGACAGTCCGAGCGTACTATTCAAATATTGGAGGATATGTTGTGTGCCTGCGTGATTGATTTTGGAGGTTCTTGGGTTGAATTTTTACCACTTGCAGAGTTTGCCTACAACAACAACTATCAGTCCAGTATTCAGATGGCAACGTATGAGGCCTTATATGGGAGGCGGTGTAGAACTCCAGTGGGTTGGTTTGAGCCCGGTGAGGCTAGGTTGTGGACAGATTTGGTCCATGATGCCTTAGAAAAGGTGAAGGTGATTCAGGAAAGACTTCGCACAGCTCAGTCGCGTCAGAAGAGTTATGCGGACCGGAAGGTCCGAGAAGTGTCATTTATGGAGGGCGAGAAGGTTTTGCTGAAGGTTTCGCCGATGAAGGGTGTTATGAGGTTCGGAAAAAAAAGGGAAGTTGAGTCCGCGGTTTATTGGATCATTTGAGGTACTTAGGAGGATTGGAGGGGTGGCTTACGAGCTTGCTTTGCCGCCTAGATTGTCGGGTGTTCATCCGGTATTCCATGTGTCCATGCTCCGGAAGTACATTGGGGACCCGTCTCATATTTTAGATTTCAGTACAGTACATTTAGATGAAAATTTGACTTATAATGTGGAGCCAATGGCTATTTTGAGTCGACAGGTTCAAAAATTGAGATCAAAAGATATAGCATCAGTGAAAGTACAGTGGAGAGGTCGGCCCGTGGAGGAGGCTACTTGGGAGACCGAGCAGAAAATGCGGAACAGGTACCCGCACCTATTTGAAACTCCAGGTATGTTTCTTAACTCGCTCGAGGACGAGCGTTTGTTTTAGTTGGGGAGAATGTAACGACCCGAACCATCGTTTCCTGTATTTTCGTCCCGTATTCCCCGTTAAATGCTTATTCATGTTTCAATATGTGTACTTGGTGAATTTGAGTCAATTCGGATCGAGTTTGGTATGAAATGGGACAATTAGTCTCTTTAAGGAAGAATTAGTATGGAAAAGTCAACCGGACGTTGACTTGTGAGTTAGAGGGCTCGGAATTGAATTTTGATGATTCGGTTAGTTTCGGGGGATGATTTAAGGCCTAGGAGCGCAATCGGAATTAATTTTGGAGGTCCGGTGAAGAAATTAGCTCATTTTGGCGAAGTTAGTATTTTGGTGATTTCCGGTTGATAGGTGAAATTTTGATCCGACAATCGGAATGGAATTCCAAGAATTTCTGTAGCTTCGTTATGTCATTTTGGACTTGTGTGCAAAATTTGAAGTCAATCGGACATGATTTGATAGGTTTCGGCATCGGAAATAGAAGTTGAAAATTCTAAAGTTCATAAAACTTGGATTGGAGGTTGATTCATGATTTTAGCATTGTTTGATGTGATTTGAGGCCTCGAACAAGTCCGCAATGTATTTTGGGACTGGTTGGTATTATTGGTCGGGGTCCCAGGGGCCTCAGGTGTGTTTCGGATGCCCAACGGGTCATTTTTGGAAGATTTTTGCCGTTTTGAGCATAAATGTAATGATCTAAAGGTTCATTTTTAGTTCTAGAGATCCAAATTTGATTTCGAGACTTCCAGAATTTAAATCATGAATTATAGGATTGATCTGGAAATTTTGGTTTAATTTTATCAAGTCGCGATTGGGTTTTTGACGTGAAATGTGAGTTAATTGTTTAACGAGCGAAATGGGTATTGAACTGGGCAAACAAGCTCCGAATTGAGTTTTGATTGAAGGGTTGTGTTTGTATTATTATTTGTGACTCATAGGAACAAGAATCGTCTAATTCCGAGTTTGTATGATGGAGTTAGAGCCATTTTAGTGAAAAATGGCTGTGCTGCAAATTTCTTAAAAGCTGCTGTATTTTCTGCCGCAGTGAACAGTACCCACGCATGAACAATAACCGCGCAGGTGAACAGTGAACAGTGACCTCACGTGCATGAACAGTGCCCCCGCGTGAACAGTACCGAAAATTTCTGGACAGATTTAATGTCCAGCAGTCCGAGTTTGGTCATTTTTTTTGACTTCCAAGCTCGGATTTTGGGCGATTTTTAGCAAGAAATCTTGGGAAATCTTGAGGTAAGTCACTTGTGATTATTTCTACTCCATAATATTGAATTATCATCGAATAATCCGACTAGATTACATGTTTTTGAGGAGTAAATTGAAGATTTAGGCCTAGGGATTTGAAAATAAGATTTGAAGATTTGAGGGGTCATTTGAACTCCGATTTTGGTAAATTTTATATGTACGGACTCGTGGAGAGACGGGGAATCCGTTGATGTAACTTTCGTAATTTTTCGAGAAGTGGGCTCGGGGCTCGGGTTTTGCGAATTTCGTGAATTTCGATATTTTTCGAGTCTTTTCGATTGGGTTATATTCCCTTAGCCTATTGTAATGTATTCGTTGTGGTTTTGACCAGATTCGACGCGCGAAGAGGTAAATTCGAGAGGCAAGGGCATAGCGGAGTAGACGTTGGACCGTCTTGAGGTGAGTAATGATTTTAAATGATGCACTGAGGGTTTTGAAACCCCGGATTGCACAACATACTGCTATGTTGAGATGAGACATGCGTTGTATGACGAGCGTGGGGTCATTTACTATTGGGGATTGTGACTTGGTCCATCCCAGTTGATATTTTTACCGCGTAATTGATAAAGATTTATTGTTTTTCACTATGATTGGGCTTATTGCTATATTTGGGCTTCGTGCCAATTATTTGAAATCTTTTTTGAATTTACATAACTATTTTCCTCAGGAATTGAAATATTATTTGAACTCAGTCCAATTGAATTATATTATTTTGTGAACTCAGCTACATTTATACTCAACTCGAGATTTAATGATATTTATAATGCTGTTGAGCTGAGCATTATTATTTTACTGATGCCCAAGAGGCTTATGATTATTTTCTGGACTGATTGAGGCCGAGGGCCATACGTGAGGATATGTTGAGTGATGTGAGGAGGCTTTCAGGCCTCGAGTGTTATATGAGGAGGCTTTCAGGCCTCGTGTGTGATGTGTGAAGGCTTTCAGGCCTATTGATATTGCGCTTGGGTTGTAGGAGCCCTTTCGGAGTCTGTACACACCCCCAGTGAGCGCAGGGTACCCAGGTGAGTTGGGAGTGGGCCCGAGAGGCCGCTGCTTGTGTGTGGTGAGTTGGGAGTGAGCCCGAGGGGCTGATGTTGTGTGCTGGTGACTTGGGAGTGAGCCCGAGGGGCTGATACTATACTGAGATTTACATATTAAGCTGGAGGGGCAAGCTTTTGATTTATCCTTTCTGTGGAAATTATTTGTCTTTACTGTTTTAAAAGAAGAATTATTTGTTACTCACTATTTTACTGTATAACTGATTTTACTGCTTGGGATAGCGCTATATTGTGCCGTTATGAGATTTCATATTTTCAGTCATTATTTATTTTTATTACTCACTGGGTCGGAGTACTCACATTACTCCCTGCACCATGTGTGCAGATACAGGCAGAGCTGAGTTCGCTCCTGAGCGCTGATTCTTTCCAGACCAGGCGGTGACTAGGAGTAACGAGGTAGCTGTTGACGTCCGCAGCCCCGTTTTCTCCCTTATCTTTGTTATTTATGATAATTCTAGACTTTGTAAAATATTAGTAAACTCTGTAGTAGCTCATGGCTTGTGACACCCCGATTTCGGGCTGAGTTGAGAGGGTTTTCCTTGTTCTATCACGTTTATTTCGCATTTAAGATTATATTGCCCATGATTTAGACTTATTCCTGCTAAGTAATTATAAAGAGATGTACTGTTTTGTTGATTGGCTGGCCTTGTCCTCACGAGAGGCGCCATCACGACCGGGTTGGGATTTTGGGTCGTGACAATACTACACAGGAAAAACCGGATAAAAATACCACTGAGGGTTTGGCGCGGACCGCGAACAAATGACGCACGGCCGCGTGCACTTCATCCACGCGGACCGCACTGATTAGGTGCGCGGCCGCGTGGGCTTTTGCCTTGAATGATTGAGTCTCTGATACTCTTAGGCGCGGACCGCGTGAAAAGGGGCGCGGACCGCACGAAAAGGGGCGCGGACCGCGCGAATAGGGGCGCGGACCGCGCGAAAAGAGGCGCGGACCGCGCGAAAAGAGGCGCGGACCGCGCAGCTTGACTTGATGATATCATGGCCTCTGAACTTTCCTGCGTGGCCGCGTGGCAGAACAGTGCGGACCGCGTAGGTTGAACTTGAAGATGTCCAGCTTCTGAACTCTCCTGCGCGGCCGCGTGACAAAACAGTGCGGACCGCGCAGGTCCTTTTGATCACCCCTTCCAGTTATCTTTTGACACTTGGCAGATTTCACTCCTTTTTGAGCCGATCTTTAGTATTTGTCATCTTGTCGCTCAAACCTGCAATCAAGCGCAACTTGTAAGCATTTTGGGACTAATTTCTGACAGTTAATGCACAAAGCTTAGGTAAGAATGGGTATAAAACATGTAGAAATCACAGTTATCGAGAGAGACAATTGGGCAAAATCACTCTCTCCTAATTGATCTTCTAACATTTTTGGTTTTCTTTTGATTAATAGCTATAATTTATCAACTACAATTGTAAAGCTAAGTTATGCTAAAATTATGATTCTAAGTTGTATGCAATACAGAGAAAGGCACTAGGGCCGTGACATGTACCTAGGTGGTCAACTAACGGGTAGAGATTCCTAATGCAAGAATGATGACTATGAGACTTATGTTATAACTGTTGCACTTTTGCACTCACTCTCACACCTCTCGGTAGAGAGAGTGATTTTGCCCAATTGACTCTCTCGAGACCAATTGGGTAAGCCAATTTGCCCAAGCAACTTATGGTTCAAGTTGGGTAATTACTCTCTCGAGGTTTAACCCGTTAATTGGGACTACCATTCTCATGGGTCCATCCCAATTCCTTGTTAGAATTAATCTTGGGGTCATAGACTCTCTTTCTCAAGAAGAGTCAAGACTCACTAAGCTAGACTTAGTGTTTGCAACCACCAAATCTTAATGAAAACATAAGATTAATTCAAATAACAAATACCCAACATCATTCATGCACTAAACAATCATACCCATTAATTACCCATACTAAGGTTGAGCCACAACCCTAGCTAATGGGTTTAGCTAGCCATAATAGGAACAGAATTGAAGAAATAATAGATGAAATTGACATAACAATTAACTACAATGTTAATCTACTCAAATCCACGTTAATACTAGAAGAGATTGCCCAAAATAGGCTAAAATCATGAAATCCCAAGTTCAGCTGCTCTATACTCTCAAAACAGATCTCAAAAATGTTCTCGCACCTGTTTAAATGCTCCTGCCTCCACCCATTTAGTAAAATGATGAGTGAGTACAAGCAGAAACTTTACCCTGTCCTTTTGCTTGTGGTAATGGACCCACGATATCCATTCTCCATTTCATAAATGGCCATGGGGCAATGACCGGGTGTAATAATTCTGCAGGTCTATGCATATTGTTACCGTACCTTTGACATTTATCACATTTGGCCACGAAACGTTTTGCTTATTTTTCCATTTTAGGCCAGTAATAACCTGCCCTAATTAAGGTTCTTACCAATGACCTTCCTCCTACGTGATTCCTGTAATGTCCCTCGTGTATTTCTTTCATTACATACTCCGTTTGTGAAGGTCCGAGGCATCTTGCTAAGGGACCACCGAATATTTTACGATATAAATTGCTTTGCTTTAAGCAGTACCGAGCAGCCTTCTTTAGAAGCGCATGAGCTTTCTTCTTATCATCAGAGACGATACCATACTGCAAAAAAGCAACAATCTCGTTCCTCCAATCCCAAGTTAAATTATTAAAATTTACCTCATTCTTATCAGGATCGAGAACTGAATGAAACAAATGTATAACTGAGGCGTTTGCATCGCTTGCCACATCAGCTGCAGATGCGAGATTAGCTAGTCTGCTTCAACATTTTCATCCCTTGGTATTTGTATGACTTTCCAGGTTTGAAATTGCTTTATCAATTCCCGTACCTTTTCTAAGTATTGTTGCATCCTTGCTTCCCTAGCTGTATAAGTCCCCAACATTTGATTAACCACGAGTTGCGAATCACTCTTGATTATAATCTGATTTATGCCAAGCTCTCGTGCCAATTCTAGACCTGCAATCACAACCTCATACTCCACTTCATTGTTAGTTATGGAGTGACATTTAATAGCTTGTCGAATGGTCTCACCCGTAGTTGGAACCAAGACAATCCCTAAACCTGCACCTTTTACATTAGATGAGCCATCAGTGAATAAAATCCAAGTTCCCGGGTTAGCCCCATTGAATACCTGTAATTCCTTTTTTGCTTCTAATTGCATCTTTTGGCTAAAATCGGCCACAAAATCAGCTAACACTTGTGATTTTATAGCAGTTCTGGGTTGGTATGTGATTTCGCATTCACTTAACTCTATTGCCCACTTAGCTAACCTACCTGATAGCTCATGCTTATGTAATATATTACGTAAAGGGTAGACAGTTACTACGGTGATAGGATGACACTAAAAGTAAGGTCATAACTTTCTAGATGTCATGATTAACGCAAGTGCAAGTTTTTCTAACTGAGGATACCGCGTCTCCGCATCTAACTAAGATTTACTAAAATAGTAGATAGGGGATTATTTACCTTGTTCTTCTCGGACCAAAACACCGCTTACCGCAACTTCCGAAACAACAAGGTAAATGAGTAGTCTTTCCCCAGCCTTTGGTTTTGCCAGCAAAGGTGAATTTGATAAGTACGTTTTCAAATTCCTGAGTGCCTGTTGACATTCCTCATTCCATTCGAAATGATCCTGCTTCTTAAGGGCTGAGAAGAATTTAAAACACTTCTCTGATGATTTAGAAATGAATCTTCCCAAGGCTGCAATTCTCCCTGTTAATCTTTGAACTTCTTTCTTGTTTGAAAGTATATCAGGGATTTCCTCAATGGCCTTGATATGTGCAGGATTTACTTCAATACCACGGTTAGAAATAAGAAAACCCAAAAACTTGCTTGATGCAACGCCAAATGCACATTTTTCGGTATTTAACTTCATATTAAATTTGCGCAAAATTGAAAATGTGTCAGATAAGTGTGATATGTGATCTTTTGAATACTGAGTTTTAACAAGCATATCATCTGTATATACCTCCGTAGTCTTTCCTAAATACTCTTGAAATATTTTGGTAACTAACCTCTAATATGTTGCACCTGCATTTTTTAGACCAAAGGGCATTACTTTATAACAGTAAGTCCCCCTGTCTGTTATGAATGAAGTTTTTTCTTCATCTCCCGGATCCATTTTAATCTGATTATAACCTGAATATGCATCTAAAAAACTTAATAGTTCGTGACCTGCAGTTGCATCAATCAATTGATCTATGTGTGGTAGTGGAAAAGAATCTTTAGGGCAGTCTTTATTAAGATCTGTGTAATCTACATAAACCCGCCACTTACCGTTCTTCTTTGGAACTACAACAGTGTTAGCTAACCAGTTAGGATATTTTACCTCACGAATGGAACCAATTTTTAGCAATTTTTGGACTTCTTCCTGAATCACCTGATTCTTGAAAGTTCCTTGCTTTCTTTTCTTTTGCTTGACAGGAGGGTATGATGGATCTTCATTTAGTTTATGGGCCATCACCTCCGGGGGTATTCCTGTCATGTCAGAATGGGACCAAGCAAAGCAATCCACGTTAGTTTTCAAAAATTCAATTAACTTACCTCTCATACCTTGGCTAAGATTGGCTCCAACATAGACTTTTTTATCAGGCCATTGAGCAAATAACATGACAGGCTCTAATTCCTCTATTGTTGTTTTGATATTTTTATTCTCTTCTGGTTCTTGAATGGTATCAGGCCTTGAATCTACATTTGTTTGGCCTTGTTCAGTTGAGGTTTGTGTTGTGGTGACCTCAACTGCCTTTTGTGATTGCTATTTACCTTCATTTCTCGTGCTTGTATCTGCAATAGAGTTGATAGCCCTGGCTGTATGTTGATCTCCACGAATTTGACAGATTCCCCATGGCGATGGAAATTTAATAACTTGATGCAAGGTTGAAGGAAGAGCATCCATTTCGTGGATCCATGGTCTCCCAAGAATCATGTTGTAAGCCATCTCCATATCTACCACCTAGAACTTTGTATCTTTAATGACTCCTTCAGCGAATGTGGTGAGTGTTACCTCTCCTTTCGTGAGGACACTAGAATTATCAAATCCAGATAGAGTATGCGCCTTTGGTATCACTTTATCTTCAGCTTGCATCTCACGTAATACTCTCAGTAAAATAATGTTCACGGAACTACCTGGATCAATCAAAACTCGTTTCACATTAGTATCATGTATAATTAAAGATATTACCAATGCGTCGTTATGAGGGGTTAATACGCCATCTGCATCGGCGTCATTGAATGTAATGTTGTCTTCCTCTAAAACATGCCGCACCCGTTTCCCTTGGGTAATTATTACTTTGGAAATTTTGATAGCTACAGTGTATGATATACCCTTGACGTCTTCACCCCCACTTATAACGTTGACAGTTCTTTTTGGGAGAAGGTGGTTTTGGAGGCTCCTACCTGTTCTTCATGTAAGCTTGCTTGCCTTTCTTACTGAACAACTCAGTAAGATACCCTTGTTTTAATAAATGATCAACTTCACTTTGTAAAAATCTGCAATCTGCTATTTTATGTCTGTGGTCATTATGAAACTCGCACCAATGGTCAGGGTTGCGCCTGTTTGGATTCGATCTCATTTCCTTTTATCCATCGAACCTTATCTCCAATGCTTCTCAAAACGGCTACGAGCTCGGAGGTGCTGGCGTTGAAGTTATAACCACCGAATTTCGCTTTTAAATTTCTATCATCATCTCGTGACTCATAGTTATTTCGCTCGTTCCTGAATCTTGATGAAGAACCCGATTCTCTGTTTCTTGATCTGTGATCGTACCTTTGATAATCCTACTTTGACCGTGAATCCTTTCCCCCAGGTCCCATGTAAGGCTCGTACCTATTTTTACCGAATATTTTTTCGATCTCCGCACGTCTCGAACTTACCTTTTCTTCTTTTTGAAATCGTGGAACAGTATCTTCCTCAATCCTCAGCTTCGTGCTATACCTGTTATAAACATCATTCCACGTTGTAGCTGGGAATTCTCGAAGGCTTTCCTTGAGCCTCCTTATAGCTTCCGAGCTTTTTTCATTCAAATTACTTGTGAAAGCTATAGCAGCCCAGTTGTCAGGTACACACGGCAATGTCATTCTTTCTCGTTGAAATCTGTCCACGAATTCTCTAAGCAGTTCTGAGTCCCCTTGCTTGATTTTGAAAATATCCTCCATTCTTTTCTCTACTTTTTGAGCTACCGAGTGTGCTTTCATGAAAGAATCTGCAAGCTCAGCAAAAGAATTTATACAATTTTCGGGTAAAAGAGAATACCATATTAGCGCTCCTTTGGTGAGTGTTTCACCAAATTTTTTGACTAATACTGATTCAATCTCCTGCTTAGTCAAATCGTTGCCTTTTACACCTGTCGTGAATGCAATCACGTGATCTCGTGGGTCTGTTGTTCCATCATATTTTGGAATATCAGGCATTTTGAACTTTTTTGGAATTGGGAGTGGAGCAGCACTAGGCTTCCAGGGTTGTTGCGAATATCTATCCATATCTACCCTTTTGATTATGGGCGGCACCCCGGGTATCTGCTCTATGCGCTCACTTTGCTCCTTGAGCTGTTTCTGCAAGGTTAGTACTAAGTTTTGTAAATTTGAATTAATTAAATTACCTGGTTCTCCATCCTGCGATTCACTGGGGGTTCCACCGCTGCCTGAATTAACAAGCCCGGAACGAGGGTTCTCTAGAGTGTTGTTATTTGGAGTAGGTGTGGGGGGTGCAGCAGGTAACTGGCTAACCAAGGCCTGAACGACTTTATTGACCTATGCGGTAATAAGTTTTTGCAAAGCCTCATCCATAGCTTCAACATTTTCGAATTGAGCCTGTCCATCAGTATGAGATCCCTCAGGAGTGCCTTCACGAGATCGCCGAGGAGAGCCTTGTGGAGAAATAATCAGTGCGTTATTATCCTGAGGGTCTCTCTGAAGTTGTTGGTTTATTTGGTTTTCTTGGTTTCCTTGAATGTTGTCATTGTTGTTCGACATAGTTGATGCGACAAGGAAAGTTAAGCGAAAAGAAAATAGATTATCATATTCCCGGTAACGGAACCAATTTGTTTAACCAAAAAATGAAATTTTAGTCAAAGCTAGAATTTAGAAGAACACGGGTTACTGATAATCAAAAGAGTGTATAAAAGGAAGTAATTTAGGTAGCAAGAGAGTAATCAAGAGAAAAACAAGTAAACCAAAGTTTATATCAATAGTATTTCGTGTCCTCACAATTGATCAGATGTCTCCCTTTTATAGATATCTTGGAGATATACGTTTTGCCCAAATCATAATGAGGCTATTATGAGTAATTAAAGACATTTAATGCTACGTTACATAATCATTATATTCAATACAAATTCTCTAACGTATTCCACATTTAATGCCTATTAAATGCCGTATCTGCACTCTTTTCTATTGTCAGATTCATTCCTTTTGATTCTCGGACATAAATGACTTAGATAGGTACGGGTGCTGGGTTATTTGTATTCCTGCCCGTGCCTCTTCCTCTGTCATTTGCTCGTATCTGTTGCAACTCGTGTCTCTTGGCTAGTTGTAATTCTTTGACCATTTGACCAGTCTACGTGTTTCGACACGTATTCGACACGTCATCTTTATATTTACATACAATTTTTTTCAATACACCACCCATTCCGACCATTCCCCGCAACCACTTGGAAAATGTTTACAACGTGGTCACGCCTCACGGTCGCGATCGGAAACAGAGATCATCAGATGGTGAGTAACATTCTATTTATTTGGTTCAAGGTTTATTCCACTGTGAGTCGTGTATATGAATCGTCTGAGTATAAACAAGGTTTATTTGTGTTACTGTCTTGCTGTTAAAGTAGTTCCAATGTTGGTCTTCGACATAAACTTTATAAGTGTAACTAGGTTATAATTCCAGACACTTTGAGGAACAATAATGGTAAACAATTCACTGTAAACAAGGCTTATAAAAAGGAGGACATGGTGCAGACTGGGGAGCAGCCAAAATTTTGGATAAAAATATGGAAGTGTCCAGCCCCAACCAAGGTGAAATGTTTCACTTGGTTGGTGGCAAAGAGAGCTTGTTTAACACGTGAAGTATTGAAGAGAAAGGGAAGCATCATAGTATCCAAATGTTATCTTTGCAATGAAAGAGATGAAACCAACAACCATCTTTTTCTTCATTGCAAATTCACAGCACAACTTTGGTCTTTGTTCTTCTACCTGACAAAGACTAATTGGCTATGCCAGTATGCCTGAGCATACTGCAGATCTACTAAGTTGTTGGATTAGAAGTAGCAAGATCCAGAAAAAGTGGTGGAGGATTATCCGTCATTGTAATTGATGGACTATTTGGAAAGAAAGGAATGCTGGGTGTTTTGAAGATAGATCCAATTCCATTCAGATAGTCACATAGAACTGTATAGTGTCTTTCTACTTTTATAAATCCTTTTGTAAATTTATTAAGATCACTGTAAGTATTTCTTTTCCTCTTTCTGTCAACTCTTTTTGATGGTCTCCAGCGCTGAGGAATTCAAATTTACCGGTTTCAAAAAAAGAAAAGTTCATAATAAGAATTGCACCTTAGGCTCTTGGCCTCATCCAGTCTTTTTCTCCTTCAGTTCAACATGACATATATATCATAAATTATGAAAAGAAAAAAATTGCACTGCTAACTCACACACAATTTGTCTTAAAATTATAACTCGAAGACAATTTTAAAAAATATTGAGACAAATTTGAACAATATTTGCAAAGACTTCATTAAAGAAGCTAGCAAACTTACTCCTCTTCATCCCATTTTTTCTTGAGAAAAAATTTCAGCTTGCTGACTAGGGTTGGCAGCTAAATTCAATCTTCTCTTCATCCCGTACTGAGACACGACCAATCCGAATAGCATATAGCAATGATACAAGCTTCGGGTACATTCCCTACAAGAGATTAGGCTGAGGGGAGAAATACAATAATGAATTTATTGAAAAAACTGAACAAGAGTCTTTCTAATCTTTTTCCTACAAAACTCCTTCAATGCAGTTATAGATGAACTCAAGTTCTTCCTAGTTTCCTCGATCTTTGCTTCCTTTCCCTTGTCTGGGGTTGCCATCTGTTATCAATGAAATTGGCCACAATAATTTTTAAATAAATGAAAGCAGGTAAAGTGCACAAGAAATGCAGCATGCTCAAGAAAGCCAGTGAGGGTCGTGGGTGGTAATGACACATAAACGGAAACAGGTAAAGTGCACAGGAAACATAGACACTCTAGACTTGTGCTCATCATTTTGCGGGTAGAGTGTACACAGACCTTAACCCTACGTAGTAGCATGAAGAGGTTGTTTCCAATAGACCCTCGGCTCAAGGAGATATAAAAAGGAGACAGTAATAACAAGAAGTAACAGTAACAAGATAATAAGATAAACAAAGCAAAGGAAATAATCTGGTGGTAAAAAATTCCGCGTTTGTCGAGAAAAGCAAGGTATAATGTCTTCTAAAGACTCGAACTTATAAGCATGGAGATTGTCATTCCAAATCCTTGACTCTACTTTCAAATGATAGTCGTAGTTGAGACATATCTCCTACTCTCACCGCAGAATATGTTTCACAACATTTCAGTAGTTAATTCCCTCTAATAGATTTTTTTTTGCCTTCATCTAACAGCTCTAGGAGTTTCACAAAGAGAGGAAACAAGTCAGAAGTAGAATATGTTTTCTTTATCTAATCTAACCTCACCCACCAAAGAGGAAACTTTATGCATAGCTTTCAGCACAATGTGGCAGTAAACACAAGTTATCGGCATTTTTTGGACTTGAGGAAGGTTAGTTATCACCCATGCACATGGAACAACACCACTGAGTAGTAATCCCAAAATAAGAAATCTTTTGTTCAAACTTTTTGTAAATTTAAGTGCAAATAACAATCAGAGGCGGACCCAGGATTCAGTGATCGCGGGGCACCATGACATTCAATATAAATTTATCATTACTCATAAAGATTGATACGGGGACATATGCTAATATTTAACTATTTCTTGAAGACATTTGCAATCATATATGAATTTTTTGCGGAAGTTATCGGCTGTCGGTGACCCCTCTCGTTAAAGTATGTGTCCGCCTCTGATAACAATGCTCCTTTTGTTATTGTTGTATAATGTATTTAAATGACACAATTTACCACTATGTTCCAAGATATAAGAGACTGAGGTTATTATTCAGTTTAAATATACTACTTGAGCGAGTAAAGAATTTCTTCCTTCATATATTCATATTTTGGTTATACGAAGACAGAGGTTTGTCTAATCGCTTAGCACTCGGAGAAACTAAATTAAAATTAAAAAAATCTTCCCTTTCTTCTGAAGGCTTCAGATTATCTTGAGCTTTATCATTGTACTACCATATTAAACAAATGCACTCCTTAATTACCTAACCAGTGAATGGGAAAACATTCTTTAATTATAGTCCAAAGATAAATGATGGTAGGTTATAATTGCGTATTTTAGTCGCTTATTACATTCTAATTTACTGTACTTTAGTTGAGTTTGAGATTTAATCGCTAGTATTTTGCACTAACTGTGTGTTTTATGCCTTGTAGGAGTGATTCCGAGCTATATAGATGTTATGGAATGAATTCAAGTGATTTGGAGTTTTGAAGTCTGAGTAAAAGCCCAAGGAATTAAGTCAGGATCGTGTTCGGGGGTCAAATTTGATAGTTAAGAACGAATGAAGATTCGAGTAGGCATATTACGCACTGTCTAGTAAAATGGACATAACTTTTTGCTCCGAACTCCATTTGGGCTATATAATATATAGTTGGAAATTAACTCAAAGGGCTACAACTTTCATGTTTTACGTTTTTCCAAATTCCAAACGAAACAAGGTGAAAAATGCGGTCGAAACCGCAACCGCTGACCTAGACGCGGACTGATCAGGCAGTGCACTGGGAAAATACCGCGCCCGGACCGCGACCGTGAGCGTCCAAACCTGAAATCCTTTTTCGCGTAGGAGAAAGTATAATTGTTTGGGCCCGACCCTACTTGGTATATATACATGGAAAACGGTATTTTGATGAGGGAGGACATATTTTTGACACAGATTCGACTTAAGGAGGCAGAGACACAATAGGAGCAAGGCGAGGAATTCTTCTACGAGTTTTTCCTCCCTCTTCCTATTTTTCATTGTTGGTTATGACTTTTAGTATTGTAGTTTTACATACTATTATGAATAGCTAATTTGTTATCTTGGGTTTTGATGGAACCTTTTGTAGGATAAATTCTTGTTATGTTTTTATATCATTGAGCCGTTGGATTTCTCCACTTGTTCAACTACGTGTTTATTGTTGTTAATTGAATGGCCATAGATTGAGTGTGCCTATTTATTATGTGTTGCTTGAGAAAGGATACATATTTAGGTGGTTGTTGAACAACGTCACTCCTAACGTATGTGAGAAATCAATACAACGGGTTTAAAGGCAGGTTTAGAAATAGCAAAACCTTGACGTGGTCATAATGAGCGGTTAGATAAAGCTAACTAGCGTAGTTCGAGAGAATATGTCTAGTAAATTGTTGTAGTTGCTCGAGAGAGAATTACGGCACTTAAAATGCTCACGATCAGTAGAGAATACATAGGCAAAATTGTAGGGAATATAGCTAGAAGGATTCCGACAATTGGGGAAATCATAACTAGACCTCCTTAATTTAGTCTCCAACACTTTGTCTCGTTAGTTGATAATTTTACCGCTTTCTAGTATTTGCTAGTTAATTAGTTAGAAATATAAATCTCGATCTTTACAATTTAGAAAATTGTTCAAACTTGTCTTTTTAGTGATATTAAATAGATATAGCTAAGCCTTAGTTCTCTGTAGTATTCGACTCCAAACTTTTAGACCGGATTATATTTGCAGTGACCGTCTATCCTTTTTAGGACTAGAGTTGGGCGTGATCACTAAACTACATCTTCATGCTACCACATTGAGGAGCAAAAAAAAAAGTGTCTGAACTATTTCAAAATTAACAAGTTATATCCTCCTGTTAGTTTTTGTGAAATAGAACTAACAGCTGCAACATAAATACCATCCCAACTTTGTATATCTAAAGAAAATATAGTCCATTGAGGCAATTTCCCATATTCTAGTTTAGTTATGTTCGTACCTGAACTGATATATTAAAAAATTCAAAGTAGTAAATAAGTAATCTGGACAATGCGATAAAACATAACTTGACGGTCAACTAAGTGAATATAACGGTAAGGAAACAATTTACTATGCAAAAGCATATCAAATAAATCATTCTATAAATCATAGGACCTCAAATTCAAACAAATGATACACATTAACTTCATTATTATGTATTACATGTTTGGCAATGCAAAATCTTTGTTAATAGAGGCGACTTAATTAGAAAGTCAAAATTAACTAAATCACACACACACATACAAAAATCTTAGGATTTAATTATGCGCTTTCAAATGTTACAAAATAAAATTTAAGCAAAAGAGGTGGTATTTGCAACATGGTCACTTTTGAAGGAAAGAGGTTGTTTATGAATGACCGTATATGTGAAGTGAGAAGGAAAATAAAGGTAATACTTTTATTTTGACGACTGTGGTATCCAGGCTAGTTTAGATACACCTCGCCTAATTTCATGAGATACCTGCTACATCCCGCTAGCACAGGTATCGGGTAACTCTATCTACCAAGACTTGGACATATGGAAAGAAATCACCTAGTAATTTTACCTTTGCTGGGATGAACTCGAGGCCTCATGGTTATCAACCTACTTCACTAATCACTAGCTCACACCCTTGAATTCCAAATAAGGATAATTATGTCTACATGAGCAAAACCATCTATGAAAGAGGAACTAAAGCATAAATATAATTTTGAGAACTCGAGGAAACTGACCTAACCTCGAACGATAAGGGAGGTCCATGAATTAACCCTTGGAGACATTACGTACATGATATTATTCATGTACACACTATCCTGTCAGACCTCACTTGTGGGATTACATTGAGTTTGTTGTTGTTGTTTTGTTCACGAGTTATGGGTTTACCTTATGCTCCCATCCAGAGTTCACATTTAACTCTGTTGCTTAGGACACTGATGCATAAACACGTAAAAAAAAATAAAGAATTCCAAATATTACGAAGTTGAAACTTTTTTTTTTGGGGAGGAAGAGAATATAGGCATTCATTTAGCCGGAAGTTGAACTTTCTTTTATAAGAGAAATCCCGAAGGCTAAGAGCATAGTTCAAAACTCGATAGATATTGGACCCATCCCTCTACACTTCTCCACTTAAATATGGCTTCTATCTACGGCAAGGTAGGAATTCATGATGCGGGCCTAATTCATACATCACACTACGCCCTTACCGCTGTGAAAAGAGTGAAGAGTTACTTGAATAACAAAATACAATTAATATGAATGGCTATATCTTTATAACAGCTTGATCTTTCACAAAAGGAAAGTTCGGCATGTAAAGAAATGGGTCAAGTGAACCAAAGGGGACAAGATAGGATAGTGAAGACACTGAAGACCTTCACTTATCAAACTGAAAATCTAATGAGGGGTTGAGGAAGTACTTCTAAAAGAACTGTTTTCCTAATGATCCGAAATAAAAGTTCATCAAAAGTGAGATCCTTTACCGATCAAATGAAATAATAATGAGGGATTGAAGAACTATTACTCTAAAGAACTGTGTTACTTATGATCCTAAAAATAAAAGTTCATTAAAAGTGAAAAACATCTGAGGTAATAAAGCAAAAAAAAAAGAGTAGAAAAGGAGCTTTTTTACTCTCGGATGGGTATTGCCTTTCAAGCAAATTTATTGCATCTTTTTTACTCCTCTATTCCTCGTCTCATTCCCACCTTAACTGACCGTTCTCTCTCATGGATGCACTCTAGAACAAAAATCTTCAGGAATATAAATACTACTATTATGCTATATTATCTACCAAATTAAGCCGTCAATTAATTATTATTTATTAAAATTTGAGATATAAGTCGTCATTAAACAATAAGCGCGAATTAACTATAAAAAGAGCTCAAACCTTGAGGGAAACCAATTGCAAGAACTCAGCTTGAAACTAGAGGAAAAATCCCTTTACCGTACAGTGATCTCAAAAACCCTACAACTAAGTAGAAATTTTATGATTCTTCACGAGTGCAAACTCAGAATGTTACGACGTCTCTAGATTAGACCGAAAAGAGAAAGAAGATGAGCTCACCTAAAGAGCAAATGAGAAGAATTGCTCTTGAACAGCTTGCTCGAGCAGAACTCAATAGAGTTCTGAAAAACAGGGATGAGAAATAGAAGAGAGAAAAGAGAGATTTTATTCCAAACTATCTGATAATTCCTCCAAAATGGGAAAAATATCCCCTATATAGAAAAGGTGGGAAAGTTAGTTATAACTAACTTTTAGATCCCAACAGTTGCTTATTCCTGCGCGCGTGCTAGTCACATGAATTGTAACTAACTAACAGCCAACAGCTAATGATCAACAACTAACAACTATTACAATGAATTGAGTTGAATTGGAAAGAGGCTTCTTTTAGACTTTTAGAATCGTAACAATACTCCCCCCTTCAAATAATCCTTGTCCTCAAGGATTGAATTGGGGAAATCGATGCTTGAGGTCGTGGTATTCTTCCCATGTGCTATCCTCCGGGGCTGCGTTAAACCACTTGACTAAAACTTGGGAAACAACTCTCCCATTCTTCTGAATCATCCGTCGATCAAGTATGGCTTCAGGTTCTAGCAAGACATGACCATCCTCTGAGAGTACTACAGGTAAAGTGACTGAGGCTGAGTGAGATCCTATCTTCCTCTTCAGCTGGGAGATGTGGAAAGTAGAGTGGATCTTGGTACCAGCAGAGAGGTCCAAGGTGTAAGCTACAGATCCCACCCTAGAAAGAATTTGGAAAGGGCCAAAATATTTGGAGGAGAGCTTTTGAAACCCATGTTGTTTAAGAGATAGTTGTCTGTAAGGTTATAGTTTAACATAAACCCAATCACCAATGGCATATGTCCTGTCAGTTCTGTGTTTATCAGCTTGAACCTTCATTCTATTTTGAGCCTTCTCCAATTGAAACTTCAACAATCGCATAGTGGCTTCTCTAGCTTGAAGACTCCTGTCGACCACATCCAGCTAAGAATCAAAACTCATGTAAGGGAGCAAGGGAGGAGGTTTTTGGCCATAAACTGCTTCATATGGAGTCATGTTTATGCTGGAATGATAAGTTATGTTGTACCACCATTCAGCTAAAGGTAATCATTGGGGCCAAGACTTGAGTTTTTCAAATGTCATGCATCTAAGGTAGCATTCCAAGCATCTGTTAACAACCTCAGTTTGACCATCTGTCTGAGGGTGGTAACCAGTGGAAGTTAGTAGTGATACCTTCTGCAATCGAAATAACTCTTTCCAAAATTTGCTTGTAAAGACAACATCTCTGTCAGATATTATTGATTTAGGCATTCCATGTAGTTTGAATACCTAATCCATGAACAACTGAGCTACATCTAAGGCAGTATAAGGGTGTTTAAGGGGCATGAAGTGAGCAGCCTTGCTCAATCTATCAACCACCACAAAGATCACCTCCTTGCCAGCAGCTTTTGGGAGTCCCTCAATAAAATCCATTGAGATATCTTACCATACCTTATCAGGTATGGGGAGAGGCTGAACGAGACCAGGATAGGCTGCATTGTCACTTTTTCATTTTTGACATACATCACATGCTCTTATATAAGGATAGACATCCTGCTTCATCTTTTTTCATTAAAAATCCTGTTTGAGCCTTTTTAAAGTTGTTGTGATGCCAGAGTGGCCACCATAAAGCTATCATGGTAAAAGGAAATAAGTTGGTTTCTGACTGTAGCATCAACTCCCACCAACAATTTGTTCTTCCTGCTTAGGACTCCATTGGGGAACCTGTAATAAGGTTTGCCAGCATGTCCATCTTGAATGGATTGGATAATGTGCTGAAGTGTAGGATCTTGCCTCCATGATGCTTTACTTTGTCTAAGAGATCTGAATTGACACCTGAGATGCTATAGAGTTGGATGGACTCTTCTTTTCTGGATAAAGCATCAGCCACAATGTTCTCCTTGCCCTTCTTGTAAGCTATAGAATAATCATAGCCAAGTAGTTTGACTAGCCACTTCTGTTGACTGGGAGTGGTAATTCTTTGCTCCAATAAGTATTTGAGACTGTGATGGTCGGTTTTGATGATGAAGGGCCAAGCAGATATGGCCTCCACTTTTGCACAGCAAAAACTAGTGCCAAAAGTTCCCTTTCATAGACATACAATGCTTTATTCTTGTATGATAACCCCTTGCTGAAAAAAGCAATTGGCTTGTTGTCTTGTGCCAACACAGCTCCAATTCCTCCACCTGAAGCATCAGTTTCCACTGTGAATTCTTTTGAAAAATCTGGAAGAGCTAACACAAGAGCTGAAGTGATAGCTAGTTTCAGATCTTGGAATGCAGTAGTTGCTGTAGGGTTCCACTGAAAGTTACCCTTTTTGAGCAGATCATTGAGAGGCCTAACAATGATGTCATATCCCTTGATGAACCTCCTATAGTAGCCTATCAATCCTAGGAACCCTTTTATCCCCTTAATAGAGGTAGGTAATGGCCAATCTAACACTCCCTGAACCTTGTGCTGGTCCATAGCTACACCATGCTCAGAAATGATGTGACCTACATAGTCAATCTGTGTGACCCCAAAAGCACATTTACTTTGTTTAATGTACAAAGTATGGATCCTAAGGACCTTGAAAGCTTCCTCCAAATGTAACAAATGATCCTCCCAGTTCTGATTATATATCAAGATGTCATCAAAAAAGACTAGGATAAATTTTCTGAGATAATCATGAAAGATCTGGTTCATTAGGCTTTGAAAAGTAGAGGGAGCATTTGTTAATCCAAAAGGCATAACCAAGAATTCATAATGGTCATAATGAGTTCTAAATGCAGTTTTAGGAATGTCTGGTTCAAACATTCTAATTTGATGGTAACCTGACCTTAAATCTAGCTTAGAGAAGTATTTGGCACCATGTAGCTCATCCAGCAATTCTTTAATCACAGGGATAGGGAATTTATCCTTTACTGTGCAGCTGTTTAGTTCCCTGTAATCCACACATAATCGTCATGATCCATCCTTCTTCTTTACCATCACAATAGGAGAAGAATAGGGGCTAGTACTGGGCCTGATAATACCAAAAGCTAGCATTTCATTCACCATCTTCTCAATCTCATTTTTCTGAATATTAGGATACCAGTAGGGCCTGATGTTGATAGGGTCTCCCTTCCTTCAAGGTAATCCTGTGGTCATGTGATCTAGAGGGAGGGAGTTGTGTTGGTTCCTCAAACAAATCACTGTACCTTTGCAATATAACTTGCAGATTCCAGCTCATACTTGGTTCCTTTGGCAACCCTTACAATGTAAAGAAGCTAACCTCCACTCCTTGTTGCTGACTTTCTAAGAATAACCCCACAATGTAAAGAAGCTCATACACAATTTTGCAGGCTTGGCTAGTAGTTTGTTCATGCTGGTATGTGGAATCATCTTAGTTGCAGGAGGTTGGATCTCTCTCAATGATACTTTATGTCCCATGATGCTGAATTCCATTCGAAGTTTCTTGAAATTCCACATAATGTCACCTAGTGTGATTAGCCATTGGATTCCCAAAACCATACTACAATCCCCTATTGGTAGCACCAACATATCAGAATCAAAAGAAACACCCTGCATTTTCCAAACCAACTTCTTACAGATATAATTACTTTGCATCCTTTTTCCATCAGCAACAGATACATCAAAAGGAGATATAGATGTCAAGACACATCCCAACTTCTTGACAATGTTAAGGTCCAAAAAATTGTGGGTACTACCAGTATCAATTAGAACCTGTACAGCCTTGCCCTTAACTGATACAGCTACCCTCATAGTTCTGAAGTCATGTAATCCATTTATGGCATGGACTGAGACATGAGGTAAAATGGATCCCTCAGCATCAGTCTCTAACCCTTGGCCTATCATTGTTAACAATTCTGCTGGATCAAACATCACTTCCTCTTCCAACTCCACCTCTTCTATTCCTTCCTCCACCTTCACAGAAAACAATTGCCTCTTATTCTTACATGCATGCCCAAAGCTATACTTCTCATCACAATTGTAACATAGGCCTTTACTCCTTCTCTCCTCCATTTCAGCATGAGTCAATCTCTTGGCATTTCTGTAGGTAGGTTTTAGGGATGGGGTATGGTTATGTGGTGTTTTATTGGAAGGTTGGGTGAATTTGGTAGGGGCATAAGGTTGAGAAAACTGAAAGTTAGAAAGGAGTTTTTGGAGGTTTTTGGTTGAATAGGATGAGACTGTGGTGGTCATAAAAACTTGCTTCTGTACTACCAAGGTCTGTTCCTGAATTTTAGCTAGACTAATTGCCTTAGCTAAATTCCTAGGTGCTAACATTTTAACGGGAAACCCAATTTCTGGTTTCAATCCCCTAATAAAGCAACTAACAACATATTCTTCTGATAATTCCACCCTAGTTAGCAGTTCATCAAACAAATCAACATAGTCCTGTACTGAACTTACCTGTCTTAGATCCTTGAGATCTCCCATGGGATCATCAAAAAGTTCAGATCCAATCCGGCGTATAAGCATGCTACATACTCACCCCAACGAGGCCAATCTCTAGTCATCATGTGCTTCATGTAAGATTGATGCCATTGTAGTGCCCTGCCTTCCAGCTTGCACGAAACGGCTCGCACCTTAGAATCCTCAGGTATTTCCTCGTACACAAAGATCTCCTCACATTTGTACAACCAATCCTTCAACCCTACCCCATCGAAAACAGGAAATTCAGTGTGGTACTCACGATTAGGATGTTGATGGCCTCTAGGATGATGGCCTACCACATCTGGCCTTTCATTTTCCACAGGTTCCTCATGGTTTTGAACTCCAGTTGCAAATTCCCCACTATCAACTTCTTAATTTCATCCATAGCCTGAGCTACTCGATTGTCCACAGATTTCTGTAGTTCTGATACAAAAGATGTAACTACTTCGATCGAGCCCTTGAGGCTATCGACTTCCTTCCTCAACTCATGCATTCGAGTGTTGTGATCGCCCATATTCACATATCCAAGGGACGATGCTCTGATACCAATGTTACGACCTCTGTAGATTAGACCGAAAATAGAAAGAAGATGAGCTCACCTAAAGAGCAAATGAGAAGAATTGCTCTTGAACAGCTTGCTCGAGCAGAACTCAATAGAGTTCTGAAAAACAGGGATGAGAAATAGAAGAGAGAAAAGAGAGATTTTATTCCAAACTATCTGATAATTCCTCCAAAATGGGAAAAATATCCCCTATATAGAAAAGGTGGGAAAGTTAGTTATAACTAACTTTTAGATCCCAACAGTTGCTTATTCCTGCGCGCGTGCTAGTCACGTGAATTGTAACTAACTAACAGCCAACAGCTAATGATTAACAACTAACAACTATTACAATGAATTGAGTTGAATTGGAAAGAGGCTTCTTTTAGACTTTTAGAATCGTAAAACAGAACCAAGGGCAGCTCTACGGTAAGGCAAGTGAAGCTCTTACTTAGGCCCCCAAATTTAAGGCCCCAAAAATATAAAGTACTACTATATCATTATATAATATATGTAATTTATATTTATACAATTATTGATAAGATATTTTAAATTCTAATATTTATTTAACATTTGGTAGGATTGAATGAGTTAATAGGATAAAAAATTTATCTCACTAAATTAAATAATAGTATTGATCTTCTCATCAATTCTATTTTTCTTTCCTTCTTTGTTTTTTCATATTTTTTATTATTTTACTTTCTAATTTTAAAATCAAATTCTCTAAATTAGCTATTTCTTTTTTTCATATTTGATTGATCCACATATCAGTAAGCAAGTTCTTTTGTGTCTAATTTTTGTTAACTTAGAAATCCAGAGACAAGTATCATAAGGTTCAAAACACGATCAATAATAGGCTCAATCCTTTTACCAAATCATTTAATGCTATATTTTTTTATAGGGAGTTCAATACCATATGACTTATGCCTAATCCCCATATTATACGTTGTTCTCTCACCACTTTTTTTGTCTCAATATTATATGAATTTTATGAAAGAAATTTCAGGGTCTTTTAATACATTTTAGGTTTAAGCCACCAGTTCCGTAAGCCGCCCTCATTAATGATCAACAATTATTTATAGACCACTGCAATGCAAATGAACGTGTTATTCAACCAACTTCATTCACATTTGGTAACCAAATAACACATCCACTGATTGTTGTCTTATCTTAATTGAGACTCTGTAAAATTTGATTGAGAATAGCAGAGAGGTGGACATGTGGCTCGATTAGGAAACTAGTAAAGCTTTAATTTAAGTCCCCAAAATTTTTTAATAATGGATTTTATGATTTTATTTCAAGTAAGACAATAATAAAGTTTACAAAAAAAATCCTTGGACAAAAGAAAGAAATAAAGAAAGAAAGACTATCTGCTCTTTAATATTAAAAATATTTTAGAACTTTGAATTAAATTACTTAGATCTTCATATTAGTAACTATATTTTTTACAACAATATCAAATGTAACATATTGAAAAAACATGTCTTACATCCAATTTATTTAAATTACCTCTTACTAATATAAATGATAATACTACTATGTGAGGTTAAATGTTTTATCATTTAAGCATGTTATACTATAAATAACAAGTATGAAAAAATGACAACACTATCTTTTTTCTGCATGTGTGTGTATTTATACTAAAAAAAAAATATAAAGTCTCTTATTAAATTTCGTTTTAGGCCACTAATTTTATGGAGCCGCCATTGCTTAAAACACTAGAAAGAGAAACCAAAGCGCAGTGTTGCGAGAGCGAGAGATCAGAGAAATTTAAGGCCCAAAAAGAAGATAAGGGATTACCTATAGCGAAGAATTGAAAGTAAATGGATCATTGAATTGAAAACAGAGAGATACAGGAAGAGAAAGAGGCAAAAACATCGTTTGTGACAAGGTAAAGAGGAGGAACGCGAGTGCCGGGTGATTAAAAAGTACTAGATTTTTTTCGGAAAAAAAGTTTTAAAAAAATAGAAAAAGTTCAATGTTACAGTTTGACAGTGCAACAAGTACCTCATCTACTTTTAACTAGTGCGGTTATGCCCGGGGTAAGCCCGGATCCAACAGTTATGTGAGCAGTAATGTATAAATGTATATCTTGGTTTAATTATTTTTTCTTTGACGATAGTGTAACACTATATTGATACTATTCAAAAAAAAAATCTTAGCATTTTAAAAGGTCGACATAATTGGCTATATTCACCAAATAGCATGAGACGAACATTTTTAGTTTAGATTGAAAGTTCTCTATGTTATTTACTTTTCAAAATTTATGCTCTAAGACTTGTACCATGCATTATATTAAAACGTTGTCTGCTCGTATATTTGTCCACTTTTCTTGTAATAGACAAATTAGTCAATGTACACCTTTAAAAATTTACCCAAAATATGTTTTTCTATCTATTGTTGCAAGTGATCTATTATATGCATTGCAAAAAATATTCTCAGCCTTGCGGCCATTATTGTTGTTAAACAAATGGTAGCATCTTTGGTGGTTCTTTTAAGAATTCACTTGTTTTTCCTTTTAGTAATTTTATGAGTAGGGTTATGGAGTTAGCAGCATGATCTGATAAATGAATTAGAACTGACAAAAGCATTTTCTAATAATTAAGTGTAACCAACTTTCTTCTGTAAATATTTATTGAACTCCTTTTCATATTAACCCAGATTAGACGTAATGTGTTATAGTTTGTTCAATTCTCTTCTACTACTATTTGCCTCTCTATGTTGTGTCTTATAAATAGATATTAAGAAATGAAGATAGCTTTTAAGAGTAAAGACGTTATATTCTTTTTTTTTTTTTTGTCAAACTGCAGATCTTTTTCCAAAACAAATTAACTTTACACTTGGAATTAAGCAACAATATTAATCTGGTGCAAATATCATATGAAGGTAAACGAATTTCTGAATCTACTCATGGTTGCTACTAACCCAATTGAAATACCAAATGCAAAAGGTGGAAATCAGCCTTTGTTGGCGATGAATATGGAGCTAAGGGTGAGTCAAAAAAGACACTTTAGGTTCTACAAAAGTATTTGAACTAAATCCTGAGGAAAAAGTTATTTCCCTTCAAAATAATTTAATGCAATTCTCAATTTAAGAGAGTTTAATCTTTGATGCAGTCCAATATAGCCCTAAAAAGATGCATTTTTATATTTAAAATAATTTAATTATAAAATTTCTTTTTTACTCTTAATGAGATGATTTGTAACCACAAAAATAGCTTAAGGTTATTTTATAAATTTCAAAAGTCTTCTTTTCTTTCTGGGTGAAAATCATTTACATCTTACTAACTCTGCTTTAAAAATCAAATCCCCCCCCCCCAACATTGAGCAATTATCATTCTCCCCCTCACTTTCTAATTAATTTTTTAAATGCTTATTAACCTCTATATTATCAATTTTTATATTTCTTCTAAATTTTTCTTAATATCGTTTTTTCTCATTTTTCTAATATCTATGTTATGAACTTGCCTATATAATAACTAAATTGCAGTTTTAAAATAAAAAAAGGTAATCAAGCATATGATTTAATGATGTTGAATAGTAAAAATGATGAGCGGAATAAAACAAATTACTTATATCAATAACTTTATTAATAGTTCTTAAATTTCCCAAACGCAAGATAAAGACTTTCATTAAAAGCCATTACCTAACCTAACTTAGTAAAATTTGACAATGGAAGTACTGACCGAAAGAGTATTTACTTTTATATCTAGCTATTCTAAATGACATTCAAGAGAAAAACAATATGTTTAAGCATGTACCGAGTTAATTAGATTCATTTGATAAAAAAGTTCTTTGAAATTATTGCAATCGTCTAACCAATAATCATGTATGCCATTTAGAATTTTTATTTCCTAAATGAAAAACTATTTTTATGCCTTCCTAAATATACTAACATAGTATCTAGAATTTAGTTTCATTGTTTAACTGAGCATATCTCTCTATAATGACTCGATCGGTCGTTTTGAGAATTTAAGCTTCGTTCAGCGGCGTAAGGTCTTGAACAACTTCATATTATGTATATCGACTTGCGTGCATGGTTGAATTCAGTTACCGGAGGATTCAGAGTCGAATTGGAAGAAGGATTCTAATTTTGGAAACTTAAACCCTGAGAATTCGATTGGAATTGGACTTTTGAGTAAACGGCTCCGAAATGGGTTTTGGGTGATTTTAACAGCTTCGTATTGTGATTTGGGTCTTAGGCGTGCGCCTGGATTCAGATTTGGAGGTCCGTAGGGTAAATTGAGGCATTTCTGTGAAAGTTGGAAAAGTTGAAGTTTGGAAAATGGAGAAGTTTGACCCATAGTTGACTTTTGTGTTATCAGGGTCGGAATGCGATTCCGAGAGTTGGAGCAGCTCCGTTATGTCATTTTGGACTTGTCCGCAAAATTTGGCGTCATTTCGGGTTGATTCGATAGGTTTCAGTGCGAGTTTTGAAAGTTGGAAGATTTGAAAGTTCCTAAGTTCGAATCATGGTGTGATTCATAGTTTTGGCATTGTTTGATGAGATTTGAGACCTCGAGCGAGTCTGTGTTAGGTTATATGACTTGTTTGTGTGTTTAGACGGGGTCCCGGGGGGTCTAGGGTGTGTTCCGAGTGGGCTACGGGTCATTTTTTCCATTTTTGGAACTGCAATTTTTTTATTCTGCTATCCTCCTTCGCGATCGCGAACAGCCTTTCACGTTCGCGATGCTTTGTTGCTGACCATCTCGAAATCCTTCTTCGCATTCGTGGTAGCGAAGCCCTGCATTTTCCTTCTTCGTGTTCGCGTCCTTCCCTACGCGTTCGCGTAGGTTCTTGCTCTTTTTCTCCGCGTTTGCGAGCTCATTATCGCGTTTGCGATGAGCAACCTGGGCAACCTTCATTTTTCTTCTTCACGAACGCGATCCTCCCTCCATGTTCGTGATGCACAAATGCCTAGGCAGACAGAATATATTCCAAAATCGAGGTTAGACCATTTTATTCATATCTTGACTTGTGGAGCTCGGTTTTGAGCGATTCTTTGAGGGTTTTTCACACAAATTAATTGAGTAAGTGTTCTTTACCTAGAATCTAACATATTCCATAATTTATCTTCATTTTCATCATTTAATTTGTGTTTTGAGTTGAGGAAAATGTTGGTTTTGAAAGAAAATTTCTAAAATGAAAAATCGTGATTTGAGGGACCAAATGGTATCGGAATTTAATAAATTTTGTATGGTTGAACTCGTATCGGAGTGAGTATTTGATTTTTGTAAAATTTATCGGGTTCAGAGGTGCGGGCCCGGGGGTCGACTTTTGGACCGATTTTTGGATTTTATTAAAGATTGAGACTTTATGATCCGGAATAGTTTCTTATGTGTTTTATTTGTACTTTGAAGTTAGTTTGGTTAGATTTGAGCCGTCCGAAGGTCTTTTCACCATAGAAGTGCATTTTAGAGTATAGGCTTGTTGTCTTTAAGGTAAGTATCTTATCTAACCTTGTGTTGGGGGACTTCCCCTTAGGATTTGAGTCTTCTATGTTGATTGTAGTCCGTGTACGCGAGGTGACGAGTGCGTGTTCGGACTTATTTGTCGAAAGTTGGCCTTTTTGAGTTCTTAGGTCCTTATATTCACTGAGTAAGAAGTTGTTCTTGATATGATTGAATTTTCTATTTACTAGTTTCAAACCTCTGCAACACTAGCGATGATACAATAACCACGAAAGCCACATAACTAACCACCCGAATCACCAAAAAACAGTTAATACCAACGGGCACACACCATACAAGCTAAAACTTAAGAAGCATAAAACAAAAATGACTGAATATGGAAAAGGAAACACATAAGGGAACTCTCAAACAAGCCCGACAAGCACAAAATTTTCTATAAATACTAATCTACAAAACAATCTAACAAGAAAGAATTAAAGCATATAAAAGAATCACAAGGATCTCATACAGATATAACTTCCACCGCGGTACACAGCCCGGTCTCAACATATCAATCACACAAAATTATGAGGGTCCCGCCCTCAACTCTGTATCATAAGTAGGGTACACATCAAACCAGCTGGAAACTCTCACTAGATCAATTCCGTCATAATTTACAACAAGTGCTGGCTCCCATACTAATGGAGCATAAACATCACTGCCCGTAGGAAAAAATACTTATAAATCACATCAAGCCTACCGAAAACGACAACAGGAATTTACTACTAGTCTCATAACTCTCAACAAGGACTAGAAACAGACGATAGGCACGGCTAGAACCTCCCAACAGGGTAATCACATAAACAAAGTGCAAATCATGAAACGCATCCATAAGTGGAGCAACAGATAGGGGAACTCACCCCCGATAAGCACTGTAATGAACTACGACTAGTGCTCCTCTATAACAAATCAAAATCATACCGAAATGACATCATCTGGCATAGCGGCCTTAAGCCTACTATATGAAACACATCAACGGGCCAGGCCTCCCCCTCTTGGGCGCCCTCTACTCGCCTGAATACCTCGCTGTGACACATCAGCCCGAAGTCTGGGACAATCTCTCACCATATGGCTAGTATCTCCACACTCAAAGCAACCTTTCTATTGACGACGCTGTGGGAATTGTGTGGTAAGGGTACTCCGAGACCCATGAACACCTGAATCACTATGCGAAGCCTGGATCTAAGGCTTATTGGTATTGCTAGAAAGGCTAAATTTCAGTTGAGATGATGTCGTCAGGTTTATGTGGATTGGGGTGACGTGGGATCACCTGCTGGCGTATGTTGGAAGTGTGCACTCAGTGACTTGAGAACTCCGAGGCAAATCTTGGCACGTTCGAGGACGAATGTTAGCTTTAAGAGGGGGAGGATGTAACGACTCGGCCGGTCATTTTGAGAATTTAAGCTTCGTTCAGCGGCCTAAGCTCTTGAACAACTTCATATTATGTGTATCGACTTGCGTTCATGGTTGAATTTAGTTACCGGGGGATTCAAAGTCGAATTGGAAGAAGGATTCTAGTTTTGGAAACTTAAACGGTGAGAATTTGACATAAATTGGACTTTTAAGTAAATGGCTTCGGAATGGGTTTTGGGTGATTTCAACAGCTTCGTATTGTGATTTGGGTCTTAGGAATGCATCCGGATTTAGATTTGGAGGTCCGTAGGGTAAATTGAAGCACTTCGGTGAAAGTTGGAAAAGTTGAAGTTTGGAAAATGGAGAAGTTTGACCCATAGTTGACTTTTGTGTTATCGGGGTCGGAATGCGATTCTGAGAGTTGGAGCAGCTCCGTTATGTCATTTTGGACTTGTCCGCAAAATTTGGCATCATTCCAGGTTGATTCGATATGTTTCGGCGCGAGTTTTGAAAGTTAGAAGATTTGAAAGTTCCTAAGTTCGAATCATGGTGTGATTCGTTATTTCGGCGTTGCTTGATGTGATTTGAGACCTCTAGCAAGTCCGTGTTAGGTTATATGACTTGTTTGTGTGTTTAGACTAGGTCCCGGGGGGACTCGGGTGTGTTCCGGGTGGGCTACGAGTCATTTTTCCCATTTTTGGAACTGTTGTTTTATGCTTCCTTTCGTGTTCGCGATGCTTTGTTGCTGACCACCTCGAAATCCTTCTTCACATTCGCATTCAGCACTTCACGTTCGTGAACCCCTGCATTTTCCTTCTCACGTTCGCGTCCTTCCCTACGCGTTCGCGTAGGTTCCTGCTCTCCTTCTCCGCGATCGCGAGCTCATTGTCGCGTTCACGATGAGCAACCTGGTCAGCCTTCATTTTTCTTCTTTGCGAACGTGATCCTCCCTCCGCGTTCACGATGCACAAATACCTAGGCAGACAAAATATATCCCAAAATCGAGGGTTAGACCATTATCTTGACTTGTGGAACTCGGTTTTGAGCGATTCTTTGAGGGTTTTTCACACAAATCGATTGGGTAAGTGATCTTCACCTAGAATCTAACATATTCCATGATTTTATCTTCATTTTCATCATTTAGTTTGTGTTTTGAGTTGAGAAAAATGTTGGTTTTGAAAGAAAATTTCTAAAATAAAAAATCGTGATTTGAGGGACCAAATGGTATCGGAATTTGATAAATGTCTTATGGTTGAACTTTTATCGGAATGGGTATTTGATTTTTGTAAAATTTGTTGGGTTCCGAGGTGTGGGCCCGGGGGTGGACTTTTGGACCAACTTTTGGATTTTGTTAAAGATTGAGACTTTATGATCCGGAATAGTTTCTTATGTGTTTTATTTGTGCTTTGAAGTAAATTTGGTTAGATTTGAGCCGTCCGAAGGTCTTTTCACCTGAGAAGTTCATTTTAGAGTATCGGATTTGTCGTCTTTGAGGTAAGTATCTTGCCTAACCTTGTGTGAAGGACTTCCCCTGAGGATTTGAGTCTTCTATGTTGATTGTAGTCCGTGTACGCGAGGTGACGAGTTCGTTTTCGGACTTAGTTGTGGAAAGTTGGCCTTTTTGAGTTCTTAGGTCCTTATATTCACTGAGTATGAAGTTGTTCTTGATATGATTGAATTTCCTATTTACTAGTTTCAAACCTCCGCAACACTAGCGGCGATAGAATAACCACGAAAGCCACATAACTAAATACCCGAATCACCAAAACATAGCAAATACTAACGGGCACACACCCTACAAGCTAAAACTCAAGAAGCATAGAACAAAAATGACTGAATATGGAAAGGAAAACACATAAGGGAACACTCAAACAAGCTGGACAAGCACAAATTTTTCAATAAACAGTAATCTACAAAACAATCTAACAAGAAAGAATTAAAGCATATAAAAGAATCACAAGGATCTCATACTGTTATAACTTCCACCGCAGTACACAGCCCGGTCTCAACATATCAATCACACAAAATTATGAGGGTCCCGCCCTCAACTCTGTATCACAAGTAGGGTACATATCAAACCAGCTGGAAACTCTCACTAGATCAATTCAGTCATAATTTACAACAAGTGCTGGCTCCCACACTGATGGAGCATAAACATCACGGCCCGTAGCAAAAAATACTCATAAATCACATCAAGCCTATCGAAAAGGACAACAGGAATTTACTACTAGTCTCATAACTCTCAACAAGGACTAGATACAGACGATAGGCACGGCTATCACTCATAGAACCTCCCAACAAGGTAATCACATAAACAAAGTGCAAATCATGAAACACATCCATAAGTGGAGCAACAGATAGAGGAACTCACCCCCGATAAGCAGAACTGTAACGAACTACGGATGGTGCTCCTCTATAACAAATCAAAATCATACCTGAAATGATATCATCTGGCGTAGCGGCCTTAAGCCTACTATATGAAAACACATTAACAGGATGGGCCTCCTCCTCTTGGGCGCCCTCTATTCGCCTGAATACCTTTCTATTACACATCAACCCGAAGTCTGGGACAATCTCTCACCATATGGCTAGTATCTCCACACTCAAAGCAACCTCTCTACTGATGAGGTTGTGGGAACTGTGCGGTACGGGTACTCCGAGACCCATGGACACCTAAATCACTATAAGAAGCCTGGCTCTAAGGCTTATTGGTATTGCTAGAAAGGATAAATTTCAATTGAGATGGCGTCGTCAGGTTTATGTGGATTGGGGTGACGTGGGATCACCCGCTGGTGTATGTTGGAAGTGTACACTCAGTGTCTTGAGGACTCTGAAGCGAATCTTGGCACGTTCGAGGACGAACGATAGTTTTTAGGGAGAGGATGTAACGATCCGGCCGGTCGTTTTGAGAATTTAAGCTCCGTTCAGCAGCGTAAGGTCTTGAAAAACTTCATATTATGTGTATCGACTTGCGTGCATGGTTGAATTTAGTTACCAGAGGATTCAGAGTCAAATTGGAAGAAGGATTCTAGTTTTGGAAACTTAAACGGTGAGAATTTGACCGATATTGGACTTTTGAGTCAACGGCTACGGAATGGGTTTTGGGTGATTTCAACAGCTTTGTATTGTGATTTGGGTCTTAGGCGTGCGTCCGGATTCAGATTTAGAGGTCCGTAGGGTAAATTGAGGCGTTTCAGTGAAAGTTGGAAAAGTTGAAGTTTGGAAAATGGAGAAGTTTGACCCATAGTTGACTTTTGTGTTATCAGGGTCGGAATACGATTCCGAGAGTTGGAGCAGCTCCGTTATGTCATTTTGGACTTGTCCGCAAAATTTAGCGTCATTCCGGGTTGATTTGATAGGTTTTGGCGCGAGTTTTGAAAGTTGGAAGATTTGAAAGTTCCTAAGTTCGAATCATGGTGTGATTTGTTGTTTTGGCATTGTTTGATATGATTTGAGACCTCGAGCAAGTCCGTGTTAGTTTATATGACTTGTTTGTGAGTTTAGACGGGGTCCCGGGGGGCCTCGGGTGTGTTACGGGTAATTTTTTCCATTTTACAACTGCTGTTTTCTGCTTCTGGTATCCTCCTTCGCGATCGCGAACAGCCTTTCGTGTTCGCGATGCTTTGTTGCTGAACACCTCGAAATCTTCTTCGCATTCGCGTTCAGCACTTCGCGTTCGCGAACCCCTGCATTTTCCTTCTTCGTGTTCGCATCCTTCCTTACGCGTTCGCGTAGGTTCCTGCTCTCCTTCTCCGCGTTCGCGAGCTCATTCTCGCGTTCACGATGAGCAACCTGGTCAACCTTTATTTTTCTCTTTGCAAACGCGATCCTCCCTCCGCGTTCGCGATGCACAAATGCCTGGGCAGACAGAATATATCCCAAAATCGAGGGTTAGACCATTTTATTCATATCTTGACTTGTGGAGCTCGGTTTTGAGCGATTCTTTGAGGTCTTTTCACACAAATCGATTGGGTAAGTATTCTTTACCTAGAATCTAACATATTCCATGATTTTATCTTCATTTTCATCATTTAATTTGTGTTTTGAGTTGAGAAAAATATTGGAAAGAAAATTTTTAAAATGAAAAATTGTGATTTGAGGGACCAAATGGTATCGGAATTTGATAAATTTCTTATGGTTGAACTCGTATCGGAATGAGTATTCAATTTTTGTAAAATTGTCGGGTTCCGAGGTGCGGGCCCGAGGGTGGACTTTTGGACCGATTTTTGGATTTTGTTAAAGATTGAGACTTTATGATCCGGAATAGTTTCTTATGTATTTTATTTGTGCTTTGAAGTTAATTTGGTTAGATTTGAGCCGTCCGGAGGCCTTTTCACCCGAGAAGTGCATTTTACAGTATCGGTTTGTCGTCTTTAAGGTAAGTATCTTGCCTATCCTTGTGTGGGGGACTTCCCCTTAGGATTTGAGTCTTCTATGTTGATTGTAGTCAGTGTACGCAAGGTGACGAGTGCGTGTTCGGACTTATTTATGGAAAGCTGGCCTTTTTGAGTTCTTGGGACCTTATATTCACTGAGTATGAAGTTGTTCTTGATATGATTGAATTCCCTATTTACTAGTTTCACCTCTACATGCTTTAATAGGAATTAATTACTTTATGATTCATTCTTATTGCCTAATTGACTCTTATTTTGCTTAACTAAAGATTTTTACCTCTTCTATTGTCATGCTATCTTTCATAACTGCTTGTCTTTATTGGAAATCATTATTATCTCTCCTGTAATTATTTAGTCTTAATTGAGGTTATGATTATCTGCCACTGCTCATCCTTAATTGAAATTATTGTATATTCTTTGTAATTTGCCCAACCTTAAAAGAAGTTTAGATATCCTATATTTAGTTGATGTTTCCTTATTTGGAATTATTAGACTTGTGTTATCTTCCTTGTTGTTGAACTATATATTGTGGGATCGTTGCTACATATTATTTTCTCCCTTGTTGAGTTGTTCTCATTACGCTTAGTATTCTCTATTATGGTTATTCCTTGTGAGCTAGTTTTACCATGTCCTTGTGATCGAAAGTCCTCGAGTTGATTTACTTGTCATGTTCATATATATACTGTCATTGTTGATGTTGTACTTGTTGTGGTGGTGCATGAGGTTTCTGCCGTGCGGTTGTTGTTATGGGGTTGCACAAGGTCTCTGTCTTGTTATTGCTACTATTGATATATTGCACATGCGGCGTGACAAGGAGGGATATGTATCTATATGCTTATATGTGGTTTGCGCATGTGGCGAGATAAGGTAGGAACACTTTTTATGCACATATGGCAAAACAAGGCGGGCACTTATTATGTTATTAATTGCAAACGTGGCGAGACAAGGTGGGCTATGTCAGATATTGTGATGATTTGTGATGGCCCAGGGGCATTCTTGCTGTTTGATATTGTGTTGTAGTACGTTCACTTGTATGAGCTTTATCTCATGGAAAGTTGTGACAAAAATGTCTTACGTGTGGTTCGTTCTTTTCCTTATGCTTATTAACTGGTTGGAACTAGGTTAGAGCACTTGCGCAAGCATACACATAGTTGAACACTCCTATTGAATGTGAATTTCTACTTATATTGCTGAGTATAGATGTACACCCTCGTTTACTTGTCATATATGTTAGAGTAGCTCTAGTTAGCAAGTGAGTTGTCAGCATGACCATGAGGTGTGATGGGGGCATAGGATGCCAAGTGTTAGGGTTTAGGTATTGTGACTCGTAAGCTGTAAGTTTGTCTGAGGTTCGGTACTTCATGGAGTTTGTTGGCTAAGACCTGATGTGAACACTGTCTTAGGTTCTGAGTTATTGCTTACCTTTACTGTATTTGTGATTTAGGTTTTGGGTTTGTAATTTCGCTCGCTCTTCTATGTCATTATTATGGTATTTTCGTTGTTACTTGTTGTTTTCTTCCTTTATTGTGATTGTTGTATTGTTAACCATATTGTGTAGTCTATATATACATGCATCATGTTCCATTGTTCCTATGTTTATATTTGTATAGTTTATTAGATCGGTAGGTGTCTTGACAGTTCCTCGTCACTACTCCACCGAGGTTAGTCTTAATACTTAGCCGTGGTGTGCTCATGCTACTCTTCTACACATTTTTGTTGTGCAGATCCCAGGTATCGATCGTTAGTAGCTGTGTGGATCATTGCTGAGGAGACTCGAGATAAACTTGCTGATGCGTTGACAGGCTTCGGAGTCACCTTCTTACTACATTCAACTGTTTTCACTCTTTTCCAAACAATTTATATAGCAGTGATAGTTAACTTTGTAGAGCTTATGACTTTTACTACCGGGTTTTGGGAATATGTTCATTGTGTAAAGGATTCATTCCAGAAGAATTTTAGATGTTATTTATTATTGTTGTTATTCCGTAAATGTTAGGCTTACCTAATCCTTAAGACTAGGTGCCATCACGAAACCCAACAGAGGGGCAATTGGGTCGTAACACTCTCTTTTTGAATTTAAATTATAATCTTGGTGACATTTGAAAAATATTGTAAAAGTAATGGGTTTTGTTTAGCATCTCAATGTGGTGTACTTTACTCTTGTAAAGACAATTAGACATTTAGAAGAACTGTTCAATCATATAATCAATTGAAACTCTCAAAAGACTTTTCGTTTTCCCCCTTAAAACTGTTGACTTCTATAACCACAAATATGTACACATGGATGTTTAAATTATTCCAGAAACATAGCACTTACAATTACTTAAATAAGTAGGATGAATTTATCAAGCTGAGTGGTATCATGGTGTTTCTATCGATGTTATTCTGGGAACTAACTAATAAAGATAAATGAACGAGGATGAATAAGGACTTCTATATGTTATAACTCCAAACTTTGAAATATATATATATATATTCCTATTCATAAGTTATTTTGGAACAGTATGATGAATTTCAATGAAAAATGTACTTATTTTTGTTGCAATTATGAGGGGATACACAAAAGCTGCTTATTTTAACCATTAGGTTCGCAAGTCGTAATGTTCAAATGATCAATATTTTAAAGTTATTATATTAAGTATTTTATTTGTGTAATATTATTAACCCCTTTTGTTAATATCGTTAATTATATATTGGGAGGAAGAAAGCCTATCAACAATCTAAAGATAAAAATCGTTGTTTCTCCAAAGTGAAACTTCAATGAGTAGATTCCTCATTCTTGTGGGGCCACAGTAATGAGATAACTTCGCAGGCGAAGTGACACGTTAATGAGATATCAAAGATGGGCAAATTGGTCTTCACAACTAAACATAAATAAAAGGGCTACAGTAATAATACACAATGATCCAATCAAAATAACACAGAAGAAGGTACAAATTAAGTTTTATCCGGATTGGAAACACACAGCACGACCTGAAGCTCGTTAACTGTCCCTTATATATAAGTAGAATAGAATACTATCGGAGAGCATTTTGATAATGTTTCTTTTTAGGCCATCATCTAGAGTCAAATCATAATGCCAAATAGATTATAGATGAGATTTTATATAAAATAGATTTTACTGCTACAGTAAATAAAATTCAGTAACCATAGGTGAAACTGACGCATAATATTTTGAAAAATGGCCACATATTTTTTACCAAAAAGTGTTCAGCGTTTTTCTAAACTAATTAAATAAGAAGTCTTTAGGTAAATCTTAGCCAACGATAATCTATTCTAGATTTATGATAGAAGATGAGAGTAAGCATGCATAGCACACATAAGATTTAACTATAATATTGATTAAATCACACTATATAGGAAGAAGATGACGATTTCCACAATGTTTAACAATCAATGAGAAATACTTGGATGGAAAGGTCACTGATCTTTAATAAGGTAGAACCCCATACATTGCATGTGATAAGGCTAACGATCTATGCTGAAGATCTGAGCTTCCTTGCTTCTTTCTCCTTCATGGAGAGAGAAAGATGATGATCCCTCCTCTTTTTAGGGAATATGTCTGTGTTTTGATTTGTTCCGCCCCCTTTCTTCTTCTTCTCACTTAGTTTATATACTAGATCTTCTCTCTTACCCAGCGATCATTAACCATAGTATTTAAGTCATTTGACTTTATTACGGGTTGACCCCTTGAAATGCCATGATATCCAATTCGCCTCTCTGATATCCTAAATACACGACCTCGATCGTGGCCGAGGTGCGTATCGTTACTGCGTCGTATGGACATGACAATTCTAAGTAACCTTTCACCTTCCTTTCCCACGCCGATTCTTGTCTGCTCAGATTTTAACCCATACAGTTAGTCCCTCCGCCCATTGGGGTCGTCTCTTGGCGAGCTCGATGAGCGAACTCTGTTGATTCGAAAATGGGGAGAAATCTGAACGCTTTATGCGAGAGGTGAGCACCTCATGGCGAGGTAGTGACATGACATTTCGAGAGCTGCATCGAACCGTTACGTTAGTTCAGGATTGGATCGTTACGTCAATTCATGATGTCATAAATACTTCTCATGCGTTATTATGGCGCACATTTTCTAAGCATTGCATCGTTTCCCGTGCCCTTTCCATTTTCTAAATGGCGGCGTTTGGGTTTCCCGCTCAGGGAATTCATATCCCTATAAATAGGGGAAAATCTTCAATTTGAATGTTACGCTTCTCAATTGCTCAAGAGACTCTTACAATTCTTCTTCTCCAGTTTCTCATATTTCTGCTTCTGTGAGGATTTGCCGTGACTGCTACCTTTTTTCCCTCATCACTCTCGTTTCTTTTAATCAAAGGAAAAATGGCTAGTGCTTTTTTCAATTCTGATAGAGTTGCTGGTGCTCCGGTGCCGGAAAATGATGTATCCCTAACCGAAGAGGAGGTGGAGATGGTGGAGGATGTAGGTTTTCTGACGGTAGATGAGGTGGTTCCCCGCCTGGGGAAGGCGAGGACCTACTTTAATAGCGCCCTGCTAGAGATGAGTCGGAGCCCGCTCCTTTTACGATGGATGCTGCAATGCTCACGACGTTCAAAGCCAAATGGGGGATCCCTAATCACATTGAACTGGTGTCGGCGGATCAGGACATAGTGCATTTATACCGTCCGGGATACTGCACGTTTTATGTGTATCCCTTTGTCATCGGGTACACGTGTCCCCTTCCTTCCTTGGTGGTGGATTTCTGCCGCTTATATGAGGTGTGCCCGGCTCAAGTCTCTCGTTACGCGTACAAGCTTTTCCTTATGCTCATCAAGTACGCGGCGCTGAACGGCTGAGGAATTTCTCTACGACACACGCTTCACTACTTCGCCCCCCATTTTCTTCGGGGTACGATGATTCACATGCGTCACCGAGGAACCAAGAGTTTGGTGGTAAAAATGGATGATAAGGCAAATTGCCGCTTTTGGGAGAGCTTCTTTTACATCTAACAGAGCACGTCGTGTCGGACCCGACGGGGTTTCCTGAGACGTGGAATTTCGCCCGTAGGTCTTCTTTCCTTTTTACTTTATGCATTTTCTCTTAAGATGGTCGTCGGTCATCTCCCTTTAATGACCTCGTTGAGGGTTTGTTTTTGTCTTTGTTTTTGTAGCCGAGAGAGTACCTCCTCTGCCAGTTATTGATATTCGCGAGTGGGTGAGCGCAATTCTTCCCCATATGGATATTCTCGAATAGGCGCCTTTCCATGAGAAGTTTGGGCGCAAGCCTCTTGTTTGCTTGATCGATACTCTTCTTGTTGGTATGTCAGAGAGGAGTGAGAAGGGAAAAGGCTCCTGCACTTGCTTTTCCTCTGCTCGGCCCATTCCAAGGGCAACTGCGGGTGGCGCCCAAAGTTTGGTTACTCGGCAGACCATGCCCGCGGCTGGACCTGTTCGTTTGGAGGTTGCTCCCCAGTCAGACACTCCGGTTCTCACAGTCCGTTCAAGGGACGAACCTTCCTGCAATAGTGGTGAAGAACCACCGTCAAAGAGTCGGAGGTTTTCAGAGAGGGCATCTTTGGTTGAGACGTCCTTAAGGGCGACCCTACTTTGGGGATATCTGAAGTTGGTGGTGATACCGACCTGGGCGCAGAGGCGATGCCCATTTTGGTCGTGGAGGAGACCACCACGGCAGGGGGACAGAGTTCGGGGCCCGCGGTGATTGTTCCAAGTGGTCCATCATCATTTCGGCAGGGTCGCGCCCCTCTTCGGCAAATGAGAGGTTGAAGGGTGTGGTGGTGGATGATTATGCGTCGGATTCCGACATCGATCCTGAGGACATACGGATATTCGAGGAAGGCTTTACTAGGGTCGATGTAAGGGCGGAGGGTCCTTCTCGTGTACTCGAGATTCCATCGGATCTTAACCTATTGGAGGACATGGTGGAGTTGGTGCCTCAATTTGACCTTCTGTGTTCCGCCGCTGAAAGTGAGTCTCTTCGGGAGATTAATGATTCCGCCTTGTCGTATGGTGTGGCCGGGATGGCCTTGAGGGTGAGTTTCTTTTTGCCCCCCCCCTTTGTGCTATTTTGTTTTTGCTGATTCTTCCCCTCTTTTTCCTTTTTATTTAGACTTACATGTTGGAGATCGAGAGTGCTCGTAGGGCCGAGATCGAGGCCGAATTTTTTCTGAAAATGGCCGCGAAGTATCACCGATATCACACCAAGTGCCGTGAGATGCATGCGCAGCTTAGGGCGGGCGGTAGCACTCAATCTGTTAGGGAGAAGTTGGAGAAAAAGGATGAGGCAGTGAGCTCGAGGAGTTGCTCTATGCCAAACACGAGAAGCTCGAATTGGGCAAGGGGGTTGCGGTGGAGTGCGAAGACCTTCAGGCGAAGGTGTTGTCATTGCGAGCCGAACTTGAATAGAACGCCACCAGAGTCGCCGACCTAAGCGCGGAATGGATGGAGAAAGTGGATGAGCTAGAAAAGAAAGTGGCCGAGTTGGAGAAAGCTGATGTGCTCGGGTGTCGGCTTTGGCAAGGGCGGAAGCGGTGGAAGACACTATTTGCGTTCTTAGGTTTGAGTAGGAAGCCGAGAGGGCGACGACCACACTAAGGGAGGCACGACTTAAGGAGCGGATCGATGAGCTTGATCGGTTGCTTCGAGTTTGGGAGATCGAGTTACGGCTCTCGAGGCTGAGAAGGCACAGCTGTTGGCTCAGGCCCGCCCTCAATAATCTGCCTCTGATGTTGTCCCCTGCCGCTTGTACGAGTTATGCATTCATGTCGAGGCCCAACGAGATATATATAAAGGCTTGTGGGAAGCGGGGAGCATTCCTGAGGCCGTTTTTGAAGGTGGTCGGGCGAAGGCACGCGAAGCTCGTCTTGCCTGCAGTTATGACCCTACGACACCAGAGGCTGGTGAGGGTGCTAAGATTGAAGATGGGCTTCCTTTTGATAACGATGATGTTTGGGAGAACGGCGGTGGAGATGACGCCGAGTGAAAATTTGTTGCAGTTTTTGTACTTAGTTGTTTTTGTTCTTTTGTTGTTTATTTTCATCTTTTTCTTGAGGGCCCGTTTTTGGCCTTCTGTAAGTCATGGCGGTTGCGCATGTACATTTAAATAAAATAGTTGCTTTTCCTTTGGTTATATATCTTTTGATTTTCTTTCTCCTTCCCTCCTTTTTTTTTGAAGAGGATCTTTGGATTTCTCTGTGATGAGTCCCTGATTTTTTAATTGGGAATTCGAATGAGAGCGGATCAGTTTGCTTGATCCGAGCGAGGTTGATCTCGTTTTGTGAGTTCGAATGAAGTCACTTTTGATCTGCAAGTTCGAGCGAGGTTGACTTCTGATTTGCCAACTGGGGCGGAATCAGTTTTGATTTGTATATTCGAGCGAGGTCGAATTCAAACTAGCCAACTTGGCCGAAGTCAGTTTTGACTTGTATATTCGAGCGAGGTCGAATTCAGACTTACCAACTTGGGCGAAGTCAGTTTTGACTTGTATATTCGAGCAAGGTCGAATTTAGACTTACCAACTTGGGCGAAGTCAGTTTTAACTTGTATATTCGAGCGAGGTCAAAATTGTAACCCGTTATGAGTTCGAACGAAGTCGAAATTTGATTTCACTTGGCGATGGCGGCCATAAGGGTATAAATTCGAGCGAAGTCGAAATTGTAACCCGTTGCGAGTTCGAACGAAGTTGAATTTTGATTTCACTTGGCCATGGCCGATGGCCATAAGGGTATAAATTGGAACGAGTTCAAAATTGTAACCCGTTGCGAGTTTGAACAAAGTCGAACTTTGATTTCACTTGGCGATGGTCATTGGCTATAAGGGTATAAATTCGAGCGAGGTCAAAATTGTAACTCGTTGCGAGTTCGAACGAAGTAGAACTTTGATTTCACTTAGCGTTGGTCGATGGCTTGGTGGGGTGGTGAGATTTGCCTGTTGCATTACTTTTATTAGAGAACATTACACGTTGTTGCATTGTTTATGCATGCGTCGTGGTGAGTCCCGGTTTGTTTTATTTTGTTTTCATTAGAGAGTACTGTTTGTTGGAGTGAGTCCCGATTTGTGTAGTCCCTTCTTTGGCGGGATGGGCGATGAATTTTGTCGCTTGTGCTTCTGGAGGCCTTGGGATTTGATTAATTTCGAATGCAGTTCAGGCGTGATTCGTGATATCTAGTCGGTTGAACCGGCATAGGATTGCCATAACGAGCAGCCGTGCAAGTTTTTTTTTTGTGCTTACGTTCTGCCCAGTCCCAGGTCATGGAAATTTTCTTAATCATACTGGTTTGTTCTGAGCCATTTGTCCATTATTTGTAATATGGCATGGCGTGGAGGGTCTTGCTCGACCGTCGCCTGCGAGGTGGTATGGTACAAAACGTTGTTCTGACGTGTTCGGCGGTATTTGTTCCTTGTTCGCGCGCCTGTGAGAGTACTCGTGTTCCTATCCCGATCCAAAAAAGAAAAACGATAAGTTAAGCTCAAATGAAATTGCTTGTTACCTTGACCTGATGAGTCGGCGAAAGGAGCAAAGCGTTGTAGGATGACTCGCTTTATCTCGTACTCGAATGACGGTTTTAGATTTGGTAGTCTCGAGTTTGGCTTCGTCATTAATCGCATCTAGGCCTCTTATGGGCTGACATACTTTGCCCGTTGGGATCTCGAGCTCGGGTCCCGGTCCGATCCCGTCCGATGCACGCAAAAATAGGGAAACGTTAGTTATACTTTGTACATAAATTACCCACTATGCGCACGGATGCAAAAATAAGGCAGGATGAACCGGTTGTTTTAAAGCATCATAGTAAGCTATCGTCCTTTCCTAAGAGGTGGAAGTATAGATCGGTATGTAACGTTAGTATGGCGAATAGGATTGCGGACGTGCTAAGTGTATAGTGGTCGTAATCCCGCCTTTGGTACTCGTACGATGTAACAGACCTATCGCTACAGCGAGACGCGGACTTTGGATAGATATCAAACATAATTTCGATTTCATGCAAAGATCTGACCCTGATTGGTTTGGTAATTTCAAAGCTTGTCCACCACTTTTTCCAAGTTGGTGTTTATACCGAGATGATGAAGTTATGACACCCCGAAAATAACACTTTGGTTGGCTTTAGATCTAGAGGAAACTAAAATTTGGCTAAGAAATCTCCACAGACGGTGCCAATTTGTTTGACAAAAAATGTTGAGCTTTTTGTTAAACTAACTAAATAAGAAGACTTTAGGTAAATTTTAGCCAACGATAATCTATTCTAGGTCTATGATAGAAGATGAGTGTAAGCATGCATAGCACACATAAGATTTAACTGTAATATTGATTAAATCACACTATATAGGAAGAAGATGACGATTTTCACAATGTTTAACAATCACTGAGGAATACATGGATGGAAAGGTCACCGATCTTTAATAAGCTAGAACCCCATACATTGGGTGTGATGAGGCTAACGATCTATGCTGAAGATCTGAGCTTCCTTGCTTCTTTCTCCTTCATGGAGAGAGAAAGATGATGATCCCTCCTCTTTTTAGGGAATATGTCTGTGTTTTGATTTGTTTCGCCCCCTTTCTTCTTCTTCTTCTCACTTAGTTTAGATACTAGATCTTTTCTCTTACCCAGTGGTCATTAACCATAGTATTTAAGTTATTTGACTTTATTACGGGTTGACCCCTTGAAATGCCATGATATCCAATTCGCCTCTCTGATATCCTAAAAACACGACCTCGGCCGTTACTGCGTGGTATGGACACGACAGTTCCAAGTAACTTTTCGCCGTTCCTTCCCATTCCGATTCTTGTCTGGTCAGATTTTAACCCATACACATATATCCCTCTACTATTAAAAATTGTTTAAATTTATTCTCTGTTTCATTGTCAGTTATTAATACGGCTACCGTTATACTTTAATTCAAAAATACCCTTAACTTTAATAGAATGCCACGTGGAAGCTCATGAATAATAAAATGCAACCCTAATTTTAGTTACTCTGATCCATTAAAAAGACCCAGCATCTGACCCAGCTTCCCCCGCTTAAAAAAAGCCCCTAAACAATTAAACCCTCATCTCTCTCCCCCTTCGTCTATATCGAAGCAGTAATTATTAAAGGCTGGTTAGGAAGTCACAAAACTGCATTACTATGATTATCTTTGCAACTAATTATCGTATGAATTTTTTAAAAGTAGTAGTTCCTTTTCCAGTAGCATAACCGTGGTTCTATCTCTGGAATTGTCACTACTGGGTTCTGCTGTATCAAATATCAGTCTTGGCTTGAGTTATTTTAGGTTTGGAAGCAAGTGAAATATTCTATCTTAAAAAGCTAGGCTTTCATGTCATTAAATTGTCATTTTAATTATTTGTTGAGGTTGTTAATCTTTGTTAACATATAGTTCTGCTATTGTTCTTTCCTTTGCTGAACTCTAGACATGCTAAGGTCAAGATTTCAGTCTCTTTTCAACTTTTACTTGGTGCCTTCAGACAAAACTGAGAAAAAGGGATTTTCCCTCTCCAAGAGTTTAACGAGGTTCTTTGCCCCATCTTTTCCATTTTGTATGTGCTTTTATTCTTCTGTCCATGAAGGTAAATAGATTGCTAAGGACATAAAAAGTGTGAAAATCTTATAAAACATGTTCTTGTTGGATGTCTAGGTTTCACCCATAAGAGAAGTGAAGCTGCAAAATTTGCGCAGTTATGGAATGAATTTTTATGCAGTTTTCGCGAAGAAGATCTCATAAGTGATCGGAAAAGTCCGTTAACTCATCTTTTTATTTTTCAGTTGGGTCAATTATACAGAGTAACTGGGAGATTAACGAGGATGTCACACACTGTATAGGAGCGGGTGGTTGAAATGGAGTGTTTTGTATGACAGAAATGTGCCACCTAGATATAAGGGCAAGTTCTACAAAGCGGTAGTTAGACCGACCATGTTGTATGGAGCCGAGTGTTGGCCAGTCAAGAAATCTCATGCCTATAAGATGAAAGTGGTAGAAATGAGGATGTTGCGATGGATGTGTGGGTATATCAGAAAAGATAAGATTAGAAATGAATATATTAGGGACAAAGTGGATGTGGCTCCTATGAAAGAGAAGTTGAGGGAATCGAGGCTGAGATGATTTGGTCATGTGAAGAGGAGAGATGTTGATGCCCCAATTAGGAGATGTGAGAGGTTGCCCGTGGCGAGTCAGAGGAGAGATAGAGGAAAGACTAAGAAGAAATAGGGTGAAGTGATTAGGTAGGACATAGCTCTGCTCCAACTTACCGAGGATATATGACCCTCGATAGAAAGGTGTGGAAATCGAAAATTAGGGTGGTGGGTTGATAGATAGTCTAAGTTTTGCCTTATCTTGCCACTAGTAGTAGTAGTAGTAGTACTAGTCGGGTACTTTCCTATTCCTAATTCCTTGTTTCTGTACGGTATGACACTATTAGCAGTAGGATTGGCACTATTCTTGTAGTTTCATATCTCTAGATATCTGTCATAATTCGTTGTATTATTTTCTTACACTGTCTTATTATATTGTTGTTGGTATTGTTTCTCTATTGCTCCATCTTTTACGTTCTTGAGCCGAAGGTCTTTCGGAAACAACCTCTCTACCTTCATAGGTAGGGGTAAGGTCTGCGTAACACTACCCTCCGCATACCCCACTTGTGAAATTTTACTAGGTTGTTGTTGTTATCTAAAAATGTAGAATACTCCCATTGTATGGGTCCAAATTTGGACGACCACGACCATTGATGAATACGACAAACGACGACGACGGCGCGAGGCTTGCCTTCTTCTCAACTCTTTAAAAGCTAGAAGAAGAGAAATTGCTTATATACCCATAAAAAACCTCTTCTTCTTCCAATATGGGACAATGTCCCTTTGCCAAGAGAGGAAACTTAAAATTTTATTTTCCTCCATTTTCCATTCACCCTATTTTAAGCATATCATATACTTAAAAACCCAACACGTGTAATAGCCAACGAATAATTATAGTATATGTGGAATTATTGTCCACCTAAGATCCATGTGTACCGGGTAATTCCAAGTCAAACAAACCGGATTAAAGATTAAATTACCCACCCCAAATAACTATTTTAATTTTACAGCCACTCAGTAAAAAACCCTAACCTCAACCCCGTCTCCATCCATCCTCTTCCCCCTTCCAAAATCAATTGTTCCACTAGAGAAAATGCTGGAATCATCAGCTACTTCTCATAAAAGATTGAAGCCAATAATCTGAAATTCGTACAAATTTCACTCCCGTCTTAGTTTATCATCTGCATTTTCATCTGAAGAAATTGTAAAGTCGATTATTTAGCGTGGCCTTCAACAAGAATATTGTCCTTCTGCCTATTTTTATTGGTATGTCTTTAGTTACTATTTTACTGAGATTTTTAGTTGTCTATTAGGGTTTTGTGCTAGTAAAATGATATTTTGGGAATTGTAGATATAAAAATAGATTTTTTTTCATTTCTTTTCTTCGAATCTTGCTGACTGTGCACACGTGTTGTGTTTTCTTGTTCATTGTAGGGTAAAATCATATCAGTGGACGAATATATTCTTGTACGCTTTTACCATGGTAGAACATTTGCCGAATCTCCAGGTGCCAAATATGTCACTAATATAGAGATAAATCAGTGTTCTATTGACAAAGACCATTTCTTCATGTTTGAACTTCAATATTATACAAGGGGTTTGGGTTATGCAACTGTTGGGGGTTTTATGTCTTTAATCCTAATACTAAAGAATTTGTCTAGGTGGAAAATGATGAACAACTATATAATATTGCTTGTTATTGTAAGGAAGGTATATTAGATTTGTACATTTTACATATTATTGAGATAATTCCTGATAGTGCGGTCCCAATTGGATATTTATGTAGGCCAGAGGTTGTTGAAGAAAGTAACAACACAATAAATAATCCATCTAGGAGAATAAAAGATGGTCCAAACAGTATAGATGGATCACAACCTATTGAAGCCTCTACTTAAAGAGCTTGAGACTATTATTATTGCAGAAAAGGCTATTGCTGGCGGGGAATGGTTTGTTACTGGTGGGGAAGGGGCTGTTGCTAGTGGGGAAGATGCTTCTGGTAACCTAAAAGATGATGTCGCTAGTGTAGAGAATGTTACTGGTGGAGAAGGAGCTGGTTGCTTCAGAGGTAGCTAGTAGTGAATTAGATCTTGATGAAATTCCTGATGAGGATGATAACGAGGTTGATGAAGAGTAGAAGACCTTCATAAATGAGAGGAGAACTAAAAAGAATGAGCAGAAGGAAGAAACAACTTGAAACTGTTGGTGTGGCTGTAGGAGAAGCTGGAATTGATAGAAATTTTGAAGATATAGGATTGAACAAAAAAGGGAAATATGTTGGCATATTAGGAGGTGATGAGGAGTTCATTGACAGCTCTATGATGGCAGTGATTGTACTGATGAAGAGGTAGAGGTGGATTTTGAGCCTAGTGTTGACCTTCCAAGTAGAAGAAAGAACACAAAGGTTAGATATGACATAGGATGTGAAGTGACAATTTTTGAGTTGGGCATGATATTTAAGAATGTTGAAGAATTTAGGAAGGTAGTGGCTGATTATGCAATAGAGTATAAAGTTCAACTTAAACTTAAACCAAATGAGAAGGATAGGGTAAGGGTGAAGTGTAAATAAATAAATACAAATGGGAGTTGTATGCTAGTGTTAATAGAGATTCTGGTGACTTTATGATCAAAAAGTATTATCCTGTTCATAAATATCAACCAATGAACACCAACAAGATGTGTAATTCAAAATACATTGCCGATAAATTCAAGAAAGAACTTATTGTTGCTCCTTATATGAGAATCTAGAAAATTCAAGAACTAGTTGGAGAGAGGTTGGGATTATATGTTGGCAGAACAATAGCTTATAGAGCCAAATAAATTATTCTTAGAAAGTTTATGGGGATTGGAAAATAGAATTTGCCAGATTGTATAACTATGCTCATATTATTAAGGAAACCAATCCTAGCAGCTCTTGTTGGGTAAAAATTGACAGAGAATCAGAGCCTAGTAAGAACCTATTTCAGTACTTCTATGTTTGCTTTGATGCACTCAGGAAATGTTGGTTAGAAGGATGTAGGAACATCATTGGTTTAGATGGTTGTTTTCTAAAGGGAAGCTGCAAGGGTGAATTACTGGTGGCTATGGGAAGAAATAAGAACTAACAGATGTTTTCTATTGCTTGGGCTGTTGTACACCATGAAACAAAATATTCATGGAATTGGTTCATCAGTCACTTGATAGAAGATTTGCAACTAGGTGAAGGTGAAGGATTAACAGTAATGTCAGATATGCAAAAAGTAAATAATTTATTTTTGTTTATTAGTTCTTGGTATTCTATAGTTTCATTTAATTTTTGATGTTGTATATCATGTTTTGCAGGGGCTTATGATATCAGTTAAGGAGTTATTACATATGGCATAACAAAGAATGTGTGCGAGGCACATATGATCTAAGAAATGGAAGGGAGAAGAAAAGAGGAAACAATTCTGGATGGTTGCAAAGGCCAGCTATCTATTTAAGTACAATAATGAAGTTGCAAACATGAGGAAACTCAGCTCAACTATATGCGAAGACATGATGAAGTACCCAAGAGAGACATGATGTAGACCATTCTTCCAAGAATATTCCAGGAGTGACATAGTAGAGAATAACATGTGTGAGACTTTTAACTTATGGATATTGACTGCTAGGCGTAAAAGTATTATTACCATGTTAGAGGAAATTAGGCATAAGATCATGTCTAGAAAGGTTGATAAGATAAAGTTTACTGAAATATGGATTTCAAATATATCGCATATGGCTAGGCTAACATTAGAAAAAAATAAGGAGTTGGCTAGACAGTGCACAGTTATATGGAATGGGCAGGATAGATTTGAAATCAAAAAGAAGATTTGAGATTTATGGTTAACACTAGGATGAAGACTTGCAGTTGTAGACTTTGGAGGTTGAGAGGCATCCCATGTGAACATGTTGTGTGTAAATACTATTAATCCAGATCAATATGTGAAGGATTAATAAAGAAAGGAAATATTTCTAAAGTCTTATGTCTTCACTCGACCAATTCTTAACTTGAAGATATGGCCTGAGAGTAATAATCCTACCATTGAATCACCAGCCCCAAAGCCAATGCTAGGCAGACCCCAAAAAAATAGAAAGAAGAACATGAATGAACCTGAAAAGAAATGGGGCGAGTTGTCCAAAAAAGGAGTGAAGATGACATGTTCACAATATCATCAAGTAGGCCATAACATAAAAACACGTACATCAAGGGCATGCTATATTTTTCTCTAAATTTATATTAATCATGTAAGCTGAAACTAACTGTATGTATGTATTCATTTTAGAATGCATCTGGAGGGTCTTCAAGTAGACAAGAACCTTGTGGAAGTCAACCAAGTCAAAGGAGTTCCATCTGCGATGAAACAACAATAGTTGTTACAAGGCCAACAATTGGTGCAAACAACAAAGGAAGGGGCAAGGGAAGAGGAAAGCCACCTAGTGCAGCTATCAGACCTACAAAAGGTGCATTTCCAGATGCACTTTCTCGGACCGCTCCTATGGGAAGAACTACACAATCAAGGGCAGCAAGAGGATCTTCATCTGGTATGAAAATGGGAAGGGAAAGTGGACCTGCAACTGCAGAATCATGTGTTTCTTCTAGGGAAAAAAGGCCAAGAATTGTTGGCTTTGGATGATATACTAACCTAGAGACGGGAAGGACCGTCCTTAATGTAAGAATCTTGCACATTTCAATTCTAGTTATTTTCAGTTTTTTTTCTTATCTTTCTGATTTGGACAATTATAGCCTGGTACTTCAAGTCTGAGAGTTGTCAACCATGAGACTAGAGTAAGGAGTACTATTGATGTAAATCTGGATGATGGAATTAGGCTTCTAAAACTTAGATGAAATGAGGGAGATGTTATTACTACATCACAACTGCAGCATGAGTGCAAGTAGAAGAAACAAAGTTGGACCACAAGCATTATCTCAGTCTTCAATTTAAGTGATTATGGATAAGCTAATCAAAAAAAGTTAGTGACCAGTCAAGGTTATGTAAATTAGTGACAAGTCAAGATTATGTAATATGCAACACTTGTTTTTGTTAGAACTAGTTTTTTTGTTCAATGTAGTTTGCTACACTTAATTTAATCTTTTGGAACTGGATTATGTAATATGCAGCACTTCTTTGTGTCTAAATTTACTTTTGGTTCAATGTAATTTGCTGCACTTCTTTTCATTCTTTGGTATGAATTACATTCCATTCCATTTATAAGGCAGCAATGAACCAGCTTTTGAATTGCAACAATTTTGTACAAAAACCGCTGATACATTTCATTGATAAGGCAACATTCATATAAGAGTACAACAACAGTAAACACTAAAGAATTGCAATATTTTTTAACAAAAACAAAGAAACATTGCAGTATTAAGGCAGTCAATTATACAAAATAGGATCCCAACCATCCGAAGTATAGCAGGAATCAACAAAACAGAAGCAACAGAATACACTAACTACATTAGCTAACCTATATTACAAACAATTTTCTCAGAAATTCATAACAGACCAAAGCCAAATAGAACAGTTCTCATCAATAAGAGCAAGAACCACAACAAAGCCATATGATTAAGGCCATCAGTAGAACAACATACACTAGTGTGTTTATTCATTTTTTTTGCTTGATCTCTTTCTTGATCAAAGTCCTTCACTCTCTTCAACAAACCCCAAATAACTCTATTCACTTGCTTAGGAAACTCGTCCTCAAACCATCTAAAATATTTACATCCGCCATTCTCCTTCAAAAAAAAATAAATATAAACCCATATAAATCAATGGAAAAGAAATCATAGAAAAGAGTTACAGCAAAATTGTAGCATACAAAGTTTTTTGGCAGAATATACTTACATTGTCAATTTTGCAGACAAAGTACTTTATTCCTGGGTTAACTGGAACCCATGAAATTTTTAGTTCACACAGACGCTCACATCGACAAGAGCCAACCCTTTCGGTGTTTTGGGACATTGTTCAACTAGAAATTAAGAGAAGATAGCAGGATGATGGAGTTCTTTCAAATTGAGGGAAAAAAGCTCCGATTTTTACTACTTGATGAAGAATTTAGCTCAGTTGAAATGTTGAAAAATTAGGGCTTGGGAGAAGAAGAGAACGATGGAGAAACAGGTTAAAATAACGTGGGATTTGGTCTAGTACCGTTGAAATAGTCCATGCCAACCTTTTTTATAATACTCACACGCTCAATATTTGTGATTGCCACGCAGGTGATTCGTGTGTATTTTGTGTTTAAGTGACACAGTAATAACGTGCTTATAAAGACAAGATTGCGTATCATAGTAAAAAGTGATGACAAGTTTAATGGGTTATCGATCTATTCCACCAATTAATTTTTGCTAAGCTTTATCTTTATGAGCAACTAATATAAGTATAATAACCTGCTTACATGGTTCAAATAGAACATACTCAACATTGAGTGTCACAGTGGAAAGTGAGTACAAGTTTAATTGGCAGCCGTCGTATTCTGCCAATTATTTTGGGTAAGCTTTATCTTTATGAGCAACTAATATAAGTAGCCAGGTGGGCTCGTGTAGGTGGATACTAAACGACGACGTAATTGAGCCTTGCTAATCTGTCCTTGAGCTCTTCTATTATTTGCTTGTATCGAAGTTCGCAACTGTCCAAACCAAATAGTCTTCGCCGGCGGCCTGCAAAAGTTTTCCTCATTTCTCAGTTCGTGATCTTTCAATGTCATGGTTTGCTCGATCTATCGCCAACACACTCAAACTCGATGACGAAAACGACTTCGTTTCACGTCCAAATCACGATCACTCCACCGAGGAGAAGAACCAAACAGATGATAATGATTCATCGCCAGTATCACCATCACGCGGCGTCAAGGAGGACATCTCAGAGCTGACCAAAACCCTAACCCGTCAATTCTGGGGAGTGGCTTCTTTCCTGGCCCCACCGCCTCAATCCGACCCCTACAAACCTATAGAGGATCCGAATTCAGAACCGGATCGTAATTCGAATGAGGAAGAATCCGACCCGGCAGGGATCGCGGGTTTGCGGAGCGATATTGCTGAAATCGGCGGCAGATTCAAGACTGGAATATCTAAGCTGTCGAAGAATATCCCTGTCTCCGAAATTACCAAAATGGCATCCAACTTACTGCAACTGGGACCAGAGGAGGAGGAAGAAGAAGGTAGAGGTGCAGTAGGTGTTACTGAAGAAGTAGTAGCTTTTGTGAGGGACATTGCTATGCATCCTGAAACTTGGTTGGATTTCCCTTTGCTCGACGACGAAGATGACGAAGGTGTCTTTTCCCTTTTTCATTTTCTATTTGAACCTGCCCTTTCATACTTTCGCTGCGTTTTAATACTCACTGCAATGCTCTAGATCAAACCTTCTAGTGCTACTCTTAAGGGGGGCAAAAGAATAAATCAGAGACTGAAAAGATGGCTTGAGCATGAGAAGACTTCCCTCTCTTAGCCGAATATGATATGAAATTAAACTGTCGGATAAAAAGCGGATATCAAAGGTTGCTTGTAGCTTGTGAAAGATCACCCATCAATTCATACTGGCCTCAAATTGAAACATTTCAATTACTAGGTATCTGCAGGAAAGATAGAAAAGATGGAAGCTTTATTGAGGTTTCAATTTGATTAATGCAGGATCCCATATACAGATATACTGCGGTTCCAAAACTGCTGCCCCGATCTGTTCCTGATATATATGTTGGTTTTGCAAACTCAAGCATAGCATAAAAGATTGTTAATTGATGTGGTACTGTATGATAATTTGGTATTTCAAATTTGAACTAGGGGATCAGAGAGGTTGAACTCCGTCTTGGTTAGTGGTAAAACATTGTCCTAGCAAATGAAAATTTTGTGGAATTAAGTCCTTAATGGAATTAGAAAGAAAAATGAAACTTGAATAGAGGTAAAAGATGCAATGCTTGTTTGATTACTTGAAAGTAGAGGGTTAAAAGTTGCAAGTGTTGTGCACAGATATCTTTTGCATGTCCAACAGTCAAATGGTGAATTGCTTATTTATGTGCATTTCATGATGAAACGTTACCCTTTGGATGTTTGCATCACTGCCCTTTTATTTATCAATGACTTAGGTCATATCTGTACTTATTCACCCTAAACAAGGCGCTGAACTTTTATTAATACCCCCATTATGATTGTGACATGTAAATTGTAATTATGTATGCTGAATCTCTTTCTCACTTTCATTTTATTATCTAGGATTTTAAGAAGTAGTTTTCTGTGTATTTACACGAGTGGTTAGTCTTAACACTCAACAGATAACTTAATGTTTTTATGTCAGTTGATGACACCAATTCGCTATGTTCTGCTACTTTTGGATCAATCTTTCAAATTGTTTACCCTTCTTCATATATCATGCTGTTACGCATTCTTACCCTACTAGCCAAATAAATATTATACATTCTTACTCTTAAATATTCTAATTGCATGTTTTCTGATTCCCTGCTTTGCTGGCTCAACTTGAAGCCCTTAATACATGATCGATTGGTTATTATGCATGGCAATAACTCTTTCCATATACGTGGCTATCACTTCTCCTAGTGTAGTTGTTGTGTAATGTATACTCTGTGTTGTGTAAACTTAAAGGGAATATTAAGCAGTTAGCTCACATCAATTATCTTATGGGTTTTCCCTTTACAGTAGATTTTGACTTGTCTGATGCACAACAAGAGCATGCATTAGCTGTTGAACGTCTTGCTCCAAGACTGGCCGCTTTGAGGATTGAGCTCTGCCCAGGTTACATGAGTGAGGCTCGCTTTTGGGAGATTTACTTTGTTCTTCTTCACCCTAGACTGGATAAACAAGATGCTGAACTTTTATCCACACCCCAGGTAAGGCACTGCATGTAATGCCAGTAATGGTTCCATTTCTCGTTTCCCTTCTATTTAGCACTTGAAGTGATGTTTTTTTTCTTTCTTTTACCAAGAAAAACAATCTTTATCTGCAAAGGTAGCAGAAGCCATTCCATGCATAACATACCATCTATGACTAGTTGGCTTATGACACCAATTGACACTGTCAACTATGTAGCTCTTGTGTTACTATTTGTAATCGAATGCTGAATAAGTCTTAAGGAGCATAGGGAAAAGTATCCTTGTGAGATAATAGACACAGTTGGGACCATCCTAAACAGAAAAAGTTAATCTGGGATTTGAGAGAACACCACATATCATGGTTAATTAATTATGGGGTTTAGAGAAATTCATGGCCTCTTTTGATTCTAGGTGAACAACTCTTATACAGAAGTGATTTTTTATTTTTTTGGTACATGGAAGTTGTTATCCTGATGTGTATGGGTCAGAAAAGCTTTTTTTCCCAGTGAGAAGCTCTTTAGCTTATTTCTCGTTAAACCGATGCTAGTATTTCTGCTGCGCGCAATCTGCGCCTCCTTTTACTGTTCCAATTGTATCTTCATTTGAATCTGCCATCAGAGCTTAGGGATCATTCTCTATCCTATTTCTGATGCAGTACTATTCTTGGGCCTTCACTACTGTACATGTGAAGCCATTGTGGCCATTCATGGGAGCTAGTCGAAACATCTTCCTACCTTTCTTTTCACCATGACTCTTTCCTCTCTTTTTTTTTTTGCTGCTTATGTTGCTGCTTGGAAATTCTCCTGCTCCTCTATCCTCTCATCTCTTTTACTGTCGAATGCTTCAAGGTTGTACTTCTTTTCTTAATGCATTACTTTTTTGTTCATTTTTTTCTGGTGAGCATCCTAGGGTTTGCCTTGGGCTTCTTGTTCTCCCCCCGGACCCCCTAGTTTGTACCATAAACGTGTATCATTCAGTAGTGTGCCTGTGAATGAGCAGGGAGGGAGACAATAACCTGTCAATCAATATAGTGAGCATGAATCCAATACTGATCTTAATTCAAAAAGAGAATCCAATACTGAAACTTATTCAAAAAAAAAAAAAAAAAAAAAAAAAAGAATCCAATACTGAAGCAGAGTGACTGGTCGTGCTTGGGTAGTTAGCATACGATCAGAGCGTGCCCTTGTACTCGAGAATGGCTGTTAACCTTTTAGTGCTAAAAATGCTAATCCTGTGTGTAGGTTGTCAGAGCCAGGGCCTCATTGGCACACGAGTTACATAAGCAAACCCAGCCAATAGAAGAAGATTGGTCAAATAAGGAAACTTCTGAATCAACTGATAGGAGTGGCTCTCAACATGAGGAGATGCTTGCCGTCCCGTCCACTGCTGTTTCTACGGATGTGGTTCAAGAGATGCCTAGTGTGGAATCTGCCACTTCACCTACAGTTTCCAGCTCTGGTACCAATGTGCACCCTGTCATTAATGAAAATCAAACTGTTGATAAACTTGTGGTTGAAGGACCTATTACCAATAGCAAAGATGAAAAATTGCAATCTGCATCGGTTATAAAGTTAGAGGAGAGTGATGAAGAGGATGCTGATGATTGGTTAAAGGAAGAAAGCACAGAAATTATGGGTACCAGTAAAACGGGCATGTCCATTGAGCATGATGAGGATGTGTCCTTCAGTGATCTTGAAGAAGATGATTCAGATGTGCCCGCAAATTCAAAGAAAGTAAATTACAGTTCTGATAAGGACTCACGAGATTGGGTCCAGTTGAGGAAAAGCTCCAGTGATATCAGCTCTGTGAATCAAGGTGGTTCTGTCAAGGAAAATGTGCAGAATCCTGATAGCAAAGAATCAAATGATTGGCTGGATATTGATGACATTGAGGTGGCATGACCTTATGTAAGGTTTAAATATAGTTATTTCCGCTCATTTATTGTTGTGAATAGTTGTTCCCTATCCTCCTTTCTCCGCTCTGCGCTAAGAATTCTCAACTATATGTTTGTACATAAAATGCATAATGAATAATAGTTGGGTTGCTCCCATTATTACACTTATGCAATTTTCTTTTTAAATTGATTCTGCCATATGGTGGCAGTGCCATTTATGTATAACAAGAGAAAATTACAACAAGATAGTTGAGTTTGTGCTTCTGCACAATACTCCATTAAGGCAGAATGGACATGCCCATTTGAATGACAAAAAAAAAACATTTAAGCTCTTTACAATATACTCTTTTCCTATAACTTACAAACTATATGTGTACTTGCTGCATATCAACTACACATATGTTAGTCCTTGTTAATAGATGTCTTCGCTGCAATTATTGTTTTTGTGATATTAAATGCTGATGATGTGTCTGCCAGAATTCTGGTGGTGTCTTCCTACTTGTTTCACTATATGAGCATAATTCGAAGGAGATAATTCCAAATTTAATTGTCAAGCTTAATCAATGTTAATTTACCCGTGTAATCATTAAAAAGTCGTTTAATGAGTCTGATCTTCTTCACTTGTTTAGTTAAGGTGTCACCTCCAGCTTAGTGAGACTTACCCTTCCAGTTCCAGCATCATCTAAGCTAGAGCCAGTTACTTAAGTCCACTGATTAGAGTAGTCTTAATGCTTAAGCCAGGTGGTAAATGAAATTTATGGAATGTCACTTTCCCTTTTCTCAGTGCCCAATTCAGAATCTGTTGAAAATTGGCGGGGTTGACTCACTGTTAGAAGAGGGAGAGAGCAGTTGATAGAGACACCACTGGTTGAACTTCAGAACTTGCACTTGTTTTATGCTGCAAAGCTATGTACATGGTATCATGTGTCTTATCATTATTTACAAGTTTTGCTAATTATTTACAGAGGGATGATGCTATGTATTTACAAATAAGATGGCTAAAACACACAAGCATCTCCAGATCACCAGTTGGAATCTTAGGATTTTATAGGTCTGAAATTGCTAGAAAGCCACTCAACCTGAGACCACAACAAGCTCCCTAGTGAGAAACCAGGTTTGTCTTGCTTGCTGCTGCTGCGGCTAGTGCTTATGCTAGGGCTTGTATTTGATGAAGTGGGTTGTGAAGTTGATCTCCCTAAGGATTTATTTACCACCAGGACAGTGCCTCCAATTTCTCTTTGTACTGTCTCCAAGGTTTCTGGGTTAACAGCTTGTCCTGAAGCATCTTTTACATAGAATGTGCCAACTGCTTTTTCGCCTTGTATCCCAATCTCGGCCCTGCTTATGGATAATCCGTTCTCCCGAAACACTCTTGTAACGTCTGATAACAATCCTACCCTGTTTTGAGTACTAACATCCAGCCTCAATCCCTGTACAAATCATAGTCAGTTCAACTCATGAGTACCTTTCTGTTATAGGGGAGTAGGGAAGTTGAATTAGAAAATATACTGTAAATGTTGTGTTAGTCAATCCTTTGAAACTTACATGGGATACTCTCCTCTCAGTGGCAGCCATCAGATTTTGGGTCAGTCTACGTCTTTCACTTTCTGAATCCAAAGTCCATCCATTCTTGTGTCTCACATAGTATTCCTGAGATTTTCGTGCATACTTAGAAATGTTAGAAACAAAGCATGAGGACCGTACTTTCTGGCGCAGAACCTCTAGGACTTTAAGGACCAGTTAGGCAAAAGTAACAGATTTTACCTGAACGGCAATGGATTCAAAAGAGCTGATGGAGGCGTGGAATACGACATATTGCAAGTCTGTCAGGGTGCAGATAGTGTCAAATAGTAATTTGGGTCTGTCTACACTCCTCACAGTAACTATGGAGTAGCCTTTCTGCCTACAATTTTCTACCTTCACTTCTGTACCATTATATCCCTTTTTCTGCCTGTATACTTCATCATCTGCACTCGACTCATAACCACAGGAACAACATTGCTCATAGTCTCTGTCAGCAGCCATCAATTGGTGGAGCCGCCTTTCGGTATGGGTTTGGCTAGCTGCAGGTGCTGCGAGCCTCACACTCCGTCGTTCCCCATCATAATGGTGGGCCTCTACAACATTTTCCAGTTGGGCCTGTACTTGTGCCACTCGATAAGGGTCCTGAATTGGCCCATGCTTCAGTTCATCTTCCACGTAGACAATGCATGCTGCTCGCTTGTTATGTGTCCATGCCACGGCAGCAGACACGTGGCAACCCAACTCAGCCAGCACAGCAGATATCTCAGACATTAGTCCGGGTCTATCTATCCCCGTCATCTCCATAGCCGTGTGCTCCATTGAAACATGCCTTGGTCTTACATTTCTATCAACACATGTTTGGATTTCCCTGGACCCTCTTCTACTAGCACAAATAGCCTGTCAAACACTAAGCTTGATTTTAGTTAAATATTAATTTGAAAGAAAAAACATATACTATACTTTTGGGCAACAGTTGCCAGAATACTTCTCTGCTCAGCAATTTCTTTAAAAAAAAGAAGTGAGCAAAGAGCAAGAGGAGGGAAAGTTGAGCAAATTAACTGCATGCTTTGTTGGCCTTATCCCTAAAACCCACTAAATGGTTTTTGGAATACTTAATTTAAGTGACTGAAGCATAGAGAAAGTATAGACTAACCTCTTCGATATAGTGGATGAGGCTTTCGTCAGTAATTTTGTTCCCAAGTTGGTCAGTCACGTGGAAAACTGGTAAAGATGCAAGAAAAAAAAAACAAATCTTATAGTTGTGGATGACTCAGATATGGATCAGAAAGTTGTTAGTTGCATTTCTATATTGGATTATAATACTCAGACCAGCTGTTGATTCATTCTTGATTTGCTGTTGGGAAAGACGGTTAAGCAAATTGGTAAGATGAGAAAGGCATAGAGAAAAGGAGAACTAACCATCCATTAGCCAGCCACCATCAGAGCATATGTATGATTTTGAAATCACAAGGTCGAGATCAGTGAGAACTTGAACCATCTCCAGTAATATACCGTGTTTGTTCGCACTATCAACCTGTGACACACAAACAAACAACAACAAATACGTCTGAGTCCTTGTAAGACCCATACTATTCTGTGAGAATGAATAATTTAAAAATTGTTCAATTATATCCGCACATGTATTAATCTTAAACCACTAACGCAAGAAAAATATATAAACTTATCGCCTAACTTAAATAATACAACTATTAAATGATGCTAACGCAGGTTTATACGCTGATACTCTTGTACGGTAGGGGTTCTTTAATTAGTTCTTTTCGAATCTCTGATGGAATCCATTTAACTGGTAGGTACCCCCACTCATATGCCAAAACAACGCAAACCAAGTCATTATCTAACACATCCATTGGTATTGTCGTCCTTTTGAATAACCAATGATAGAAATTTCCAATTAAAATGGAACAGATTACACACAGAATAATAGCAAAAGATTCTTCTTTAATCCTCACTTACCTTCACTATAGTGCAGTCTCGGCAGGAATCATTATCAATGCACACTCTGAAAAGCCAACAAACAAGAAACAAATAAGCTTCCCTTCTATACGAATTAAAGCATGATAAAACACATATGTACTCAGCGTTTACCCCAAATTATCTAAATTTACTATGGTTAAGTGATAATGTGTCTTAAGTAAGTATTATTTAGTGACAATTATGTATATAAAGATATATGTTATGTATTCATTGAGCTGGTGTAAATACTAAAACATTGTCAAAGACAACCCATATGGTAGTATTGAAAAAGTGAGGTAAAAGCAGAACCTGGGAGGGTGAATTCTTTCAATGAGTGATTCGAACTCAGGATCACCATAGGGTTTGTATGCAGAAATCTCCATGATGTCCTAATCCTCAAAGCTCTGACGTTTAACTTAGCTTGAAGCTGTAATTCGATTTCTGTGATATGCAACTAGATAAATGTACAACATGTGAGAAAAATCAATATTTCTATACAACTAGGCAGCCGCCTGTAATTGAAAATCAAGAAGTTGGAAAAAGAATAGTAATATATAAGCAACAATGGGAACGCGTGGAAATAAAAAAAGATAGATAAAGAATGGTATAATTTCTTAAACAGCGAAGATTGAGTAGAAATTTGAGATAAACTTTTCTAAATTTCCAAGAAAACACTTCCAAATTGATCATAAGTAGTTCACGAGAAGTAGTAATCATCCTATAAGGAGATGACGAAATTCTAAGAGGAGATTCATAACTCAGGAGAGGAAATTCTTAATATTTTTTTCCTCACTTTCTTGATATAGCATAAGAAAAAAGATTGGAACTTTGAAGAAAGTAGAAACTCCTAGCAAGGTTGAATGAATGCAAACGAAGGTTTTGAACAGAATTGATATAATTTAACAGAAACCTTTTGGTTTAAATTAAACAAGATTTCAAACAGGGGAAGATTGACAGAGAAATTTACCTGGGAAAGGAAGCTTGTTGATTCAAACTTTCTGGAATTGAATTCTGATAAAGAGACAGAAAGAAAGAAGGAGAGGAAGAAGAGAAATATGTATATATAGAAGGGAGGGAGGGAGGGAGGGAGGGAGGGAGGGAGACAGAGTCAATATAGGTATCAAAAACTGCAGCAAATAGAGATGTATGGGTTATGTGGCTCTCCTAACTATGCAAAGGGGAGATCCGCACTTACTGTTTCTTTTTCTTTTCAGCCACAAGAAACTCCCCTTCACTTGTCTCTCTCCTTTTCTTCTTTTCTTTTTCTTTTTTTTCTTTTTCTCCAAGTTTTCTGTTTATTTTGTGACATTATTTATTTAAATCTTTTTGGCTTGCTTTCATGGAGTGTGCATGAGAGTCGCGATTGAGGGTGTTTGAGTAAATATATGAGCTGGTCAAATCGTTTATGAATACCTTTTATGTTTTTTGTTTCATTTACCTTTAATAGCACTACTTTATAAAAATGACATGATATATTTAAATTCATAAAGTTTAAAGGTCTTTTGTGGAATATTATTCATCATCGCCGAGCTACAACTTTCATTAAGGATGACAAAAATATAAATTACTATTAAAATCACAAAGAAGTTAAGGAAATTCAACTCATAATAAATATATATACTAAATTTTTTTACCTAGATACACAATTATAATTTTTCAGTGAAAGCATGTCAATTAACACCCCTTACACAAAAATAGCTCCGTATTCGATCAAATTAAGACACATTAATTAAAACGAAAAGAATATTTTATTGACACATTCATAAGTAATAAAATACCTATAATATGACCACGTATGTACTGGAAAAGTATTTTGAATGCTACTATCCAAACACATAATTACTTTTTTTAAAAAATTCAACATTTGAAGTACTTCTCATCATTTAATACTTATAGCTAATTAATCACCATTCAATAGAATGATTAAAAACTCTTCAACTCTTAACTAGTATCTTGAATTTGAACTCCGGAAATGAAATCTTACTATTTGTTATCCTTTAATATTGGACTTTCTCTACGCACATTCATATTACAAAAATTTGAATACATATGTACCAAAAAATAGGGAAAGTTAAGGCTGGCGGGACATATTAGGCGTTGGCGGTGAAGCTTTACGTTAGGGGTGTGCCACGAGTGCGGTCCAATATGGGCTTGGCAAACTCCTAGATCCACTGCGGCGGCTCGGGTGGTAGGTGTCGATACGTAGTTGCCAAGCGAAAATGGTGGCCGCTAATGAAGCACGTGATCCTTTCTCTTTATAGTTATGGGCCTGCATGTTTTTTTCCAACTCTTTTTTCTCCGTTCTTACTAGATAAACAAATAAATAGGTTAATTGAACACAACAATTAGCATGCATCACGTGACGTACTAATGAAGTTGTCAAACTTATTATTGCTACTACATAATGATCAAGTTGATTAAAGAAAAGGAACACTTGAATCATTATGTGAATACGATAGACGTCATTCACATTAGTCTAATCCGAATATTAGATCAGCCGATAAAACCTTGCTATAAGTAGCAAAATTCAATTACAAATCAATGCTCTTGATTAGAAACTTGTAGTTGTCTTCTAAATCTACTAAAATTGATTTTAACTAAGCTTTGACATGATCAACGGTCTGTTATGTATATTCATTGATTGCTCGACAAAAAGAAAAATGATTTTGGATGTATTAGGTAAAAGTGAATTTTTATTTTTATTATTGTGTTTGTTGACTTAAATATTTTAAAAAAATATTTTCTCATGATCTCATTTTTCTCCATTTGAAGGAAAATGACTTTCTTGCCAAAAGGAGGAAAAATATTTTTCAAATTTCCTTTTCAACCTTCCTCACCTTCACCCCCACCCCCACCCTCCCCCTCCACCCCACACCCTCTCTTGTGCCCACCCCCACTCCCTCCAACCCCTCCCCCTAATATCGCTACCGTTACTTCGGCCCCTCGACCCCAACTTATCTTACCCGTTTCATCTCATATAATATTTGTCTAAATTATATACTTTTTAAAAATACTTTTTGCTATTTAATCAAATTAACATTGGAAAATAAGTAAGAAAATTACTTATTTTCCAAGATAATATTTTGAAATTCCGAGTGTTTTAAGACAGCCGAGTTTTGGAATAGTTTTCTTGGTGAACTTGCTTTACATAGCTATAGCAGTCAGTTTACACGTGGCACCAATCAATTTAGAGTGTGGAAATGATATGTAAGTGGAAAAATTACAGCGTACGTTCACCACAGTCTGAATGTATGAGAAGAAACCAATTCAAAGCATTCTATTTGTAAACCTTAATTTTCTTCTACTAGATTTATGCTGGGCTTTACCCAGAATTTAAGGCAAATGACGAACCTAACCCATTCCCTTTAGTTGTAAATTGGATTCATAACTCATGTTCTTGACCCTTCTTTGGGCCTAGTCTATACTTCGCGAAGGCTCAACTTTCAGTTGGGGTCTAGGCCAGCATCGGCAAGGCAACAATGCAGCCAATTCAATTTTTAAGTCAGGTATTGGTGTTAACATATTGAGCAAAAATTAGCATGGCATGACCCCAACAAAGTTAGTATTGGCGGAATGTTTCCATTTTTATGGTTTTAGCAAAATGTTCCCTTTTCTATTTGGTAACTAATTTAATTATATTAATCACCAATGTAAATATGTACAAAGTCATAGCTAAGCCAACAAAGCTAGCTATCTAAAGACTGGAAAAAAAAAAACACTGTCTAAATAATATAACACCTACTCAACTAACAGGATACTTCAAAAATGAAAGCTCCTAGGATGGTGGACAATTCCAGGAGAGGCTTGCGCACAACAGACGTAGGCTATCTCTTTGGCAATGTCATTGTGTATGGATTCTTTCTTGCATAATAATAAGGTCTGCCCTGGCTCTTTAAATCTTCTGCTTGATATACTTGAACGCTTGAGTATTCATCTTTTTGAGTAGTAGCCTAAGAGATTTCAATTTGAGCCAGATGTTGTTCATTTTCCTGTAACTCAATGTTTGACCCCGTGTTATTGCACAATGTTCAGAAAATCTTCATGTTCTACCCACACATTGAAGAACTTAAAGGGTGATTTTCCACTCCTCTGTTGTAGAGTTAGTTTTAAGGTCATGGTAGAGTGATCAAAGAAGTAAGACATACCATAAGCAGTACTTATATAATCCCATGTCAACATCCATTCATAGTTCCCAAATACCCTATCTGAGACAAATTTCTTATTGGACCAAGTGTAGTAATCTCCTTCCCATGCCAGTTCAGTTAACCCCAGTGCTTGTATACAATTGGCATTGTCCCTGATCTCTTCACTGTTGACTATGCATCCATGTAGTCTATCTTGTGTGTACAATATTGAGTTAAAATCACCATCAATCAGCAATGGTTTAGTGATTCCTTGAGCAACCTCAGTCAGGTTATCCCATAGGAGTTTCCTTTGTTCAATAGTATTGTATCCATATACTACTGTCAAGTAACAATCAATACTCCCAGTAGTCCACTTGACTAGACATTGGGTATTTGTGCTTCTGTCCTAATCAAGGTAACCGTATAGTAATTAGAGTCCCACAAAATCCAAATCCATCCATTAACAGCATGACTATAATTCTGCATTACATCCCAGCCAGGGGCAATATGACTACTTATTCTACTTGGATTGTGCTTTTTAACTCTAGTCTCAACAATACCAGCTAGCTTTATATTATTGGTTTTCAAGCAGTTTCTCAGCTCCTTCTGCTTAACCATTTATTCACACTGTGACATTCTAAAATAACCAAGTCATTGATTGTTATGTTTATCCCCTCCTCTATTATGAGGCAAGGACTGATTTACACCACAACCCATTCTTGAATCCACCATTTCATTCCTACTTGTAGAAGGTGATAGTATAGGAAAGTGTTAGCGGAAACGTAAAAGAAAGAACACAAGATTTAACGTGGTTCGGATCAAAATAATCCTACGTCCACCAGAGAACAATTGCCCTTTTAATATTAACAAAGGAAGGGGAGATTTCCCAATTACACTTAAGAGAATTTCTCTCTTAACTCTCTACTCACTACAATGTATTGTATTATTTTGGGATAATTTCTACAAGTGAAGGAGTGCATCTATTTATAGAGGTAAAGACCTCCTCTTGATGTCATTGGTGACATCAAACTACCTCCTCTTGATGTCATGAGTGACATCAAAGGAGGAAGCTTCCTCCTAGCATCCACACCAACTCTTTCCACCAACTCTTCCAATTGGCATGCCATTGTTGACTAAACATAAACCAACATTTTCAATCTCCACCTTGGTTTGCGTTTCGAGCGTGTGAACAACTCTGGCCAAAACTTCTAAGCTTACTGGGCAACCCCGTTGTAAGAAACAAGAAGAATCAAACCATTGTTGAACATACCACCTCCACCTAGCAACTGTTCTCTTCGGAGTTGCATCAGTTGATGCACACCCCCGCCAAGTCCTTGCAGTGTGCAAACTTAGCGAGCGGGACTATCTTGGTCAACATGTCTGCAGCATTATCGTTTGTGATAACCTTCACGACCTTGATAGTTCCCTCATCAATAACATCTCGAATAAAATGAAATCTGACATCAATGTGTTTAGTGCGCTCATGAAATCTCTGATTTTTCATTAGATGAATAGCACTCTGACTATCACATCTAAGAGTTGATTCCAGCTGAACCAAACTCAATTCCGCTACTAAACTTTTCAACCAGATAGCTTTCTTTACCGCTTCCGTTGCTGCCATGTATTCTGCTTCTGTCGTAGACAAAGCGACAATCGACTGCAAAGTTGACTTCCAACTGACGGCACTGCCAACGAGGGTAAAGATGTATCCAGTTGTGGACCTTCTTCTGTCAAGATCTCCTGCATAGTCAGAATCCACATAACCGAGAATTGAAATACATGTACCATTTTTTCGAAAGGTAAGACCAACACCAGAAGCTCTTTTGAGATATCTCAATATCCACTTGACAACTTCCCAATGCCTCTTTCCTGGGTTGGACATGTATCTACTTACCACACTTACAGATTGAGCAATATCTGGACGTGTGCATACTATAGCATACATAATACTACCAACTGCACTGGCATAAGGAATCTTTGACATATGCTCCACCTCATCCTCGGACTGAGGCATTTGTGACTCTGAAAGTTTAAAATGAGGAGCTAATGGTGTACTTACAGGCTTGCACGTTTGCATATTGAATCTCTCGAGAACCCTTTCAATATACCTCTTCTGAGAAAGATGTACAACATCGTCTTCTCTTGAAATCTCCATACCAAGGATTTTCTTTGCAGCTCCTAAATCCTTCATGTCAAATTCCTTACTCAACAGTTTCTTCAAAGCATTTATTTCTGTAATGTTGTTAGCAGCAATAAGCATATCATCAACATACAACAGTAAATAAATCATTGAGTTACCAGACATCTTCTTGTGATACACACAGCTATCAAATGCACTCCTTGAGAATTCATGTGTAGTCATGAATGCATCAAACCTCTTGTACCACTGTCTAGGGGATTGCTTCAAACCATACAAAGACTTCTTTAGTTGGCATACGTGATCTTCTTTTCCCTCAGCTAGGAAACCTTCAGGTTGATCCATATAGATTGTCTCTTCTAGATCACCGTATAAGAAAGCAGTTTTGACATCAAGCTGTTGAAGCTCCAAGTCAAATTGTGCAACCAATGCTAGTAGCACGCGAATTGAGCTATGCTTCACGACCGGAGAGAAAATCTCATTGTAGTCAATTCCCTCCTTTTGGCTGAAACCTTTTGCAACCAATCTCGCTTTGAACCTAGCATCTTCCACTTCAGGAATTCCCTCTTTCTTTCGGTAGACCCATTTGCATCCAACTGTCCTCTTCCCCTTTTGTCTTTTCACTAAGACCCATGTCTGATTCTTATGAAGAGACTCCATCTCTTCAGTCATGGCTAACCGCCATTGTGTGGCATCCTTGCAAGAAGTTGCTTCAATATACGAGGAGGGCTCCAGATCTTTAATCTCTTCTTGTGCAGCTACGAACGCATATGCAATCAAGTTTGCTTGATTTATAAGGCGTTCCGGTTCTCGTGTCTGCCTCTTCTCCCTCCCCTTCGCAATTGTGTATGGTTCATTGACAGCAAGTTCTTCAAGGCCTACATCTTCTGACTCATCTTTAACCTGAGTCTCTTGATCCTTTTCCTTGGCAAGCTCCACCGGAAGCTCCACCTGCTCGTTGTTCTTGTTTCCTGAAAACTCCACGGAAACTTTACGAGGATCAAGTATAGAGGATTCATCGAAGGTGATATCTCTACTAACTATAAATTTGAGTAAAGACAAACACCAAAGTTTGTACCCTTTTACTCCATCCACATACCCTACGAATATGGCCTTCTTAGCCCTTGGTTCAAGCTTTCCTTCATTAACGTGATAATAAGCTGGACACCCAAATACTCATAAGTATGAATAGTTAGAGGGTTCACCTGACCATACCTCATTCGGAGTCTTAAAGTCAATTGCCGATGCTGGAGATCGATTGACAATATGAGCAACAATGTGAACTGCTTCAGCCCAAAATACTTTGGACATTTTGGCTTGTAGGAGCATACAACGAGCCTTTTCAAGAAGAGTTCTGTTCATTCTCTCGGCAACTCCATTCTGCTGTGGGGTATGCCTGACAGTCCTATGTCTTGAGATCCCATGAACCTTGCAGAATTCATTAAACTCTTCATTGCAAAACTCCAAGCCATTATCTGTGCGAAGATACTTGATTTTCCGATCCATTTGATTTTCAACCAAAATCTTCCACTCTTTAAATGCTTCAAAAGCATCACTTTTTGCCTTCAAAAAATACACCCAAACCTTTCGTGAGAAATCATCAATAAAAATGAGAAGATACCTCTTTCCGCCCTTCGATGGAAGTTTAGAAGGACCCCATAAATCTGAATGGATGTAGTCTAGCACTCCTCTTGTCTTGTGTTTGCCAGTGCTGAAGCTGACCTTCTTCTGCTTCCCTAGAACGCAGTGCTCACAGAAGTCAAGCGTGCTGATCTTCTCACCTTCCAAAAGTTTACGATTGTTCAACATCTCCAGTCCACGTGCGCTCATATGACCTAGTCTCATGTGCCATAGTCTTGCCTTGTCATCATTAGATAACTGCACTGTAGATGCATTTGCGACAATGGTGCTTCCGGCCAATGTGTAAAGGCCGTTCTCCAGCTTGCCTTTCAGCATGACTAAAGAACCTTTAGTCACCTTCATAGTTCCTGCTTCGCTCATGTACCTGTAGCCTTGTTCATCCAGAGTACCCAAGGAGATCAAATTCTTCTTCAGATCAGGAACATGACGGACTTGTGTAATAGTCCTCACGATTCCATCATGGCAGCGAACCCGAAATTGAGCCAATGCCAACTATTGCACAAGTTGCATTATTGCCCATTACTACGGTTCCTCCACTTTTCTCGTAGCTGCTAAATCAGTCTTTTCGGAATGTCATATACAGAGTACAAGCAGAGTCTAACACCCATTTGTTTTCATAACTACTATTATTATTACACGATGTTGTTAGTACATAATCATTATCAAAATTATGTACCTGTTCAACTGTAGATGCACTCGCCTTTTCCTTGGACTTTGACATTGGGCAATCTCGTTCAAAGTGCCCCTTCTTGCCACAACCCCAATACTGTATTCTTCTTGTTCACACGAGACTTTGATCTGTGCTTTGATTTGCTCTTTCCCTTGGCTAGTCCGACCTCTTACAAAGAGGCCACTTGCCTGGTCATCTCTATCTCCTTCAATGTACCTCCGCACATCACTAGAGTTAAGTGCCTGCCGCACTTGCTCAAGCTTGATAGGCTCCTTGCTATACATCATTGAATTCTCAATATCACGATATCCTGAAGTCAATGAAAATAGCAAAGCACATGCAAGCGTCTCCTCCTCCCTTTTAATTCCTGCAATCTGTAAGTCCATGACAAGTTTATTAAACGCATCTAAATGATCTTGTAACGAAGTACCTGACCCCATCTTAAATGTGTGAAGACGCTGTTGTAACAACATTTTTGTTGTCACTGATCGGTCTTGGTATAGCCCTTCTAGCTTTTCCCACAACTGTTTGGTCGTCTCTTCGGTACCCGTACTCACTTCACAAAGCACGATAGGTGCAAGGTATAATTGGATTACACTCAATGCATCCCCTTCAATATTCTCCTTGTCGGGAGCTGATATATCCGTAGGATACTTTCCGTCAATAGCATGGATTGAACCTTCCCTCCACAGTAACGCCATCATCTGGATCTTCCAGATATTGAAGTTGTTGCGTCCATTGAATCAATCAATTTCAAACTTCATGGAACTCATATTTGCTTGTTCTTCCTCCTTGGATCGTTAAAGAATCTTGTCGCTCTGATACCAATTGTTAGCGGAAACGTAAAAGAAAGAACACAAGATTTAACGTGGTTCGGATTAAAATAATCCTACGTCCACCAGAGAACAATTGCCCTTTTAATATTAACAAAGGAAGGGGAGATTTCCCAATTACACTTAAGAGAATTTCTCTCTTAACTCTCTACTCACTACAATGTATTATATTATTTTGGGATAATTTCTACAAGTGAAGGAGTGCATCTATTTATAGAGGTAAAGACCTCCTCTTGATGTCATTGGTTACATCAAACTACCTCCTCTTGATGTCATGGGTGACATCAAAGGAGGAAGCTTCCTCCTAGCATCCACACCAACTCTTTCCACCAACTCTTCTAATTGGCATGCCATTGTTGACTAAACATAAACCAACATTTTTAGAAAGTTTATCAAGTTCAGTGCTGGACTAATCACTTCATTATCCTTATTTCTCTGCAATTTAGGCTTCTCTGGTACTCTACCTTATTTTGGTTGGAAATTTTTGGAGTCTCCACTTGGGGAATAATCTGGCTTTGCTGAATTATAGTGGAGATCCCATTCTAATTTTCTTGAGGTTCTGCTGCTACCGCCTCAGGTTCTGTTGCTACCACCACAGGTCCTTTAGTTCTTCATTCATAGGTAACCCTTTTTGGTTTTCTTCTTCTTCTTCTTCTTCTTCTAGGTTGATCCTCTTGTTGTATTTTAGATCCTTTTTGATTGGCACATTTATGCCCAATAGCCTGACATTTGTCACAGTAAATTGGTTTTCACTCATACACCAATTTCTGTTGAAACTGCTTACCTCTAGGATACATCACAGTAACTTCTGTTGGCAAGGTTTTGGTTACATTAGTCTCAATCAGCATCTTCGCATATGAGATCCTTGTTTGCTTAGTTGTACATTCATCATCAAATAATGGTTTTCGAATTGCACTAGCAATCTTACTTAAAGATTCACCCCCCAGCAATTCACTGGGAGCTTGGGGAAGATCACCTACAGTGGTATTTCTGTGAGGAATTCCTTGCTCAGATAAAAGTCAGGTGTCCATGTTTTCAGGATGATTAGTTTGTTGCTGATGTTATAAGGTCCAATATATAAATTTTTATGTAAATCATCCATCGACTGATACTTAATAACATAGTACCCCTCCTCATGCAGGAATAGATCTGGTTCTGCAATGTCCAACCAGTGTTGAGCTATATATCTCTTCATTGCATTATGCCCAGGATTCTCTCCAATTATGCATGCAATCATAACACATCTCCATTTCTCTTCCTCTTCTGCTATATCCTGTAATTCCAGTTACACCACTATTTTCCCATCCACTATTGTTGGTGGAATATATCCGAGTGCCATCTCATGTGTTGCTGCTCTATTTTGTTGAAACAGGCTTGTCCAAGGCTTGAGACCTCCAATGGTGGCTTTGCCTGTGTCATTGATGGGAACTTGAGTTTTTTCACTCTTAATCGGGTCTATGTTAGGTCCAATTGCATCAATTTCACTTATAACTTCCTGCTCATGCATTTTCCCTTTGTTTATGTTCTCTCCCGTACCAATCTCCAAATTAGGGTTAGCTACAAGTACTATTGCACTGGTTTTCTCAGAGGATTTCTCTTTGTTTGCTTGTTCCTTCTGATTAATTGATAGAGCAGCACTTAGATTTAACTTCTTACTTACCCTAGTGGTCTTCGATGTTGATCCAATTTTCGTTGAGTTCATCTTCACTTTCTGCATTTCCGGCGTCGACATAACTTGTTCCTGCGATGGATTCAATTTTGTTGCTTGTGTTCTAGTACTTACTGAGCTTCCGAACGTGATTATGGGAGGTTTTTTGGATCTCCCTCGTCCACAACCTCGCCCTTTTCCCATGAAAGTATGTTAACTAACGTGCACTGAGAGCATAAGAGAGAGAGAGAGAGAGCGTGATACATCTTATCATTTAGCACATAAAGAATTGTGCAAATATTAAGAAAATTGTTCCCTTTTTTTTTTTTTACTTGAATACTAAAGTTCTCAAATTTTTAAAACTTGAAATTCTTATTTAAAGGTGGAAAATAAAAGTTAATGATTAATTATTGTAAAATCTTTTGAATGTTACTCCCTCCGGTCCAAAATAAGTGATTTTTTGGCCTTTTTCCTGTGGTCCAAAATAAGTAATTTTTTCAGATTTCAAGAATGAATTAATTATTTTTTTCCTATATTCTCCTTGGAGTAAATAGTGTTGGAATATGTGTTAGGAACATTTATGTGAGATAGTAAAGGTTCATATGGTCAATTCTATTGCTAATTAATGTTAAAAGGTGGATTTCTTAATCTGTGTGAAAACATCCAAAAAATCACTTATTTTGGACCGGATGGAGTAATAATTTGTGCTTAAATTTTAGTTTAAATATAGATTTTGGTGATTTACCGTAAAAATCTCAAAATTCCATTCTTGGACCTTAGAAAGTGTTGAAGAAAACAAAGTAGGTCTTTTAATTTGGTGTTATTCGACTAAATTGGTGATTGGGCATTATTTATGTTTGTATTTGAAAGCTTTATTTCAAATTTGAGATCATTTGAAGCAGATTTTGGGATTGTTTGATCGAAATTGAAGTTGTAAATTCAAAGAATAGTTTGTTAAAACAACCCAGAAAAAGTATATCAATCCGGTAGACTTCGATGAACAATTTAATGGATAGGTAAATAAAATATAGCATAAACTCTACCGACCAGGTAGAAAAATCCCTGAAGAGTTTAACAATCCTGCGGACTTTAATGAACAACTTAACATATAGGCAGAGTAATAATTGCATCAACTCTACTGGATTGGTAGAGACATCCTAAAGAGCAATAACATGATAATCCGATAGACTTTGATGAACAATTTAATCCGATAAAGAAACCCCCGAAGAGCAATATCATGACAATCCGGTAGAATTTCGATGAATAATTTAATCCGGTAAAAAAACCCCTAAAAAGCTTATACGAGTCCGGAATCATTTTTTAAATACCACCAATTTGAGAAACATTCCACTAAGACCACCCCAAAAAAGTCCCTTTGTGTCAATCACCCCCATCTTGAGACTTGAATCCTTTTCACGCTACATAACCCAGAAATATGAGCTTAATGAATATAATCAATACGTAAAGTATTTAACGATACAAAGAATCTCTAAACAAGCAATCATAATATATTAATTAATATATTATTCACTATAATTTATTTATTATTAGTCAGAGTATAATAATCTTTTAACTCACACATAACTATTTCGTGAATCAAGTGTGCAAATATCTCTAGAAGAATGTCATGAATCTATATATCTATATCTATATATATATTAAAGAAAGAAAGTTACCATATATAATATATATATATATATATATATATATATATATATATATATATATATATATATATATATATATATATATATATATATATATATATATATATATATATATATATATATATATATATATATATATATATATATATATATATATATATATATATATATATATATATATATATATATATATATATATATATATATATATATATATATATATATATATATATATATATATATATATATATATATATATATATATATATATATATATATATATATATATATATATATATATATATATATATATATATATATATATATATATATATATATATATATATATATATATATATATATATATATATATATATATATATATATATATATATATATATATATATATATATATATATATATATATATATATATATATATATATATATATATATATATATATATATATATATATATATATATATATATATATATATATATATATATATATATATATATATATATATATATATATATATATATTCCAATTTATAGATAAAGCAAGAAAGTTACCATATATAATTAACATTATGGTTAAGCCAAGTGGCAAGCTAATAAATGTCAATAGTATATGGTAACTTTATATATAAATTAAAAGTTAATTTGGAATTTATAAATAATGTTCTAAAATTCGAATTTAAATTAAAAATAAAAATAAAAATTAATCATGTTATCATACTTAATTTGGTTAATGATCATATGCAATCATGTTAGGAACTTTTGTTATTTTTTCTAATTATTTAAATACTACTTCGCCTCTAGCAAAAAAAAAAAACTACTCCATATAATTATAAAACTCTTTCACATTTAAAATCCTATAAGTATAGTTCTTTGAAACACTGTAGCTAGATTTGAATAAAATGAAATTCTTTTAAAATAAATGTAATATATAGGGTACACATCTATGTTTATCCCGGTCGTGATGGCGCCTCTCGTGAAGACAAAGCCAGCATATCAAACCCAATTCGCTTTTTATAACAGTTAAACAATATAAAAGCAGTCTAAACATGATTTAATGATAATAAGTAGCGGAAATACAACCCAACACAGCCCTAACCAGGGTATCACAAGTCACGAGCATCTACTAGGGTATAAATACAATTGAAGGCCTAAAGTGTACAAATACGGACTAATGAAATGAAGAGAGAGAAGAGCAATGCTGCGAACGCCGGCAACTACCTTGCTAAACTCCGATGACCCTACCTCCGATCAGCCAAAATCCGCTACCGGGTGTATAAATACCTGAATCTGCATGCAAGGTACAGGGAGTAAAGTGAGTACTCTAACTCAGTGAGTAACAAATGTAAATAAAGACTGAAGGCAAGAAATCACGTAAAGCAGATCAAGATGCTGCATAGAAGCAGTTCAAAAACCAGTAAGAAAGCAGTGAAGCTGTAAAATCTCTTTAAACATCTTAGCTCAGTTTAAACTTCTTTGAAAATGACTTTTTCAACAGTACGCAAATGAATGCAAAACAGTTAGTGCAGATAAGCACAGAAATCTGCCCCTCGGACACAAATAACGGAGTTTAACAGGTAAATGACCAGTAAATATGAAAGATAAACACATAAAGGTTCGCCCCTCGGGCTCAATGTCAACAACTCTGCCCCTCGGGCAATATCTCAGAACAATACCAGCCCCTCGGGCAATCACATAGAACCGTACCAGCCCCTCGGGCAATAACATAGAACAATACCAGCCCCTCGGGCTATCACATAGAACATCAGACCCTGGGGCTATCACATAGAACAATATCATCCCCTCAGGCTATATCTCACATCACAATGGGTACCCGCGCTCACTAGGGGTGTACAGACTCCGGGAGGGGCCCCTTACGACCCAAGCGCAATTATCAAGCCATCTCGTGGTATCAAATCTAGGTCCTCGGCCTCATATCAGTCAAGCCACCTCGTGGCGTATATATCTCAGGCCCTCGGCCTCATAAACAATATCAACAAGCCACCTCATGGCGTACATATCTCAGGCCCTCGGCCTCAATCAGTATCAGTGCTTCCTCACAACTAGGCCCTCGGCCTTACTTAGTCAAAAATACTCACAAGCCCCTCGGGCATTAGTAAAACAGTATTTCTCAGCCCAAAACATCATTTAGAATATCATTTAAGTCTCAAAACGGAGTAAAAATGGCTGAGTGGTAAAACAGTGGAAAATAACATGATTGAGTTCAATTAATAAGTTAAAACAGTGAGGAAATAGTAAATAAAATCCCCGAAGGGTTCAAATAGTTGGCACGAAGCCCAAATATGGCAATCAGCCCAAATTATGATGATAACAAATAAGTTTCAGTCAAATACACGGTAAAATCATCAATCGGGACGGACCAAGTCACAATCCCTAATAGTGCACGACCCCACGCTCGTCAACAAGCGTGTGCCTCACCTCAATATAGCACTACGATGTGCAATTCGAGGTTTCAAACCCTCAGAGCATCATTTACAATCATTACTCACCTCGAACCGGCTAATTCTCTAGCTCGCGACGCCTTTGCCCTCGAATTGGCCTCCACGCGCGTCGAATCTATCCAAAATCAGAACGAATACGTCACAATATGCTAAGGGAACAAAACCCAAGCAAAAAAATCGAATTACTACAAAATTCCAGAAATTGGTCAAACCCGACCCCCGGGTCCACATCTCGGAATTTGACAAAATTCACAAAACTAGAATCCTTATACCCTCACGAGTCTAATCATATAAAAATTATCCAATTCCGATACCTTTGGTCCTTCAATTCATCATTTTACATTTTTGAAAGATTTCACAATTTTCTTCCCAAATTCCATCCCAAATCACGAATTAAATGATGAATTCATGTACTCTAGCCAAATCTGAGTTAGAATCACTTACCCCGATGAATTTCTTGAAAAATCTTCGAAAAATCGCCAAAATCCGAGCTCTCTAGGTCAAAATATCAAATAAAATCCAAAACCCCGTATTTATAGAGTACCCCACAAATTTCCACCTCCGTCGACCGCACAAAATCGACCTGGTCCGCACAAAACTAGTGCGGTCCGCACAAAAACGACCGCGGCCGCACATGCTTTCCTCTATAGTGACATACTTTAGTGTTTTGGCCATAACTTTCGCTACAGAGGTCCAAATTACGATAGCTTTACCTTTTTGGAAACTAGACACAAAGGGCTACAACTTTCGTTTTTGAATCATCTCAAAATTCCTTGTATATCAAAATATATGAGCTTCCTAAGTAGGACCAGTGAAATGTCCCCCACCGCGGCCGCACTGCATTTTGTGCGGTCCGCACAGCACCTACCGCGGCCGCACTTTATTTTGTGCAGTCCGCACAGCACTTACCGCGGTCGCACTTCTTTTTGTGCGGACCGCGTGGGTGGGTTCCGAGGCCTGCAACCCTTCTGGACTTGCTACAACTATGATGTTCGGCCTAAAACATCCCGGAACCTACCCGAAACTCCCGGAATTTCAAACCAATTGTACCAACACATCCCATGACATCGTTCGAACTTGTTCAAAACTTCGGAATGCTCACAACAACATCAAATCACCAATTTAACATAGGATTCAAGCCTAAGAACTCCAAGAACTCTTAAATTATGCTTTCGATCAAAAAGTCTATCAAATCTCGTTCGAATGACCTGAAATTTTGCACACACATCCCAGATGACACAACGAAGCTACTGTTACTCTCGGAATTCCATTCCGACCTCTATATCAAAATCTCGCCTATCAACTGGAAAACGCCGAAATCTCAATTTCGCCAATTCAAGCCTAAACCTTCCACGTACTTCCAAAATGCATTCCGATCACGCTCCTAAGTCCCAAATCACCCAACGGAGCTAACCAAATCATAAAGTTTCCGATTCGAGATCATATACAAACAAGTCAAATCTTGGTCAAACCTTTCAAATTTCAAGCTACAAACTGAGAATTGTTCTTCCAAATTCGTTCTGATTTCCCTGAAAACCCAAACCAACTATTTTCACAAGTCATAATACATCACACGGGGATAGTCCTGCCCGAAATCTGGCGATCAAAATGCAAAAGCTCAAAACGACCGGTCGGGTCCTTACATCCTCCCCCACTTAAACATACGTTCGTCCTCGAACGTGCCCAAAGTTGTTCTAAAAGCCAACCAATTGCTGAATAACCTTACCATGCATATACCCGGCGGTGATCCCACGTCACCCTATCTCATATAGGTCTGATAACACAATACAACTAAAATTTCACAATCCAACCTAGACCATAAACCTTAGAACCCTATTTCCACTTCCGAAATCATCCACAAGATCAGAATCTCACATCTATATTCAGAATAGGCCCGAACCAGCTTTAATAACCCATACCTGCAACCTGAGGTGCGATTACACGATAAACCACGCAACTCAAACGCTCGTAGCGATAACTTCTTTTCATAGTAGCTGCCCACAACAACAGAATACCGGTAGAAAACCTCTTATCAACTAAAGTCTCATTCCAACACTTTCATATACTGCCAACGATAAATAAAACATGCAATAAACCATAACCATCTCTCAGATCAACCATTCATGAAGCCACTTCTCCTTTGGCAAATACCATAGCAAATCTCCGAGCCGAACCTCGATATTATCCTTCCAATATGCTGAAATCAAATCCGTTCGTATTCACTAATGTTCCCAATGATCTCCTCTAATCCAACACACCACTCTGGTGACATGACACAGCAATATAGGCCTAAGCCACAACTTGCATAATACACGCACCAATAAGCAACGGTCCGAACATACTCAAATCATGAAAATGACTCAAATGAAAGAGCTGTACCTCAAGCTCACCAGTACCACCACAACACAAGGCTGAGAACCCATCTCGCATCGTAGAAACAGGACACACGAATCTAACCCGCAAGGTCATACCGCCACATAACTTCGCTGCGGTGCGCGATCCTATCCAACACTGCTATACATGAACCGCCTCAAGTCACTATGCTTAAAATCGACAACCACGCACACTTTGATATCTGGAACCAAAGCAAGTCATCATACCCACAGTAGAGAAAATAACCTACACCACACAAACATGAAAGGACATAACCCATACACCATTCACCGAGTAACACCCAATTTTTCTTCCCGCTTGACTTCCACTATGAAACCCCAATAGAACCGCACCCTAGGTGCCTATAACCAACAAATCACAACACCTCTCTCAGCAATACAATTCGGAGCCACCCAAGCCAACTCAAGTTAGAACACACATCCACATTGGCCTGCCAATAAACTCCTCATCAAGGAAATCCTGAGGTTGTTCCTTCAACTCCTCTAACTCTATCGGTGCCATACGATACGGTGCCCGGCATCAAATCAATACCAAAATCAACCACCCTGCCCGGCCACAAGAAACACATCCGAAAAAGTCTATCACCACCGGAACCGAATCAATGGTAGGAGCCTCCGCACTGACATTTATCACGAAAGCCCACATAAGAAAAAAAATTCTTCCCAGCCGTCCGCTGGGTCTTCAAAATATAAAACTACTTCAATAGGACATAATCCGTTGAACCTCGTCACTCAATCCGTGGCATTTTCGGCATAGCCAACAGCGCTGCCTTAGTGCAATAGTCCAAAATGACACAACACGGAGACAACCAGTCTGAACCCAATATCACATCTAAAATCTAACATACCAAGCAACGAAAGATCCGCTCGGGTCACCAAACCCCCAATAATCACTAAACAGTGCCGATACACACGACTCACAATTACAATATAGCCTAAATGTGAGAACTTCCCTGACTCTAAGTCCATATGGCACATGACTCAACACACCTGATCCCAATTCCGCAGTCTGAATACATACCACACCTCGAATACCCGATCATTCCACAAAAGATACTCTAAAATTCCCCTGTGTCACCAAGCAAACTCAAATATCAACAGTCGATCTAACAAGAAAGCGCCGCAATTCCACCGAAGTACCATCAACTTAATCACATTGCCTTTTCTGAAACATATACCCTCTTCAAATCACTCCCATTTAACAATACCATTTCCTTAATCACCTGGAGATCATCCCTCTAATAATCTTAAGTTCATTTCTCTAATCATCTGAAACTGCCCGTGCTACCTAAGAATTTTATGACTTTCCGTTCAAACTGAACCGTAACCTTACACACGCAAATCTCAATCCTCCACAACATACCGCATATACCATACCATCCTAGGATAACATGAGAACTTCATCTCCCTTCTGAGCCACAAACATTTACGTAATCAACTAGTCAAGAACTTTCCATTGATCCCATCTAGAAGAAAATCACTATGCATCCCATGCTCCTCATGCCCACAGAAATTATACATCTCCAATCGAAGTAGAAACCATCAAGAACTCTCCGAGTTCCCCTTGCATGACCCAGACCTGCCAGGACTGAATCTTTCTAACTCGCCCAAGCTACACAAGCCATCAAAACCTAAGAGCATTGCCGCAAAATACCTGTAGGAACTCATTAACCCGTACACACCCAAGGAACTAATCATATCCTTACCATACCGATCCGTCCTACTACCCAGCTATCTCTTCTATCCGAGTTTCCTTCTAATTTATCTTCAACTTGATATTCCCTCTTGCCATAGCACCACAATTCCTCAACCCAGACTTACCACTCAAGACCCAAGCATAAAACTACTCTGTCTAAGGCTCACAAGCCGCTGAGTACTCTCTCAAATATTTCCAAAAGCACCACATTCAAAATACTTTACTCTAAGAAAACTTCATGCGAATCTAAATCCGTTACCTTTATCTTCCTGATACTGATATATAGAATCCCATAGTTAATGTAGAAAGTACCACAAGTCTTGACATCTTCCAAATGAAAACTCAGTTCTTAACCACATATACGACTTTAAAATACCCCATTGTTACATGTAGAATCTTGAACACATTGGAACCATTCTCGAGAGTCATTCACTCTATTCAAACTACAATTAGCCTGATCATGCGAACCGAACAACCCGTGCCTCGTTGGCACTCTGACACCACAAAATGTGACATCATTCCATTACAACCAAGCAACTTCTCGCTCTATGCACCAAGCATCCTTTACCAACAACAACTCAAGACATTCCGTGATTCTCACACGCCTGTGAAGCATCTTATAACCTTTGTTAAAAATTTTCCTTTACTCGAGCCATCCTCGATCTCAATTTCCGCAAGCCATAACTGATTCACCAGCACACCTCAAATTGGAATCAATATAGCACATAACCGTGCAATCAACTAATCAATAGCAGACTCCCCCACTTAGCTCGAAGCCATAGATCATCACACACCCAATGACTCATAACGCATATACTCTCTTGCTGCCATAATACCATAGTGAGATTAAACTCAAATCCCTTTGTAAGCTTGTGAAAACACAGACCATCTAGTACTTTAAATCTTCAGCAAATCTCGCATTCATCCTTGCAACAGTCAAGCCCACTCTCTTAAGCGACTCAAAATTCAAATTTCAACACTTATATTTCACTTGTAAATGAGACCTTCTAAAAAACACATCCTATCACACAACCTCGGAAAACTTCGCAGGAGATAACCCACATGCCTTGTCTTCAACTAACATTTTTGTATACCTTCCACCATCACAAATATTACGCAGTCACTTAGCCTTCCTAAGTCTGAACTCATACTGCAACATGAAATTTACTTCACTCTCAACTGGGAAACATAAAAAAGATCCTTCACACGCCCATAACTCAGGGCTATACCTCGAATCAAGGTGGAATTCAAGCACCTAATAGTTCTTCTATCCTCCAGCAGACCCTTCTCGTCGCTTCCAAATCATATGGGTACATCTCGCAGTACTAACATACTCATCACATAGCTACCCAGCCATCACCTCCACTAACAGGGACACTACCGAACATATAAGTTCAAAAACACTTGCACACACAATCAGCACCTCGGTGCTCAAGCCATAGGCAAAGATCCGGCCTCAAGTCCTCCAGACTGGCCCAACATCAACTCACAGAGATCACATCTCGCCCCTCAATCAGGGAATCACAAGCTATCAATGCACATCCAATACTGAGCGCTCATGCATGCATACGAATGCGTGGAAGGAATTTCAAGAGTTACAATTCAAGTTGAATCAAGGACGCACGATTAGAATTCAAGAATGTGAAGTTTTTCCTAAAGGTTCTGCAGCCTCTCGGGGATAAATACAGACATCTCTGTACTGATCTGCGAGACTCTACTAAACCTGCTTATGACTCGTGAGACCTATGTAACCTAGGCTCTGATACCAACTTGTCACGACCCTAACCCCGAACCCGGTCATGATGGCACCTCTCGTGAAGACAAGGCTAGCCCATCAAACCCAATTTGCTTTTATAACAATTAAACAATATAAAAGCAGTCTAAACATGATTTGATGATAATAAGTAGCAGAAATACAACCCGACACAGCCCTAACCGGGGTGTCACAAGTCACGAGCATTTACTAGGATATAAATACAACTGAAGGCTTGAAGTGGACAAATACGGACTAATGAAATGAAGAGAGAGAAGAGGAATACTGCGAACGCTGGCAGCTACCTTGCTAAACTCCGATGACCCTGTCTCCGATCAGCCAAAACCTGCTACCAGGTGTATAAATACCTGAATCTGCACGCAAGGTGCAGGGAGTAAAGTGAGTACTCTAACTCAATGAGAAACAAATGTAAATAAAGACTGAAGGCAAGAAATCACGTAAAGCATATCAAGATGTTGTATAGAAGCAGTTCAAAAACCAATAAGAAAGCAGTGAAGCTGTAAAATCTCTTTAAACATCTTAGCTCAGTTTAAACTTCTTTGAAAATGGCTTGTTCAATAGTACACAAATGAATGCAAATCAATTAGTGCAGATAAGCACAGAAATCCGCCCCTTGGGCACAAATAACATAGTTTAACAGGTAAATGACTAGTAAATATGAAAGATAAACACATAAAGGTTCGCCCCTCGGGCTCAATGTCAACAACTCTGCCCCTCGGGCAATATCTCAGAACAATACCAGCCCCTCGGGCAATCACTAGAACGGTACCAGCCCCTGGGCAATCAAATAGAACAATACCAGCCCCTCGTGCTATCACATAGAACAATATCAGCCCCTCGGGCTATCACATAGAACAATATCAGCCCCTTGGGCTATCACATAGAACAATATCAGCCCCTCAGGCTATATCTCACATCACAATGGGTACCCGCGCTCACTAGGGGTGTTCAGACTCCGGGAGAGGCCCCTTACGGCCCAAGCGCAATTATCAAGCCAGCCATATCGTGACATCAAATCTAGGCCCTCGGCCTCATATCAGTTAAGCCACCTCGTGGCGTATATATCTCAGGCCCTCGACCTCATAAACAATATCAACAAGCCACCTCGTGGCGTACATATCTCAGGCCCTCGGCCTCAATCAGTATCAATGTTTCCTCATAACTAGGCCCTCGGCCTTACTCAGTCAAAAATACTCACAAGCCCATCGGGCATTAGTAAAACAGTATTTCTCAGCCCAAAACATAATTTAGAATATCATTTAAGTCTCAAAACGGAGTAAAAATGGCTGAGTTTTAAAACAGTGGAAAATAACATAATTGAGTTCAATTAATAAGTCAAAGCAATGAGGAAATAGTAAATAAAATTTCCGAAGGGTTCAAATAGTTGGCACGAAGCCGAAATATGGCAGTCAACCCAAATCATGATGATAACAAATAAGTTTCAGTCAAATACGCGGTAAAATCATCAATCGGGACGGACCAAGTCACAATCCCCAATAGTGCATGACCCCACACTCGTTTGTGTGCCTCACCTTAATATAGCACTACGATGTGCAATCCGGGGCTTCAAACCCTCAGAGCATTATTTACAATCATTATTCACCTCGAACCGGCTAATTCTCTAGTTCGCGGCGCCTTTGCCTTCGAATTGGCCTCCACGCGCGTCGAATCTATCCAAAATCAGAATGAATACGTCACAATAAGCTAAGGGAACAAAACCCAAGCAAAAACAATCGAATTACCACAAAATTCCAGAAAATTGGTCAAACCCCACCCCGGGCCCACATCTCGGATTTTGACAAAATTCACAAAACAAGAATCCTTATACCCTCACGAGTCTAACCATACAAAAATTATCCAATTCCGATACCATTTGCTCCTTCAATTCATCATTTTACATTTTTGAAAGATTGCACAATTTTCTTCCCAAATTCCATCCCAAATCACGAATTAAATGATGAATTCAATGATGGATTCATGTACTCTAGCCAAATTTGATTTAGAATCACTTGCCCCGATGAATTTCTTGAAAAACTTTCGAAAAATCGCCAAAATCCGAGCTCTCTATGTCAAAATATCAAATAAAACCCAAAACTTCGTATTTATAGAGTACCCCACAGATTTCCACCTCCGCGTACAGCACAAAATCGACCGCAGTCCGCACAAAAACGACCGCGACCGCACAGGCTTTCCTCTGCAGTGACAGACTTTAGTCTTTTAGCCATAACTTTCGCTACAGAGGTCCAAATGACGAAGTCGTTACCTTTCTGAAAACTAGACACAAAGGGCTACAACTTTCGGTTTTGAATCATCTCAAAATTTCTTGTATATCAAAAGATATTAGCTTCCGAAGTAGGATCAGTGAAATGTCCCCCACCGCGGCCGCACTGCATTTTGTGCAGTCCGCACAACACCTACCGCGGCCGCACTTCATTTTGTGCGCTCTGCACAGCACATACCGCGGCCGCACTTCTTTTTGTGCGGACCCCGCGGGTGGGTTCCGAGGCTTGCAACCCTTCTGGACTTGCTACAACTATGACTTTCGGCCTAAAATATCCCGGAACCTACCCGGAACTCCCGGAACTTCAAACCAATTGTACCAGCACATCCCGTGACATCGTTCTAACTTGTTCAAAACTTCGGAACTCTCATAACAACATCAAATCACAAATTTAACATAGGATTCAAGCCTAAGAATTCCAAGAACTCTTAAATTATGCATTCGATAAAAAAGTCTATTAAATCTCGTTCGAATGACTTGAAATTTTGCACACACATCCCAAATGACACAACGAAGCTACTGTCACTCTCGGAATTCCATTCCGACCTCTATATCAAAATCTCGCCTATCAACCGAAAAACGCCGAAATCTCAATTTCGCCAATTCAAGCCTAAACCTTCCACGGACTTCCAAAATGCATTCTGATCAGGCTCCTAAGTCCCAAATCACCCAACGGAGCTAACCAAATCATAAAGTTTCTGATTCGAGATCATATACAAACAAGTCAAATCTTGGTCAAACCTTTCAAATCTACAAACTGAGAATTGTTCTTCCAAATCCGTTTCGATTTCCCTGAAAACCCAAACCAACGATTTTCACAAGTCATAATACATCACAAGGGGCTAGTCCTGCCGAAATCTGGCGATCAAAGTGCAAAAGCTCAAAACGACCGGTCGGGTCGTTACATATATAGGCTACACGTCTATGTTTATCTAAATAACAGAAAAGAGTTTATAAAAATCAGTCAATATTAAAAAAAAAAAGTTGTTTCTTTTTTCTTCTTGAAGAATATTTGTTTGAAAAGTCAATTTGCATAAATGGACTTCAAACAAATAACAAAACTTTGGCTAAACAATTGCTATCATTAATTTCAATTTAGCACATTCAAGGAATTGAAGGGTATAAGGTGAAACCCCTTCATTTAGCTGTAGTCAAGCCAATATTGCAAGAGTATAATATTTTTTTCGTCAAAGAATATTAGTTGTGAATCATTAGATTATGTGAAAGGTTTTTTTCAAACTCAACAAGAGATAAATTGGTTTCTAATTGATAATTTTTATAGTGACTTTTAAATGTAACAAAGAGTAATATAAAGAAAAAATTGGTATGACGTGGAATATTTTTTTTAAAAATGTAAACAAATTATTTTGAAAAAAATCTTTATTTTTTTAATTCAAAGATAATAAAAAGATAAGATATTTTTGAACATTAGTAGAGAGTTTTAAAATTATTATAATAGAAGTTATATAATGGATAAACTCAAAAAATCAAAATCTTATGGAATATTTATATAATATCCGGTCATATTTATTGTTTACTTTTTATAGCTAATATAAATAGATAATATACCGACAACACACGATTATACACATATTATATATGAATTATAAATTACACATCATTCAATTTTTTAATTTAAGTGGTCGGGTGAGCACCTATTTAGGCTGATTAGATAAAGCCAAAAGAAAAATATGAAATAATTTTAACCAAAGACTAAAAATATAATTAAAGTTCATATGTAGACAATTTTTATTAAAACTCATCCTTTTATAGTGAAATAAATTAATTTTTTGTAACAAAAGAAATAATGACATAAAAAAAAGATAAAAAAATATATATTGAAAAAAATATTAGAAAAATCTAAAAACGAGAAATAATAGATGACAACAAATTTCTTCTTATGTTTCATCTTTGTTGAGTATAAAAATTTTGAATGTTAATCTCATCGATTTCAAATATTTTTTTTTAACACAAATACATAGATTATCACTTGTGTTACAAGTGAATTCAGTGTTTCGACGCCTAAAAACCTCCTTTTTACCTCATCTTGATTTACGTGCATGGTCTGGACCTATATCCGAAAAGCCTTCTATGCGAAAATATGAGAAATAGAAATTTCTAGAGTTAAAAATTTGATTATGGTTGACTTTGGTCAATATTTTGAGCAAACGGACCCGGATTCGTGTTCCGACGATCCCGGGAGGTCCGCAGTAAAATATGGGACTTGGGCGTATGCCCGGAAATGAATTTCGAGGTCCCAAGCCTTAGAAATCAATTTTTGAAAGAAATTATTTTACTGAATTATCTAAGAAAGGAAGAAAAAAATTAATGTTTGAAACCATTATTATCGGGCCCGTATTTTGGTTCTAGAGCCCGGTACAAACTTGTTATGGTATTTGAAAGATAACTGTGAAATTTGGTGAAAAACAGAGTTTATTTGACGTGAGTTGGACTTCCGGTTGAAGAGTTATGAACTTTGAGAGTTCTTGATGAAAATGTTGAGTTTTGAGGTTTAATTCATGATTTTACATGTTATTTTGATGATGTGATCGCACGAGTAGGTCCATATGATGTCTTTGAGTTAGTATGCACACTTAGTTTGGAGTTCCGAGGGCTCGGGTGAGTTTCGGCTAGGTTCCAGGATGTCTTAGGCTTAAAACATGGATGTTGCAGGTTCAGATAAGTGCAAATCTCTGAACCCGCCAGTGCTGACCGCATTGGTTTTGGTGCTGTCCGCGGTGGGGGCTATGCAGCCGCACTCGATTTTGTGCGGTCCGCACAGGTTCACTGGTCCGACTTCGGAAGCCTATATCTTTTGATGTACAAGAAATTTTGAGATGATTCAGAAACAAAAGTTGTATCCCTTCTTGTCTAGTTTCCAGAAAGGTAAAGAAATTACAATTTGGACATCTGCAGAGAAAGTTATGGCCAAAATACTAAAGCATGTCACTGTAGTCCACATGGAGAGCTGTGCGGCCGCACTCGATTTTGTGCGGTCCGCACAGGGGGTCTGAGAGGGGTATATTAAAACGGGATTTTCAGTTATTTTTATTTTTCAAAACCCCAAAAACATAAGAGGCGATTTTTCAAACAACCTTTCTTTTTCAAAACATTGGTAACTTCTTTATTTCTTAACTTCTTTTTACAAGATTTCATCCTAGAATCTAGGCTTTTCATGGTGGAATTGGAACTTTGGGAAACACCTAAGAATATTGAAATTTGGGGAGTTAGACCTCAAATTGAGGTCGGATTCCAAAACAAATTATATATTTGGGTTCGTGGGGGAATGGGTAATCGGGTTTTGGTTCGAACCTCGGGTTTTGACCATTTGGGCCCGGGGGCGATTTTTTACTTTTTGGGTAAAACTTTGGAAAACTCATTTTCATGCATTGGGGTTGATTTATTTAGCGTTTATTAATGTAACTAAGTAACTTGTGACTAGATACGAGCGAATTGGTGGTGGAATCAAGGGGTAAAGCTATAATTGAAATGTGAATTGTGTTCGTGGCATCGAGGTAAGTGTTTGGTCTAACCTTAGCTTGAGGGATTAGGAGTTGTGTCTTATTTGCTACGTGTTAATTGTGGAATACGGTGTATAGGCATGGTGACGAGTATCTCTACGTCGGTGTCAATGTGATGACCCAAAAGGTTATCACTTATTTTAAAACAAAACTTTCGTGTTCTGAGTCCTTGAAAACCACATTTAGAGTCACCTCGATTTGCATGCACAGTCCGGATGCATAGCCGAAAAGCTTAAACATGATAATCTGTGAAAATGATAAGTTTTGATTATAAAATGAGCTAATTTGACTTCGGTCAACGTTTTAGGTAAACAGACCCGGACCCGTGATTTGACGGTCTCGGAGGGTCCGTAGAAAAATTTGGGACTTGGGCGTATGCCTGAAATCGAATTCCAAGGTCCCAATCCCGAGAAATGAATTTTTAAAGGAAATTATTTTCTGGAATTTGTTTAAAGAAATTTGAAATGAAATTTGATTAGAACATGATGGTATCGAGCCTGTATTTTGGTTCCGGTGCCCCGTTACAGGTCTTATATATAATTTAAGACATTTATGTGGAATTTGGTGAAAAACAGATGTCATGTGACGTGATTCGGACTTAAATTGCAAAATTTATGTTTAAAGAAGTTTTGAGAAAATTTCATTGATCTCGAGATTTAATTTGATGTTCATGAGGTTATTTTGATGATTTGATTACATGAGTAAGTCCATATGATGTTTTTGAGTCAGTATGACATTTGGTTTGGAGCCCCGAGGGTTCGGGTGAGTTTCGAGATGTTTTTACACTTAGGAAAAAGTTGCAGATTCATAGAAGTTGCAGGTCTCTGAAGCCAGGTCTCGCGGTCCGCAGTGGAAGCTTCGCGATCGCGGTGGGGACTCCGCGACCGCGGTGGGATTTGTGCGGTGAGCAAGGCCAAGCCTTCGCGGTCGTGCTCGATTTCTTGCGGTCCGCGGTGGAGACCTGTGCGGCCGCGGTCCATGTCGTGCGGTTTGCGCAGGGCACTGGACCGCAGTACCTCAGGAAGGCCTGTGCGCCCGCAGTCCATTTTGTACGGTCCGCACAGGGGTCTGAGAGGGGCATAAATAGGCGGGATTTCCAGTTATTTTCATTTTTCAAAACCCCAAAAACATAATAGGCTATTTTTCAAACAACATTTCTTCTTCAAATCAATTGTAAGTCATTTTTAACTAGTTTTCTTCAATCATTAACATCTTTTAACATGATTTAACTTCAAATCAATTATTTTCATGGTGGAATTGGGTGTTTTGGGTAGAACCTAGGTTTTTTCCAAAAATTGGGGATTTGGACATCGATTCGATGTCCGATTTTAAAATAAATTATATATTTGAGTTCGTGGGGGAATGGGTAATCGGGGTTTGGTTCGAACCTCGGGTTTTGACCATGTGGGCCCGGGGGTGATTTTGACTTTTTAGGTAAAACTTTGGAAAATTCATTTTCATGCATTCAAATTGATTCATTTAGCGTTTATTGATGTAATTAAGTAACTTGTGGCTAGCTACGAGTGAATTGGCGGTGGAATCAAGGGGTAAAGCTATAATTGAACCTTGAGTTGTGTTCGTGGCATCGAGGTAAGTGTTTGGTCTAACCTTAGCTTGAGGGATTAGGAGTTTTGTTCTATTTGCTATTTGTTTCTTGTTGAGTACGACGTATAGGCATGGTGACGAGTATCTATACGTTGGTGTCGAGCATGACCGTGAGTCTTGTATTGTGATTTTCATGATTTCGTTGTATTATTCACGCCTTGGTGAAGATTTCTATTTGTTGTGTAAAGTTGTGGGAAGAATTGTGACCTATGAACATTGAGGAGCATTGGCTCCAGTTGTATAACGAATTGTGAAAGTATAAGTGATATTGGAAACTCTATAGCATTGGCTCGAGTTGTGAAGTGAACTGTGAAGTAAAAGTGAGAAAGAGAAGAGATCATTATGTTGCCCCCTTGCCGGGCTATTGTTGAGTTGAGGTTCCCTTGCATTGTGTTCTTAATTGTTATTACGGACGCTTAGGTTGATGATTCTTCGTGTTAGATGTTGAAACTATTTGAGTATAAAGTTGAGATAGTTAGGTGTTATAACAAGTTTGATTATAGCTGTGGTAGTTAGATGTTGGAACAAGTTTGGTTATAACTGAGGTAGTTAGGTGTTGTAACAAGTTTGGTTATAGCCGTGGTAGTTAGATGTTGGAACAAGTTTGGTTAAACCTGAGGTAGTTAGGTATTATAACAAGTTTGGTTATAGCTGTGGTAGTTAGATGTTGAAACACGTTTGGTTATAGCTAAGGTGGTTAGGTGTCGGAATGAGGTTGGTTATAGCTGAGGCGGTTAGATGTCGTAACAAGTTTGGTTATAGTTGTTTCTCCCTTGTCCGGACGTATTTACTTATGTTGTCGAATCCCTTTCCGGGATAGTGTAGATCTTATTGATCCCTTGTTGGGACTCTCGTTATAATTGTAAATATTATATATGGATCGGGTTGCACGCCGCAACAATATTATATGTTGATCGGGTTGCACGCCGCAACAATATTATATATGGATCGGGTTGCACGCCACAACAATATTATATGTGGATCGGGTTGCACGCCGCAACAATATTATATATGGATCGGGTTGCACGTCGCAACAATATTATATATGGATCGGGTTGCACGCCGCAATATAATATATGGATCGAGTTGCACGCTGCAACAATATTATATATGGATCGGGTTGCATGCCGCAACAATATTATATGTGGATCGGGTCACCGCAACAATATTATATGTGGGATCGGGTGGTATGCCTACCATAAGATATGATAAAATAGGAGTGGGTGGTACGCCTACCACAAGATATAATGAAATGGGAGTGGGTGGTACGCCTACCACAAGATATAACGAAATGGGAGCGGGCAGTACGCATACCACGAGATGTGAAAAGATAGTGAAACCTGCCTTTGTTTTCCTTACTCTTGTTAATGGTTGGATTTTGAATCCTTTATAGTTCTTTTGATAATCTTTTCTTACCTGTTATTCCCCGAAGCATGTTTCCCCCTCCCATCTTTACTTGTTTATTTCTGCTTTACTTTCCGCTGTATATCATATAACTGCACAGGTTTATTGGGTAGTCCAGTCCTAGCCTCGTCACTACTTCGTGGAGGTTAGGCTAGGCACTTACCAGCACATGGGGTCGATTGTGCTGATACTACACTCTGCACTCTTTTGTGCAGACCCAGTGTTGTGGACTTCAGACCGCAGTGAGATTGCTTATTCTTGATCATCAGGCGATCCGAGATAGTCCTGCAGGCATCTGCAGTCCTTGGCGTCTCCTTCTATCTACTATTCCTATTTCTTTCTTGCATTTCTAGAGACAGTGTTGTATTTATTCCTTTCAGACCCTTTATTTGTAGTATTCTTAGACCGTCTGTGAAACTGTGACACCAGTTCTGGGTATAGTCGTGACTCAGACAGTGTTGTATTTATTCCTTTCAGACCCTTTATTTGTAGTATTCTTAGACCGTCTGTGAAACTGTGACACCAGTTCTAGGTATAGTCGTATTGGATATTCATGTTCAGATACCTTATTGTTTCTTTCTTCCGCTTGTGTTAAATTTCGCTGTTTAAATGTTATTATTTCGAAGTTGTTAATGAATATAAAATGGGTAAAAAGGTAAATTGTGCAATTAATTGGCTTGCCTAGCTCGTACTATTAGGCGACATCCCGACTCTCGAGGGTGGGAATCTGGGTCATGACAAGTTGGTATCAGAGCTCTAGGTTACATGGGTCTCACAGTTCACAGACAAGCTTAGTAGAGTCTGAGGGATCGGTACGGAGACGTCCGTATTTATCCTAGAGGCCACAGAGTTAGGAAAAGTTTCACTTCTATTCTTTCCTATCGTGCGATTTTGTTCTCTCAATGCTAAATTGAAATCTCTACTCTTGTCCTTTCGCGAATGGCGATGTCATGTACCGCTTCTTCAGCCGAGCAGTAGCACAGGCCAGTGATAGATCAGCTACGCCTTTGGAGGCTTTATGGAAGTCGGATAAGTTTCACCAAGCTCTTCACTACTACTTTCAGCGGTGCATCTTCTGAGGATCCCCAAGACTATCTAGATAGTTGTTATGAGGTTCTCAGGAACATGGGGATCGTAGAGACCAATGAGGTCGATTTTGCTACTTTTCGCTTGTTTGGATCCGCCAAGACCTGTTGGAGGGATTATTTGTTGGCTATACCAGTTAGGTCATCAGCTTCGACTTTAGAACATTTCACACAGCTATTTCTAGAGAAGTTTCTTCCCATCACTCAGAGAGAGGTCTATCGGAGGCAGTTTGAGTGTCCCCCGCAGGGTTCTATGACCGTTAATCAGTATGAGATCAGATTCATTGACTTAGCTCGCCATGCTCTTGTCATACTTCCCACTGTGAGAAAGAGTGAGGAGGTTCATTGAGGGACTCGTCCAGCCCGCTCAGTTAACTAGAGGTGGAGGTAGAGGTATTAGAGGTGGAGGTAAAGGTATTAGAGGTGGAGGTGCAGGTACTATTATGGTTTGTGATAGAGATGCTTTAGTGTTATTTGATCCAGGATCTACCTACTCGTATGTGTCATCTTATTTTGCACTGTATCTGGTCATGCTTAGTAATTCATTGAGTATTCATGTTTATGTGTCTACACCGGTGGGTGATTCTATTGTGGTAGATCGAGTCCATCGTTCTTGTATTGTGGTGATTGGGGGTCTTGAGACTCGTGTGGATTTATTGCTTCTAGACATGGTCAATTTCGATGTTATATTGGGGATGGACTGGTTATCACCCTACCACGCTATCTTGGACTGTCATGCCAAGACAGTGACCTTAGCCTTACCAGATTCACCTCGTTTAGAGTGGAGAGGGACTCCTAGTCAATTTACCCGCAGTGTTGTCTCGTATGTGAAGGCTCGTTGTATGGTCGAGAAGGGGTGTTTGGCCTATTTGGCATATGTTCGTGATTCTAGTGTAGAGGTCCCTTCCATTTATTCTGTACCCGTTGTTTGAGAGTTTCCTGATGTTTTTCCTTTAGACTTGCCGGGTATGCCACCCGATAGGGATATTGACTTTTGCATTGATTTGGCTCCGGGCACTCAGCCCATTTCTATTCCGCCGTATCGTATGGCCCCGCTGGAGTTGAAAGAGTTGAAGGAGCAGTTGCAAGACTTGCTTGAGAAGGGTTTCATTAGACCTAGTGTTTCGCCTCGGGGTGCGCCGGTGTTGTTTGTTAAGAAGAAGGATGGGTCAATGAGAATGTGTATTGATTACCGGCAGTTGAACAAAGTTACAATCAAGAATAAGTATCCATTGTCGAGGATTGATGCTTTGTTTGATCAACTTCAGGGTGCCAAAGTATTTTCAAAGTTTGACTTGAGATCTGGCTACCATCAGTTGAGGATTAGGGCATCCAATGTCCCTAAGACAGCTTTCCGCACTCGGTACGGGCATTATGACTTCTTGGTTATGTCATTCGGGTTGACAAATGTCCCAGCAACTTTTATGGATTTGATGAACTGAGTGTTTAGGACTTATTTCGATTTGTTCATGATAGTCTTTATTGATGATATTTTGATATATTCCCGCAGCCGGGAGGAGCACAAGCAACATCTTAGAGTGGTTCTTCGGACCTTGAGGGATAGTCAGTTATATGCTAAGTTCTCGAAGTGTGAGTTCTGGTTGAGTTCAGTTGCATTCTTGGGTCATGTTGTATCAGCAGCAGGTATTCAGGTGGATCCGAAGAAGATTGAGGCAGTTAAGAACTGGCCCAGACCAGTATCAGCTACAGAGATTCGGAGTTTCTTGGGATTGGTAGGCTACTATTGTCGGTTCGTGGAGGGGTTTTCATCTATCGCAACACCGGTGTTGGTATTGCACACAGGATCAGGGCCTTATGTAGTTTATTGAAATGCTTCTCGTATTGGGCTTGGTGCAGTGTTGATGCAGGATGGCAAGGTCATTTTGCCTATGCTTCACGGCAGTTGAAGATTCATGAGAAGAACTATTCGGTTCATGATTTGGAGTTGGCAGCTATTGTTCAGGCATTGAAGATTTGGAGGCATTATCTGTATGGCGTGACATGTGAGGTGTTCACGGATCACAAGAGTCTTCAGTATTTGTTCAAGCAAAAGGAGTTGAATTTGAGGTAGAGGAGGTGGTTGGAGTTGTTGAAGGATTATGATATCACTATCTTATATCATCTGGGGAAGGCCAATGTGGTGGCCGATGCTTTGAGTAGGAAGTCAGCCAGTATGGGCAGTCTTGCTTAAATTTCGGTCAGTGAGAGGCCGCTTGCTTTGGATGTTCAGGATTTGGCCAATCGGTTTGTAAGGTTGGATATCTCTGAGCCTAGTCGTGTATTAGCTTGCACGGTGCTCGTTCTTCTTTATTAGAGCGTATCCGTGATCGGCAATATGATGATCCCCATTTGTGTGTCCTTAGAGACACGGTGCAACGCGGAGGTACCAAGCAGGTTACCTTAGATGATGATGGAGTTTTGAGATTGCAGGGTCGAGTTTGTGTGTCTAATGTGGATGGGCTCCGAGAGTTGATCTTAGAGGAGGCCCATAGTTCCCGGTACTCTATTCATCCGGGCGCCGCGAAGATGTATCAGGATTTGCGGCAGCATTATTGGTGGCGTAGAATGAAGAAGGACATCGTTGCATATGTGGCTTGGTGTTTGAATTGTCAGCAGGTTAAGTATGAGCATCAGAGGCCTGGTGGTTTATTTCAGAGGATTGAGCTTCCCGAGTGGAAGTGGGAGCGGATCACTATGGACTTTGTTGTTGGACTCCCGCAGACTCGGAGGAAGTTCGACGCAGTATGGGTCATGCTGACCAAGTCAGCGCATTTCATTCCTGTGGCAGTCTCCTATTCATCCGAGAGGTTAGCAGAGATCTATATCTGGGAGATTGTTCGTCTTCATGGTGTGCCTGTGTCTATCATTTCGGACCGAGGTATGCAGTTTACCTCGTGTTTCTGGAGAGTAGTGTAGCGAGAGTTGGGTACTTAGGTTGAGTTGAGTACAACATTTCATCCTCAGACGGACGGGCAGTACGAGCGGACTATTCAGATTTTGGAGGATATGCTCCGAGCATGTGTCATCGACTTTGGAGGCTCGTGGGATCAGTTTTTGCCTCTAGCAGAGTTTGCCTACAACAACAGTTACCGGTAGAATATTCAGATGGCTCCTTATGAGGCTTTATATGGTAGGCGGTGTCGATCTCCGGTTGGATGGTTTGAGCCGGGAGAGGCTCGATTGTTGTGTACAGATCTGGTTCAGGATGCCTTGGACAAGGTCAAGATTATTCAGGATAGGTTTCGGACAGCTCAGTCCAGGCAAAAAAGTTATGCCGACTGCAAGGTTCGAGATTTGGCATTCATGGTAGGTGAGCGGGTATTGCTTTGAGTGTCGCATATGAAGGACGTGTGAGATTTGGGAAGAAGGGCAAGCTTATCCCTAGGTTCATTGGCCCGTGTAAGATTCTTGATCGAGTGGGAGAGGTGGCTTATAGACTTGCGTTTCCGTCGAGCTTATCAGCCGTGCATCCAGTGTTTCATGTGTCCATGCTTCGGAAATATCATGGCGATCCATCCCACGTGTTAGATTTTAGCACTGTCCAGTTGGACAAGGACTTGTCTTATGAGGAGGAGCCGGTAGCTATTCTAGATCGGCAGGTTTGTAAGTTGAGGTCAAAGAGTTTTCCTTCTGTTCGTGTTCCGTGGAGAGGTCAGCCTTCTAAGGCATCGACCTGGGAGTTTGAGTCTGATATGCGGAGCCGTTATCCTCATCTTTTTCCCGACTCAGGTACTTCCTTCTTCTGTCCGTTCGAGCACGAACGGTTGTTTTAGAGGTGGAGAATGTGATGACCTAAAAGGTCATCACTTATTTTAAAATGAAAACTTCTGTGTTCTGAGTCCTTGAAAACCTCATTTAGAGTCACCTCGGTTTGCGTGCACAGTACGGGCGCGTAGCTGGAAAGCTTAAACATGATAATCTGTGAAAAATGATGTTTTGATTATAAAATGAGCTAATTTAACTTCGGTCAACGTTTTGGATAAACGGACCTGGACCCATGATTTGACGGTCCTAGAGGGTCCGTAGGAAAATATAGGACTTCGGCGTATGCCCGAAATCGAATTCCGAGGTCCCAAGCCCAAGAAATGAATTTTTAAAGGAAATTATTTTCTGGAATTTGTTTAAAGAAATTTGAAATGAAATTTGATTAGAACATGATGGTATCGGGCACTTATTTTGGTTCCGGCGCCCGGTACATGTCTTATGTATGATTTAAGACATTTCTTTGGAATTTGGTGAAAAACAGATGTCATGACGTGATTCGGACTTAAATTGCAAAATTTATGTTTAAAGAAGTTTTGAGAAAATTTCATTGATCTTGAGATTTAATTTGATGATTTGATTACACGAGTAAGTCCATATGATGTTTTTGAGTTAGTATGACATTTGGTTTGGAGCCCCGAGGGCTCGGGTGAGTTTCGGAATGTTTTTACACTTTGGAAAAAGTTGCAGATTCATAGAAGTTGCAGGTCTCTGAAGCTAGGTCTCGCGGTCCGCGGTGGAAGCTTCGCGATAGCAGTGGGGACTCCACGACCGCAGTGGGATTTGTGAGGTCCGCGGTGAGCAAGGCCAAGCCTTCACGATCCTGCTCGATTTCTTGCGGTCTGCGGTGGAGACCTGTGCGGCCGCGGTCCATTTTGTGCGGTCCGCACAGGGCACTGGACCGTAGTACTTCATGAAGGCCTGTGCGGCCATAGTCCATTTTGTGTTGTCCGCACAGGGGTCTGAGAGGAGTATAAATAGATAGGAATTTGCAGGTTTTTTCATTTTTCAAAACCCCAAAAATATAAGAGGCGATTTTTCAAACAACCTTTCTTCTCCAAATCAATTGTAAGTCATTTTTAACTAGTTTTCTTCAATCATTAATATCTTTTAACATGATTTCAACTTCAAATCAATTATTTTCATTGTGAAATTGGGTGTTTTGGGTAGAACCTAGGTTTTTTTCAAAAATTAGGGATTTGGATCTCGATTTGAGGTTCGATTTCAAAATAAATTATATATTTGAGTTCGTGGGGGAATGGGTAATCGGGTTTTTGTTCGAACCTCGGGTTTTGACCATGTGGGCCCAGGGGAAATTTTGACTTTTTGGGTAAAACTTTGGAAAATTCATTTTCATGCATTCAAATTGATTCATTTAGCGTTTATTGATGTAATTAAGTAACTTGTGGCTAGATACGAGCGAATTGGCGGTGGAATCAAGGGGTAAAGCTATTTTGAACCTTGAGTTGTGTTCATGGCATCGAGGTAAGTGTTTGGTCTAGCCTTAGCTTGAGAGATTAGGAGTTTTATTCTATTTGCTATTTGTTTCTTGTTGAGTACGACGTATAGGCATGGTGACGAGTATCTATACGTTGGTGTCAAGCATGACCGTGAGTCTTATATTGTGATTTTCATGATTTTGTTGTATTATTCACGCCTTGGTGAAGATTTCTATTTGTTGTGTAAAGTTGTGGGATGAATTATGACCTATGAACATTGAGGAGCGTTGGCTCCAGTTGTATAACAAATTGTGAAAGTATAAGTAATATTCGAAACTCTAGAGCATTGACTCGAGTTGTGAAGTGAACTGTGAAGTAAAAGTGAGAAAGAGAAGAGATCATTATGTTGCCCCCTTGCCGGCTATTGTTGAGTTGATGTTCCCTTGCATTGTGTTCTTAATTGTTATTACAAATGCTTAGGTTGATGATTCTTCGTGTTAGATGTTGAAACTAGTTGAGTTATAGTTGAGATAGTTAGATGTTGTAACAAGTTTGGTTATAGCTGTGGTAGTTAGATGTTGGAACAAGTTTGGTTATAGCTAAGGTAGTTAGGTGTTGTAACAAGTTTGGTTATAGCTGTGGTAGTTAGATGTTGGAACAAGTTTGGTTATAGCTGAGGTAGTTAGGTGTTGTAACAAGTTTGGTTATAGCTGTGATAGTTAGATGTTGGAACAAGTTTGGTTATAGCTGAGGTAGTTAGGTGTCGGAATGAGGTTGGTTATAGCTGTGGTAGTTAGATGTTGGAACAAGCTAGAATCTAGGCTTTTCATGGTGGAATTGGAACTTTGGGAAACACCTAAGAATATTGAAATTTGGGGAGTTAGACCTCAAATTGAGGTCGGATTCCAAAACAAATTATATATTTGGGTTCGTGGGGGAATGGGTAATCGGGTTTTGGTTCGAACCTCGGGTTTTGACCATTTGGGCCCGGGGGCGATTTTTTACTTTTTGGGTAAAACTTTGAAAAACTCATTTTCATGCATTGGGGTTGATTCATTTAGCGTTTATTAATGTAACTAAGTAACTTGTGACTAGATACGAGCGAATTGGTGGTGGAATCAAGGGGTAAAGCTATAATTGAAATGTGAATTGTGTTCGTGGCATCGAGGTAAGTGTTTGGTCTAACCTTAGCTTGAGGGATTAGGAGTTGTGTCTTATTTGCTACGTGTTAATTGTGGAGTACGATGTATAGGCATGGTGACGAGTATCTCTACGTCGGTGTCAATGTGATGACCCAAAAGGTTATCACTTATTTTAAAACAAATCTTTCGTGTTCTGAGGCCTTGAAAACCACATTTAGAGTCACCTCGATTTGCATGCACAGTCCGGACGCATAGCCGAAAAGCTTAACATGATAATCTGTGAAAATGATAAGTTTTGATTATAAAATGAGCTAATTTGACTTCGGTCAACGTTTTGGGTAAACAGACCCGTACCCGTGATTTGACGGTCTCGGAGGGTCCGTAGAAAAATATGGGACTTGGGCGTATGCCTGAAATCGAATTTCGAGGTCCCAATCCCGAGAAATGAATTTTTAAAGAAAATTATTTTCTGGAATTTGTTTAAAGAAATTTGAAATGAAATTTGATTAGAACATGATGGTATCGAGCCCGTATTTTGGTTCCGGTGCCCCGTTACAGGTCTTATATATGATTTAAGACATTTATGTGGAATTTGGTGAAAAACAGATGTCATGTGACGTGATTCAGACTTAAATTGCAAAATTTATGTTTAAAGAAGTTTTGAGAAAATTTCATTGATCTCGAGATTTAATTTGATGTTCATGAGGTTATTTTGATGATTTGATTACACGAGTAAGTCCATATGATGTTTTTGAGTCAGTATGACATTTGGTTTGGAGCCCCGAGGGTTCGGGTGACTTTCGAGATGTTTTTACACTTAGGAAAAAGTTGCAGATTCATAGAAGTTGCAGGTCTCTGAAGCCAGGTCTCGCGGTCCGCGGTGGAGACTCCGCAACCGCGGTGGGGACTCCGCGACCGCGGTGGGATTTGTGCGGTGAGCAAGGCCAAGCCTTCGCGGTCGCGCTCGATTTCTTGCGGTCCACGGTGGAGACCTGTGCGGCCGCGGTCCATGTCGTGCGGTTTGCACAGGGCACTGGACCGCAGTACCTCAGGAAGGCCTGTGCGCCCGCAGTCCATTTTGTACGATCCGCACAGGGGTCTGAGAGGGGCATAAATAGGCGGGATTTCCAGTTATTTTCATTTTTCAAAACCCCAAAAACATAATAGGCCATTTTTCAAACAACATTTCTTCTTCAAATCAATTGTAAGTCATTTTTAACTAGTTTTCTTCAATCATTAACATCTTTTAACATGATTTAACTTCAAATCAATTATTTTCATGGTGGAATTGGGTGTTTTGGGTAGAACCTAGGTTTTTTCCAAAAATTGGGGATTTGGACCTTGATTTGATGTCCGATTTCAAAATAAATTATATATTTGAGTTCGTGGGGGAATGGGTAATCGGGGTTTGGTTCGAACCTCGGGTTTTGACCATGTGGGCCCGGGGGCGATTTTGACTTTTAGGTAAAACTTTGGAAAATTCATTTTCATGCATTCAAATTGATTCATTTAGCGTTTATTGATGTAATTAAGTAACTTGTGGCTAGATACGAGTGAATTGGCGGTGGAATCAAGGGGTAAAGCTATAATTGAATCTTGAGTTGTGTTCGTGGCATCAAGGTAAGTGTTTGGTTTAACCTTAGCTTGAGGGATTAGGAGTTTTGTTCTATTTGCTATTTGTTTCTTGTTGAGTACGACGTATAGGCATGGTGACGAGTATCTATACGTTGGTGTCGAGCATGACCGTGAGTCTTGTATTGTGATTTTCATGATTTCGTTGTATTATTCACGCCTTGGTGAAGATTTCTATTTGTTGTGTAAAGTTGTGGGAAGAATTGTGACCTATGAACATTGAGGAGCATTGGCTCCAGTTGTATAACGAATTGTGAAAGTATAAATGATATTGGAAACTCTATAGCATTGGCTCGAGTTGTGAAGTGAACTGTGAAGTAAAAGTGAGAAAGAGAAGAGATCATTATGTTGCCCCCTTGCCGGGCTATTGTTGAGTTGAGGTTCCCTTGCATTGTGTTCTTAATTGTTACTACGGACGCTTAGGTTGATGATTCTTCGTGTTAGATGTTGAAACTAGTTGAGTTATAGTTGAGATAGTTAGATGTTGTAACAAGTTTGGTTATAGCTGTGGTAGTTAGATGTTGGAACAAGTTTGGTTATAGCTAAGGTAGTTAGGTGTTGTAACAAGTTTGGTTATAGCTGTGGTAGTTAGATGTTGGAACAAGTTTGGTTAAACCTGAGGTAGTTAGGTATTGTAACAAGTTTGGTTATAGCTGTGGTAGTTAGATGTTGGAACAAGTTTGGTTATAGCTGAGGTGGTTAGGTGTCGGAATGAGGTTGGTTATAGCTGAGGTGGTTAGATGTCGTAACAAGTTTGGTTATAGCTGTTTCTCCTTTGTCGGGATGTATTTACTTATGCTGTCGAATCCCTTGTCGGGATAATGTAGACCTTATTGATCCCTTGTCGGGACTCTCGTTAAATTGTAAATATTATATATGGATCGGGTTGCACACCCCAACAATATTATATGTGGATCGGGTTGCCCGCCGCAACTATATTATATATGGATCGGGTTGCACGTCGCAACAATATTATATATGGATCGGGTTGCACGCCGCAATAATATTATATATGGATCGGGTTGCACGCCGTAACAATATTATATATGGATCGGATTGCACGCCGCAATAATATTATATGTGGTTCGGGTTGCACGCCGCAACAATATTATAAATAGGAGTGGGTGGTACGCCTACCACAAGATATAATGAATTGGGAGGTGGTGTGGCGTACCATAAGATATAATGAATTGGGAGGTGGTGGTACGCCTACCACAAGATGTAACGAAATGGGAGCGGGTGGTACGCCTACCATAAGATGTGAAAAGAAAGTGAAATCTACCTTTGTTTTCCTTACTCTTGTTAGTGGTTGGATTTTGATTCCTTTATAGTTATTTTGATAATCTGTTCTTACCTGTTATTCCCCGAAGCATGTTCCCCCCTCCCATCTTTACTTGTTTATTACTGCTTTACTTTCCGATGTATATCATATAACTGCACAGGTTTATTTGGTAGTCTGGTCCTAGCCTCATCACTACTTCGCCGAGGTTAGGCTAGACACTTACCAACACATAGGGTCAGTTGTGCTGATACTACACTCTGCACTCTTTTGTGCGGACCCCAGTGTTGTGGACTTCGGACCGCAATGAGATTGCTTATTCTTGATCATCAGGCGACCTGAGATAGTCCTGTAGGCGTCCGCAGTCCTTGCCGTCTCCTTCTATCTACTATTCCTGTTTCTTTCTTGCATTTCTAGAGACAGTGTTGTATTTATTCCTTTCAGACCCTTTATATGTAGTATTCTTAGACCGTCTGTAAAGCTGTGATACCAGTTCTGGGTAGTTGTGACTCTAATAGTTGTATTGGATATTCATGTTCAGATAGCTTATTGTTTCTTTCTTCGGCTTGTGTTAAATTCCGTTGTTTAAATGTTATTATTTCGAAGTTGTTAATCAATATAAAATGGGTAAAAAGGTAAATTGTGCAATTAATTGGCTTGCCTAGCTCGTATTAGTAGGTGCCATCACGACTCCCGAGGGTGGGTATCCGGGTTGTGACAGTCAAGCATGCCTGTGAGTCTTGTATTGTAATTGTTATGACTCCGTTGTAAATTATTGCCCTTCACATGTTATTGAAATATTTTTGTTCCCTTGCCGGGATGTTATTGAAATATTATTGTTCCCTTGCCTGGATATTTTTATATTGCTCTTGTTCCCTTGCCGTGATGTTGTTATATTGCTCTTGTTCTCTTGCCGGGATTATTTCTGATTGTTGTTTATTTGTAACTGGGATCGGGTGGCATGCCTGCCACAAGATAAATGAAATGGGAGCGTGCCAATAAATGAAATGGGAGCGGGTGGCATGCCTGCCACGAGATATATGAAATAGGAGCAGGTTGCACGCCTGCAACAAGATGTGAAATGAAAGTGAATTCTGCCTTTGTTTCCCTTATCGTTGTTAGTAGCTGGATTTTGGTTCCTTTATAATTCTCTTGATATTCTGTTTTTACCGGTTATTTCCCGAAGCATGCTTTCCCCCTCCCATCTTTACTTGTTTATTCCTGCTTTACTTTCAGCTATATATTATATAACCGCACATGTTTATTTGGTAGTATGGTTCTAGTCTCGTCACTACTTCGCCGAGGTTAGGCTAGGCACTTACTAGCACACGGGGTCGGTTGTGTTGATACTACACTATGCACTATGTGCAGATCCCGAAGCAGCTCTCAGACCGTAGTTTGGAGGCTACCTTCAGTCCACGCGAAGATCCAAGGTAGACCTGCAGGCGTCCGCAGGCCCTGGCGTCTCCTCTATCCTTTATGTCCTGTTTTATCTCTTTGCTTCAGAAACAGTGTGTCTTTATTTTCAGACCTTATATTTAGCAATGTTAGACCGTCTGTGGTACTGTGACACCAGTGCTGGGTGATTAAGGTTTAAGCTGTTGTAATAGACGCATGTTCAGATATTTTATTGCTTTCTTCCGCTTATTCTAAATTTTTGCTATTTACACGTTATTGTTTTATATAATGTTAAAGAGAATAAAAATTGGTAAAAGGGTAATTTGTCTAATAATTGGCTTGCCTAGCTAACATTAGTAGGCGCCATCACGACTTCCGAGGGTGAAAAATCCGGGTCGTGACAATTATAAGATAAGGCTATCTTAGAATATTTTTCTAATTTACATTGTGTCGTTTTAAAAAAATCACTATTACTAACAAACTAATATGATATTTGAATTTGAATTGGAATGCAATTTGAGTAGTTTGCATTGAGGTTAAGCCAAGTATGGTGTCGAAAAATAAACTACTTGACAATTTTAAGACAATATATGCAATATTTTATAATAATAATAATAATAATAATAATAATAATAATAATAATCAACTAATTTAACATTTAATAATTCAAAGAACAAAATTTTTGTATATATAGGGTATTAAAAATTCAAATTCTGGGGCTAGAGATATCGATAAACTTAAAGTAGAGTCATACTGAAATAAATCTGGCCAAAGAATCATTTAAATTTTTAGATAGCCGATTAAAGTGAATTTTAAATTAAGGATAATATCTTCACTTGCATCATTATAAAGATAATCATTATTATAATATATATAAAGTTTTAGAAATTGAAATTTCAAAATAGAAATATTTTTTGAAAGATAAAATCATACCAAATAAGAGTTCAAGTCGTAGTATAAAAGTCACGTCATAATCAAAGAATCGTTTATATCGTATCAACCTTTGTGCTTTGCCATAAATATGAGTTATTATTTCACTTTGTATTTTTAGGTTCCGATATAATCAAATGTTAGGCACTTTGTATTCATTACCATTATTCTCGTAGTAATGAATGTATTTTGGTTTATTTGTATGAGTTACAAATGATAGGTTTAGTGATTCGATCGTGTAACTGGCACCGTAGCCAATGAATGTCCTCAACTCGGAGAAAGGGAATAAGAATGATAATCAGCATGTAAAAAAAACCTTGGGTCATTGGAGACCATTACTTTACGATCCGTCGTTGGACTCAGGGGTTTATCTCATCTGAAGCTACCATTTACTCGGTGGCATTTGAATTGGAAGTTGGTAACTAAGTGAGAAAATGGCTCTAATGAAACTAACTGTATTTCAGCTCGCGCATACAAAGAATCATTCTATCCTTTTGTCCCTCGCTGCCTTAAGGCACGCCTTTACTCCCAAGACCGGATTCATTCACAACAGCTTCTCCTTCCCTTGCTTCCTCGTTCTTCTCGAATATCATCTATTTTTACTATACTGTAAAAGCCTTAAGTAGGGCTCCTATAGCTCTTACCATCAAATAGACTCTCTCCGCTGTACTGAATAGTCTTTCTATCTCCCCTTTCCCTGGAATTTTAGAAGGAGTTGCTATTGTTGTTTCTTTCCAGCCCGTTCCATTTACCGGGGGCCCAGTTGCTGTCCTAAGGGGGGCATCATCAATTCTTGATGCTTGAAAGCAACTGTGCTAGACAGTTTTCTTTGAAAGCTGGGTTAGAGGGCGAAAGCCTGGTTTCCAAGTTAGTCTTCAAGCCAGAAAGTCTGCATTTCCTCTTAGTGTGAGAAAGTCAGGTCGAGATCTAGTTCTATTTATCAATCAAAGAGTTTGAAAGCTAGCTTTAAGTAGGCCAGTCTAAGTTTGACTTTGTCGCTGGGATTCCGGGGACCGGCTTCGTGAGACCATTTCGGCCTATTCATGGCTAAGCTCTATTGGGCGGACAATTACCTTTCTTTAACTAGGTGAAAGAGCAAATCAGACATTTCATTTCTTATTATAAGAAATTTTAGAAAGCGAATGAGATTGATCGAAAACATAGTCTGAATTGGATGTGTGAAGCATGCCGCCAACTTTTCATCCTGAGCCTGGATCAAACTCTTCATGCAAGGAATAAAATACGCTCTTTTCTTTGAAGGACGTAATCAATAGTTCAGCAAGCCTCGCTTCTTTTCTTTGTTTTTTTTTATTATTTTATTAGACTGTATGAGTATTCTTAAACGAGTGGAACGATCTAAAGAATAGCCTGCGGGAGATAGCTATGAATTTCTCTTAATTGACTGTTCCTTTCAAGCTTCAGTGTGAAAGTGAACGTATAATGTAAGAGAAATTCATATGTTATAACTCCAGTACATCAGGAACCATAAAAAAAAAAGAAAGATTATCCTAGAATAAATTGTATAACTTGGATAAAGTATTCCCCTTGGGTCCCGTTCTCAATGAGACTCATATATAGGGAATTAAGATAGGGAATACTTTCCTCTGTAAAAAGGATCTACTGAGCAATAGGTTATATGGGAGGCAGCTCAAAGTCCAAACCTGGAGTAGTTTCTTTATAAACCAGTACAAGCATTTCTACTTTGGATACGATTCTTTCTTTTAGCGTATCTATAGTCAATTGATTGAGCTTATTCCTCATATTAATGGAATTTATATTTCTGGCCTGTCCAGCCCTAAAAGCCACAAGAAGGGCGATAGACAGGGTTAACCCTAGAGATGTGATGTATTCTGAAATTAGCAAGTCTATTGCTTTGATTCATTTTCTTTTCTTTTTCCGCTCCCCCGGGAAAAGACTTGTCGGAAATCGCCGGTGGTTGGTCCGGAAAGACATGGGACTTTTTGGGCGTAAACTTCTCTTACGATATTTCGAGTTGGATGAAAAGAGTAAAGTTACAATATCATATATGTTGTTCGAAACTATCTTACTTTGAAAGGGGAAGTCGGCGCCAACAATCGAAAAGCTATTAGGTAAGTCGTGTGGCACATCAGATCTTTCAAGAGAAAGAAAGTGCCCTTCAGAAAGGAAGAAGAAGTGTAGAAATCAAACTCCTCGGGTGCGTCTGCCCTCAGTCTCTGTCTGATGGCCCATTACCTAAATCTCAATCTAGCTGAAAAGGGTAGCTTTCTTTCTGGTCTGACGACCTCTTCTTCGTCTAATCATTATACTTGCAGCAAGAAAGGGACTTTGGAAAGATAGTTCGCCAGGTCTTTATATTTGTATATATTGGCAAGAGAAGCCTAGGTACCCATTCGCCGGAGTGAGGTTTGAACATGCTCGAGCGAAGCGAGAGGAAGGAACAAAGTAACTCGACCGTAAGGGAGAGCATCTTCCTCCCTCGAATATTTATCTTTGTTTTTTGCTTGATTATACGGCTGTTGATTGAGTCTTTCTGTTGCAAGAGCGATATAAAGGGGTTTCCATCTAAGTCTTTGAGCCCTCGATTCGGTCCTCTCTTGGAAGTGGGAAGTGAGGGGGCAGTGCTAGCTGTCCATCTAGTCCATTCCGTCCTGCATTGGAAAAACCTCTACTCTACCCTATGTTCGTATGCCCCTATGTCCGTGCAAGCAGTGGCCCCTTGGCTCTAAGCCTGATAGTGGTCTTAGTTAAGGAAGCAAGCAACCTAAATATGGCACATGTCGCAGGGCCCCACTCGGATGACTGGTTTTGAGGCAGGCATCTCAATCTCGATAGCTGACTGGCAGAGGGTGAAAGCCTAGAAGACGCCTAGAACTCATAAGGAATATGCACTGTACCGACAACGAACTCTAAGATTTGGCTTTTTCTTTTATTGACTTTCTTGAGTCAATGTCGCATTTCGCGTGCTTGGTTAGATCTCCTAACCTAATGTAATGAACGAGAAGGTGAAAAATTCAGTCTTAGCTAAGCATTCGAATTCTGGGTAAGAGAAGAAATCTTTCTTTCTAGGGAATCTGTGCTTACTAAGCCTTTGTTTGAAGGAGCGGTCTTAAAGTGAAGTACAAGACTAGCTGGACCCGGACTGACTAATCGCTAACATCCCGAGTTCTCTCGGGACCGGGAGAACTCTCAATTAAGTACGACATTCAGTAAGAAGTAAGCCAAGTTCTATTAGCTCTTCTAACTTATCTTAGACTCGTCAGTCTGTGATGCATTGAGTTGAGAGTCAAAGGATAAAGGAGTAGAAAACCTTATAACTGAAAAAGATTCGAGTGAAAGCCAGCTGCATGAAGTCCATCAATAGTACTTTAACTTTTTCAATCAATCTTCTTTTGATTTTATTCTCGGCTGGTTGATATTATAATACGTCAGTTAGTTAAGATTCGATCCCCCTAGAAGACTAAAAGAATTTAGATTTCCTGAAAAAAGTAAACTTACGAAAGCATCTATCTCTATCACACACTTCAATCCGCACATAAGACTATTCCTCTTTCTATACTCAATTACGTAAGAGTCCAGCTAGCTCGTCTCTGTCTGGCAGTTTAAGCCTTGGCCCACCAGCTTCTTTTCAATCCAGGAGTTGCATGATAAGAAAGCTCTCGATCTCGGCTAGCTTCAGTTAGTTAAATAGACCAGGAAAGTCGTACTGCAACTATGCCAGGCAAAATATTGATTCCAATGCTGCGGAGACGGGTCTTGCTGATCGAACTAATCTACTTTAGGGATTCACCTAGCAGCTTTTAATAGGAAAGCTCATTCCACCACTTCGACAAATTCTTTCACAGCAGCTTGAACTGAACCGGGGCTATCAACGTGAACGAGAGAAAAACAAAGCCCATTACTCGATCAGGGGATCTAAGCCACAACTCTATTCCCGACTAGAAATCTATAAAGGACTTTAAGGGAGAGCTGCTCTCTCTATCTCAGCTTCTTTCCTTACTAGGGGCACAAGAGGCACTTTTTGTCTAAAGCCTACTTCCTCTCTATAGGCAATTCCTTTTTTGTGGTTTGTGCTGTAATAAGAAGGATGTTGCTATTCTAGGATGTGACGTTCCAGAAAGACTGACTTAAGACTTTATCATTCACACCGACCAGCTAGTGCGCTCTTACTTGGTATCGGATCTTTTCTAAATGAATCATTTGCCCTTCGACGGGAACTCCTACTACTTCTATCTACCTACATCATTCTTTCTTTCATAAATCAAGAAATTTCCCACGGTCAAGCCAGTAGAGCTCCTAGTCCGACAAGACTAGCAAAGATGCTATCAGGCCTAGTTACCATAAGAATGGAAGGGAAAGCGAAGGACAGAGACCATTTCACAAGAGCTTCAAGAAGAGTGAATTGAATTAGCCGCGGGTGGATGAACTGCAGGGATTTCTATTGTTGAGCCGGGTGAGCTAGGCTGCACTCGCCTTTTTGAATTGGCTATGCCGAAATCAAGATCGTCTAGTTCTACCGGATGGGCATAGGACCTTTTAACAACTCCTATGCATTTTCTTCCTACTATCATGCAGTAATGGCATAAACGTCCCCTACTGGAACCAGTCTTTATCCAATCCCTTTCTTGTCTCTTGAATCTTCATATTTCCTAATACTTTCTCAGTAGCAGCTGGGTCCGAGATAGAATAGAAAGTTTGAGTTCAGTTCTTTCTTTTTTTGAAGGCCTTTGAAAGCGCCAAGACATATAGTTAGACTGGAACTGCCATCTATTGTATAGGGCTACTATATTCATGGGTACTCGTTTACTAATGCCTAGCTACATCGGATTGACTACTACCCCGAGGACTCCGCTTCGATATCATCTAAAGAGTCAATGTTGATGGGCCTATCCTTTTTTTGAGTTCCCCAATCTTCTTTCTTCCCCTTACC